>NW_020539725.1:61276650-61331639 GCF_003426905.1 Ctenocephalides felis | reverse complement strand
TAGAAAACTAGTGGGGCGCATGGCATCGTGCCTTAAGGCAAATTGGAACTTCCCGTACCAAAAATAATTTTTTTTTTGAAAAGATTACATTTTTTAAAAAATTTACTCTAAAAAAAATAGATTTTTGAGGAAACTATATAAATTTTTGACAAAAAACTTACTTTAGTGTTGAAAAATTTATTTTGAAATATTTTGGAAATTCTGAACTTTTTTTCAAAGCAATCGTACTGCTTTAATGCATAGAGACTAAATATCGAAGCGCGTAAGCGCCGCGTCGCTGTCTAACGCATAAGCATTGGTACGGAACCCATAGGAATGTTAACAAAATGTATACTCATTGTTAAAATCTCTATAAAATATCTGATAATTTGATGTGCATATGTCTAATGTCTAATGATTATTGTTGACCGCCAAATGTTATTTTTTTTTTACTTTTTTTACTAGATCTCTGAAACCGCTAGACTAATTTCATAAAAATTTCATCAAATCTTCATCTTGATAATGCAAGTAAAATGTTTTTGAATTATTCAAATTGCTTCAATCCCGATTCCCGAAATCGTCGACGAAAATTTGTATCTGAACACACACAAATGCACGCACACACACACATACACACACATACATCAATTTTCTCTAAGGTATGCCAATATATTCAGAAACCTTTGAAACGTAAAGTTATATAAAAATTTTCATTTTCGATTTTTGTGCGATTACTATAACTTACCTACGGAAAGTTAATTATAAATAAATTAATTTATCACCTCCAGAACATTAACAATCGTCATTTCATTTCGAATCAAATTTCAAAAAAAAAAAATAGTTGCCAAATTTCCACAAAATTGAAAAAGTGCTCCAGCATAGTCACAGTCTAAACGCATTTGCAAATAATCTGTGCGATATTTTCACTTATACTGTGCTCAGCTTGGCGGCATTTTCACATTTTTCAATAATTTCACAAAATTGGAAAAGTGCTCCAGTACACAAACATCTAAACGCACTGGGTAAACATTTGTACCAGAGTGGCGCTTAGACTGCTGTTAGCTTGGGTGATTTTTTGAATTTTTAGTCCAAAATTACAAAAAAATTTTTTGAAAAAAAATTAGAATCAAAAAATTTTTTTTTCCAAAATCAATTGTTTGTTGAAAAAAGCAGAAAGTTCTTTGAATCATTTAAATCGGACGCTTAGTTCTCTCAAAAACAGCCATTTTTTTTAAATTTAGCTCTGTAACTCCGAAACCTCTGGGCCTACCTTTGCCAAAAACTAATCAGCACATCTCCCTATCAATAGGAATCGAATGTTTTTAAACCATTCAAATCGGTGGATCCGTTCTCTCAAAAATTCGCTTTCTATTTTTTTGCACTCTTTGCTCCATATCTCCGTAACGGCTGGACCTGCCTTTGCCAAAAACTAATCAGCACATCTTCCTATCAATAGGAATCGAATGTTTTTTAAACCATTCAAATCGGTTGATCCGTGCGCCCGAAAACGTGGACGAAAAAAAGCGGACATACAAAACACACACACACACACACACACACACACACACACACACACATCCATTTTTTCTGAAGTATGCCAAAATGTTCAAAAACCTTCAAAACGTCGAGAAATGTAAAAATTTTTGATTTCGATTTTTGGACGATTACTATAACTTACCCTACGGGAAGTTAATAAATATATTAGGGTGGTCCTTAATATGGACATTTTCAAATTTCCTTGTTCCCAAGGATTCAAATGGTTCCAAATTGATAAAAAAAATTCTCTGAAAGTTTTAGCTCTTAATATTGTCTTTTAGATAGAGCGCTATTTCCATACAAAGTTTGATTGAATTGCACACTATCTAAATCAAGGATGAGCAACCCATGGCTCGCCGGAGGTTTTTCTGCGGCCCGCCAAGCATTTCTCAACAACAGACTCTTTTTTCTAGATATATTATCAAATACGGCTGTAAAGGCTAAAAGGCAATTTTGTTGTCAATCAAATACTGGTAAAAATTGTTGTTCGCAGAAATAGCATTTCCTGATAAAATGAATATTAGTTTAACAATATTTAAATCACCGTGAATTTACAAACTTCCTGACAATTTAGAGCGTGAATATGGGTTGTGCTTTTCAATACTAAAGTACGTTAGCTCAATAGTGATGCAATGCTTAAAAGAGTATACCACCCAAATGACGATTTACAACTGTTTTTGGATATGAAAGAACAATTGTAGTACTTTCGTCATTTTGGTAATAAAGAATAATATCTTTTCTAGTATCTTGTGTTTCACATTTCATTTTCAGAAAAAGAAAATGTGAACAAATTTTAATTGTGATTCCAAATGGTCAAAACTAACAAAACAGCTGTTTTCATGTAAATGTTTTCTTCGCCATTTACCATGCAAAATAATACAGACTTAAAAAAATTATTTTTTTCAGTAACATCGCAATTTTTAATAAATCTCATGTCAGCCCTGAGAAATTTTCGCTGTTGAAAAAAAAAACTCAAATCAAATTATGATAAATTATTTTTTTGGAAGCACGTATGTGTGCTGTTCGCACACAAGTCCGCAAAAGAAAAGTCGCTAGATAATAATTCATTCATTCAGAAAAAAAATGCAAGATCGAAGATTGTGCCAGTTTTTAAATGTTTTTTTTTTTATATTTTGTGTCTCAATTTTGACTATAGATTTATTATATTCAGCGGTAAAAGTACATTGAAAATACATTGGAAAACATATGTCCTACACCCAATCCAGACAACTTTTTTTGTGGACCTGTGTTAATTTCAACCATAAAATTCATAAAAAATTACCACCTATCAAAACTGACAATGAGTAAATCGCTGCATACGTGTTGCTACTTTCCGCATTAAAAAAAGAACAAAATTTAAAATTTAGTTTATATAAAAAAGCAGTGCCAAATTTCTTATCAAGGTTTTCAAGTAAATTATTTTTTTTTGTTTAACTATTATTTGTTTTTATTTTGTATTTATATTTATAAATACTTATAGTATATACTCGTAATTGTATAAAATATATACTTTTTTCAATTTTGTATTTTTGTACTTTTCTTGTTGCAATTTTGTAATTTTGTCGCAATTACATTATTTGCGCCCTCAGTCGACAAATCTTTTGATTTAATTTTAGTTCAGACTTTTGAACTTATGAGAAAGATTTAGTTTTATTTAAAAAGAAAAAGCAATTTATTTTTATCATGGGTTGTACGAGCGTAACATTTTTGTCAAATTTTGTTCTTTATTTTAATTTTCTTAATGCGGTATGGAAAACTACATACAACTCCAAATTTTCATTATTTTATAATAGTCATTTTAGTAGTCCAATCATTTTTTATTTAGCTCGTTAATCGATGAATTAACTATTATCGCTCTTTTTGTGAACGTTTTTAATTGAAATTCGATCAATATTTTTCTGAGCTTATAAAAAAGCTTAAATTTATCCGCTCTATTCGCTGCAACATTTTAAAAACAATTCTTCGATATTGGCAACGAAATGGTTACCTCTGATAAAATTAACTGATTTGCAGGCTTAACCTACTGTACAAACATTTCCCGATGTGCAATAAAAGTATATAGTTTTTGAATGTCTTGCAGAAGGAGCAATTCTAGCAAAAATATTAGAAATTTAATATTAAAATCTGAAAATAAAACTGAAATTTTTTTTCAGAATGATTGAAATCTCACTCGTTTCGCTAAGCATAGCATAACTTAATTCAAATATGTATGTAAGGTAAGGGACCCAGTTTCTGACCTTTTTAGAGTGACGGTGGAGGTTAAACAATAATAATTAATATAAAACTTAACTTAATGAAGAAAATTATAATTTTATCTATTAGTTTAGGATTTTTAAAATAAAGTAATGTGCATAAAAAAATTATTTGAATTAAATTTATATTTTAAATTGACGTTTTAAAAATTGACATTAAGAGCTCCAGTTTCTGACCCTCAGAATTCTTCGTGTGGCAGTTTCTGACCCTGACCGTAGCCCAATTTCTGACCCTCAAATTTAATCATGATTAGGTTATGAAGTGCTTACTAATTTTAAATAAACTGAAATTATTATTGAAATAAATAAATTAAATATTTATTCTAAAAATATACAGTTTGTTAAAATTTAACGTATAAATAGTTCAAGTCTTGTTATAACATATTACACAAACAAAAAAATTAAAATTAATTATTTAAATTACTTGGACTTTTTTTTTATTTTAAGAGCTTTTTGTTTCTTTTTTTCTTCAAGTTTTTCTTTTTTAATTATTTTTTCTGCCTCCTTGATGGCTTTATTTTTGGACCTTTCAGCTTTTTTCAATTCTTTTTCTTCTTCTAATTTTCATTTAATTAATTGTAATTGTATAATTGTATAATAATAAAATATTAGTAAACTAAAACAGTCATAATTTAAGCGTTGATAAAACTGACATTTTTTTATTAATAATTTCATCACTTAAAAGATGTATTTACAAGATTTAAATACAATCTTTCATTTATACCAATGAATATTAAATGTAAATTTATCACTTTACTACGAAAAATAGTAAAAAAAAAATATAAGATAACAATAAATATTATTATTTTTACATTTAATGAACAAGTGACTAAAAACATGTGACAGATAACCTAGCTTTTAGAAGGTTAGAATTGCAGGGTCAACAACTGTGACATACACTTAAAATTGAGCCTAGTTATTGACCCTCAAATTTCAGTAATAAAACTAAATTTAATATGTTTTATAAATATTTAAAATAAATTTTAATTAATTATTGACTTATTTGTATATTTTTAGTTAGATTTTCGTACTTACATCATAATTAGTGCACGAACTCAATTGTCGTAGCTCCTTACATAAACTGTTTAGACTAAAGCTAAAAAATGGCTTCCACAGTCACTTTTGGTTTAAAATTTTTTTTTTATTTAGTTAATATTTTTTATATTTTTTTAATTGACATTAATGAGGCATAGAATAAATTACTGTCAATTAGGAAAAAATTTATTTTCACATTAAATGTATAGTTTTTTAATTAATTCCAAAAAAAGTTGAAAAGGTCAGAAACTGGGCCAGGGTCAATAACTGGGTCTTTTACCTTATGTTAGTATTTTAGCGTTGTAGTGCGTAAATTATCAATGTAATTTGTGTTAGCTGACCCTTTCATTTATATACCACATATTTATACATTCAGAATTAGTTAGTCATTTCTTTTACTAATGATTTTCTAAAAATATTTCCTGTGGCCAAACGTTCGCCGGGTCAGCTAGTATATATATATATAAATTACGTGCGGCCCGCCATAAAATTTTGAAAACCAAATTGGCCCGTGGGTTAAAAAGGTTGCTCGCCCTTGATCTAAACGTTAATATTAAGAGCTAAAACTTTCAGAGAATTGTTTTTTTAGCAATTTGGAACCGTTTGAGCCCCTGGGAGCAAGGAAATTCGAAAATTAAGGAAATTAAAATTCGTCTTTATTAAGGACCATCCTAATATGCATATATCTTAATGGCACCTTCTTTTTTTTTCAACTCCTATATGAATTAATTCCTTTACCTCGGGCAAGTAGTAAAGTGCCACCTCTCTGCAGGACACCAACTGTGCTTCCCGTCTTCAACCCTTTCATCCCAAGTTCCTAAACTGACTTCTGGGGCAGGATGCTGATGAGGACCAGAAGCACCACCGGCTACACAAGCCCCCAGGCCAGTGTCGGAGCCATCGTCGCACCAGCCGCAAGCTGGTTCTCCGAGACATTGACCACAGGTTGAATAGAATGTGCATTGGGACTCACCTGGAAAAAAAATAAAAAAAACTAGCTGTAAGTGGAATTCTGTCTTAAGGCAATTAAGGCATCGTGCCTTAAGGCAAATTGCTGGAACTTCCCGTACCAAAAATTATTATTTTTTTAAAAACGATTACCATTTTTGAAAAAAAAAATTACTTTGAAAAAATAAGATTTTTGAGAACTATAAATTGAACAAAAAATTACTTTTTTTTGAAAAAAATTTTTAAAAAAAAATTTTTTTTTAATTTTTTTTTTTTTTTTTTGAAAAAATTTTTTTTTTTATTTTGACATATTGTGGAAGATCTGAACTTTCTTTACAAAGCAATCAATCGTACTGCTTTAACTGCATAGGGACAAAATATAAAGCGCGTAAGCGCCGCGTCGCTGTCTAAAGCATAAGCATTGGTACGGAACCCATAGGAATGTTAACAAATGTATACTTATTGTTAAAATCTCTATAAAATATCTGATAATTTTATGAGCATATGTCTAATGATCATTTTTGACCGCCAAATGGCTCATTTTTTTACTTTTTCCTCCATATCTCCGAATCCGCTAGACCTACCTTCATGAAAATTTTATCGATTCTTCATCTTGTCAATACAAGTGACATTTTTTTGAATTATTCAAATCGGACGCTCCGTTCTCTCAAAAACTGAGCTACCGTTTTCGGCACTTTTTGCCCCGTATCTTTGGAACGGCTAGACCTGCCTTCGCCAAAAACTAATCAGCACGTCTCCTTATCAATACGAATCGAATGTTTTTTGAATTATTCAAATCGGTTGACCCGTGTTACCGAAATCGTCGACGAAAATTTGTATCCGCACATACATACACACACACACATACATACATACATACACACACACATACACACACACACACATACACATACATCCATTTTTTCTAAGGTATGCCAAAATGTTCAGAAACCTCTGAAACGTAAAGATATATAAAAAATTTCATTTTCGATTTTTTTGCGATTACTATAACTTGCCCTACGGGAAGTTAAAAATATAAGTTGACTAGGTGCAAAATGGCGATTTGGATTGAAGCAAATTTCATTTAAATTTAGTACTACTACTTCCCGTAGGTTAGTTATAGTAATTGTTGAAGTTTGATACTAAACGCTCTCTGTCTACTATGTTTGTGTATATATGTTTGTCTTTTGTTTTATGTAAAACAAGTGATTGTTAATAATGTTTGTAATGAATGTGATTAGTTAAAAAATATATAATCAGTCAGTCTGTTTTTATCCTTCTCCTACCCCTAAATCTAATTCTCTCTTAAATTCGCCAATTTTACTAATGTCCTCTAACTTCAACTTAATTAATAATGAAATAGACATTCACAACACTTCACCTAATCAAATAATCTCCATCTGCACGAGTTAATCTTTTTATTTTCTTTCAAATATCTCATTATTTTCTGTTTATAAATATTATTGTTACATTCTGCATTATATGAAATTTTATGTTAAGCACTTCATATTAATAACTATATATTGTAATTTTGTATATATTTTAATTGTTATTCATTATGTCAAATAATTGTATATTTGAGTCCTCTTGAAGAAATCTGTGGGCTATATATTTAAATAAATAAATAATAAATAAATAACGGTTGTATTATTATTCACATAAACTTTTAACATAAATTCTACAGTAATGGGCCGAAAATCGAAAATAAAAATTTTTGCATTTCTCGACGTTTTGAAGGTTTCTGAACATTTTTAAGGAGCATACCTCAGAAACCAAATGGATGTGTGTGTGTGTGTGTTTTGTTCACGTTTTCGGGCCTACGGATCAACCGATTTGAATGATTCATTTACCATTCGATTCCTATTGATAGGGACATGTGCTGATTAGTTTTTGGCAAAGGCAGGTCCAGCCGTTACGGAGATACGGAGCAAAGAGTACAGAAAATACAATTCGAGTTTTTGAGAGAACGGATCATCCGATTTGAATGATCTAAAAAACATTCAATTTGTAATGATTGGGAGAAGACGTGATTAGTTTTTGGAAAAGGCAGGTCCCGCCATTTCGAAGATACAGAGCTAAATGTGCAAAAAATGGCAGTTTTTAAGTGAATTGAGCGTCTGATTTGAATGATCTAAAAACTTTCTGCTTGTATTGCTTTTGAAGATAAAAAAATTATTACATCTTTTTTTATATTCCATAAAAATTTTACAAAAATATTTTTGTAATTTTGGACTGAAAATTCAAAAAATTGCCCATGCTAAGCACAGTCTAAGCGCCACTCCGGTACAAATGTTTACCCAAGTGCGTTTAGACTGTTTACGTACTGCAGCATTTTTTCAATTTTGTGAAAATTATTGAAAAATGTGAAAATGCCGCCAAGCTAAGCACAGTATAAATGAAAATGTCGCACAAAATTATTTGAAAATGTATTGAAATTTTAACTTGCTCGTCAGTAGAGTCCCTTTTTGTATTAGAATTTTGATTTGCTCGTCAGTATAGTCCCTTTTTGCTATTAACATTTTAATTTGTACGCCAGTAGAGTCCCTTTGGTACTAAAATTTTAATTTGCTCGTCAGTGGAGTTTCCATTTCTATTGACATTCTCAATTGCCCATCAGTAGAGTCCCTTTTTGTACTGAAATTTTAAATTTGCTCGTCAGTAGAATTCCTTTAGCATTGACATTTTACATTTGCTCGTCAGTAGAGTCCCTTCTTGTACTTAAATATTAATTTGCTCGTCAGTAAAGTTCTTTAGTGTATTGATATTGTAATACGCTCGTCTTTTCTAATATACTCGTCGGTAGAATCCCTTTTTGTAATGATATTTTAAATTTGCTCATCAGTAGAGTTCTTTAATTTTATTGACACTTTAATTTGCTTGTTAGTAAAGTCCCCTTTTTTAATATTTTCGTCAGTTAAGTCTCTATCTGTATTGACATTTCAATATGTTCATCAGTAAAGTTCCTTTTATTTTTTTTTTGTTTTCCATAAAATATTTTTGTAATTTTGGATCAAAAATTCAAAAAATTACCCAAGCTAAGCACAGTCTAGGCGCCACTCTAGTGCAAATGTTTAGCCAAGTGCGTTTAGACTGTTTATGTACTTTGGAGCACTTTTCCAATTTTATGAAAATTATTGAAAAATGTGAAAATGCCGCCAAGCTAAGCACAGTATAAGTGAAAATGTCGCACAGAATTATTTGCAAATGCGTTTAGGACTGTGACTATACGGGAGCACTTGTTCAATTTTGATAATATGGAAAATTATAATTTTTGATTTATTTTTTAGATCATTTTTTATTTTGCTCGTCAGTAGAGACTTATTTTTTTAAATTGCTAATAAACTTGTTGATCAGTATAGTCCTTTTTTTATTTTGCTGATTTTTTTAATAATTTGCTCGTCAGTAGAGTTTCTTTTTATATTCAAGATTATGTAATAATTTGCTCGTCAGTAGAGTCCATTTTCATTTTCTTCTAGGTTATTCAATGATTGTCAGTAGAGACTCTTCTTATATTAAAGATTCTTTAATAATCATACTGATCAGTAGTGTCCTTTTTTTATTTTCTTCTAGATTATTGAATAATTTGCTCGCCAGTAGAGTCCCTTTTTTATATTCTAATTTTGTGTAAATTAGTCAACTATTTTTTTTGAAATTGAATTCGAAATGAAATGACGATTGTTAATGTAATAATTGATTTATGATTTACATTTGATTTGCTCAGATATAACAAAAGATAGCAAAAATAATTAACCTTACAGTATTTGTAATACCACGTTTAAAATTTCTCGAATTTTTCATTACGGTACGGGAAGTTCCAGCAATTTGCCTTAAGGCACGATGCCATACACCACTAGTTTGGTTATAAATATTCTACTTTACCTTGTACAGCTGATCTACACCGACTGGTGACTGTAGTCCACTCCCTGCATTGTCCGTAAGGAAAACTGGCAGTGTAAGCATTTTTATCAACACATCGACCTGTTAAAAAACCAAAATGTTATAAACAAGACGCACAAATAAATATGTCAATTATATAATATATATATATATATATATATGTCACCTTCATTCTGACACCATATACATTCCTCCTGCGTACAATTGTGGCAAGATGATAACTCTGAGCAAGGCGGCGAGCATGGAGGAGTCGCCACTGATTGCATTGACGTAGGTGCATTTACGTGATGTTCTAAGGCCCCACCTTCTAGTAAAGACGGATGATCAATTCCTCCAGAGATTTCTACTGAAGGATGACCCACAGAAGACGATAAAATATCTACACTTGCCGGTTGAATAGCTAGAACAAAGTTAATCATTACACAATTATAGTAAGGGGCACACCTATTGTGACAAGCTATACAAAGGTCATTTATAAAAAAAACTAGTGAATCCTTCTATTTGAAATTTTGAGGGTATGTTTATACATGTTTTGAGAATACACAGTAAAATTTTTGAAATAAAATATTAAATATTTTTGAAATGACATGCAATCTCCGGCGGCGCCAAAAAAGAAAAAAAGATCCTTCACTGCTGCAGTGATTGCAGCCTTCTCCGTTGATAAAACATAATTTAAAAAAATTCTTATTAAACTAGATAATATCGTTTGTACAATGACCTACAATAAAAATAAAAAACTAGTGGTGTATGGCATCGTAAAATATTCGAGAAATTTTAAACGTGATATTACAAATACTGTAACTTTCATTATTTTTGCTATCTTGCTTGTTATATCTGAGAAAATCAAATGTAAATTATAAATAAATCAATTTATTTCCAGAACATTAACAATCGTCAATTCATTTCAAATTCAATTTCAAAAAAAAAAAAAAATAGTTGCCTAATTTACACAAAATTGAAAAAGTGCTACCGCATAGTCACAGTCTAAACGCATTTGCAAATAATTTTGTGCCAGAGTGGCACTTAGACTGTGCTTAGCCTGGGTGATTTTTTGAATTTTTGTATTTAGTATTTTTCATCATCAACTGTATTTTACCAGACATGAAAATAAAAAGGACTCTACTTACAAGCAAACTATATTTTGCATTATATAAACTGACGAGCAAACTGAAATACTCGTCTGCTCGTCAGTAGAATCCCTTTTGTATATTTTAGCATTTGCTCGTCAGTAGAGTCCCTTTTTAATACTAGATTAAGTTTGCTCGTCAGTAGACTCTCTTTTTTGTATATTTTAGCTTTTGCTCGTCAGTAGAGTCCCTTTTTTGATACTAGATTAAGTTTGCTCGTCAGTAGACTCTCTTTTTTGTATATTTTAGCTTTTGCTCGTCAGTAGAGTCTCTTTTTTTTAATTCTAGATTAGTTTGCTCGTCAGTAGTCCCTTTTTTAATTCTAGATTAGTTTGCTCATCAGTAGAGTCTCTTTTTTAATTCTAGATTAGTTCTCCGGTGCATAAACAGTCTAAACGAACTTGGGTAAACATTTGTACCAGAGTGACGCTTAGACTGTGCTTAGCCTGGGTCATTTTTTGAATTAATTACAAAAATATTTAAAAAAAAAATAATTAGAAACAAAATGTTTTTTTTTCAAAACCAATTATTTTGTTGAAACAAGCAGAAAGTTCTTTGAATCATTTAAATCGGACGCTGCCATTTTTTTAACATTTAGCTCTGTATCTCCGAAACCGCTGGGCCTACCTTTGCCAAAAACTAATCAGCACATCTCCCTATTAATAGGAATCGAATGTTTTTTAAACCATTCAAATCGGTTGATCCGTGCGCCCGAAATGTTAATTTTTTCTGAGGTATGCCAAAATGTTCAGAAACCTTGAAAACGTCGAGAAATGCAAAAATTTTCATTTTTTTTCACCCTAAAAAAATCTCGTTAAACTGGATAATATTGTCTATAAAATGACCTACAATAAATAGAAAAAATCAAAAATTGACAAAATGACGGCGTTTTTTTTAAAAAAAGTCGAATTTTACCCAAAATTTTGGTAGTTTTTGGACTGCCAAAATTCGATTTTTGATCCGATCAAAAAATCGATAGGTCATTGTACGGAGAACTATATATAGAACATTAAAAAAAAATTCGATAGTGATCGGATCATTTGGTTATGAGTAAACGCTGCAGCAAATTCGGAAAATGCTGTTTCGAGAAAAACGCGTTTGAAGATAAAACGATCCTTATACTATACACTATATATATACTCTTTAAATGGCTGTGACTCAAAAACTATCTAAAATATCTATTTAAAATTTTAGTATGTTATTTTTGAAGGTATAATCTATCGAAATATGAAAAAATTGAAAATTCGATTTTTTGAGAACTTTACACTAGTTGTGCCACTTAAATAAAAACTAATAATATTAAACATTTAATAAACTATAAATCACTACTTAAGGTAGTCTTTTAGGGATAATTTTTCTGGCTTGATTAAGTCAATTCTTACACATTTCGGGAAGTTCAAGCAACTTGCCTTATGGCTAAATGCCACTTGCACCTAGTTTTTATCTTTCCCAGGGGGCTGTGACTCAAAAACTACTTAAGATATCGATTTAAAATTTTGGTACGTTATTTTTGAAGGTATAACCTATCGAAATATGGAAAAATTCAAAATTCGATTTTTTGAGAATCTCACACTAGGTGTACCCCTTAACCTACTATTTATTTACAAATACCAGTACTCACCAACAATGGTCCGGTTCTCCACAGCCCTACATTTAGGATTCTCATAATCCCATGAGCATTTTCCCCGGTTAGCCCTGCAGGCGTGACAAGTATGCAACTGTTTACAAATCGGTGCATTATCACTCGGACACTCATCCAAATCCTTAATCTTTCTCCTGTTCCAATCCGAAATTGTGGTGACATCTTTTCTGCATTTTTCTCTGTAGCACCCTGCACGATGTATCTGGTCACCGGGGACGCACCAGACACAGTCGAATTTATTTTGAACACATGAATAGCAGTCTTGTTGCTCTGAGCATCTTACATCGTTCGTGAGATCCATTAAACCTTTGCTGGTACGACCTTCTTCAGGACAAAACATGTATCGGACATCGTATTCTTCGTAATAACCGGACAGAAACTCACCAGAAATGTCTTTGACTTTGATACATCTGTAAAGGACGATTGAATTGTAATTAAACAAATGACCGTTTTTGATTTTTGATTAGTATTTTTCATATCAAACGTAATTGAATAGTCATCAAACTTTATGACTTCTCCTCATATGTGAGTATGATACATTTTTCAATGTTAATTTGTTTTTTTTAACTTCCCTTAGGGCAAGTTATAGTAATCGCAAAAAAATCGAAAATGAAAATTTTTATATATATATATATTTACGTTTCAAAGGTTTCTGAACATTTTGGCATACCTTAGAAAAGAATAGATGTATGTGTGTGTGTGTGTATGTACGTGTGTGTATGTATGTGCGGATACAAATTTTCGTCGACGATTTCGGGAACACGGATCAACCGATTTGAATAATTCAAAAAACATTCGATTCGTATTGATAAAGAGACGTGCTGATTAGTTTTAGGCGAAGGCAGGTCTAACCGCTCCGAAGATACGGGGCAAAAAGTGCCTCGGTATGCCTTAATTGCCTTAAGACAGAATTCCACTTACAGCTAGTTAATTTTTATGTTCGGACTGCATTTTTTGTGTAATTGTTAAGAATATAATCAAACTTACAAGACTAGCTGTAAGTGGAATTCTGTCTTAAAGCAATTAAGGCATCGTGCCTTAAAACAAATTGCTGGAACTTCCCGTACCAAAAATTATTATTTTTTTAAAAACGATTAACATTTTTGAAAAAAATTTACTTTGAAAAAATAAGATTTTTGAGAAACTATGAATTGGACAAAAAATTACTTTTTTTTGAAAAAAAAAAATTCATTTTTTTTTTTAATTTTTTTTTTGGAAAAAAAATTTTTCTTTATTTTGACATACTTTGGAAGATCTAAACTTTTTTTCAAAGCAATCGTACTGCTTTAACTGCATAAAGACGAAATATCAAAGCGCGTAAGCGCCGCGTCGCCGTCTAACGCGTAAACATTGGTACGGAACCCATAGAAATGTAAACCAAAATTATACTTATTGTTAAAATCTCTAAAAAAATATCTGATAATTTGATGTGCATATGTCTAATGATCATTTTTACCGCCAAATGGCATTATTTTTTACTTTTTTCATTAGATCCCCGAAACCGCTAGACCTGCCTTCATGAAAATTTGATCGGTTCTTCACCTTGTCAATACAAATAAAATGTTTGTTGAATTATTAAAATCGGACGCTCCGTTCTCTTAAAAACTGAGTTACCGTTTTTGGCACTTTTTGCCCCGTATCTTCGGAACGGCTAGACCTGCCTTCGCCAAAAACTAATCAGCACGTCTCCTTATAAATACGAATCGAATGTTCTTTGAATTATTCAAATCGGTTGATCGGTGTTCCCGAAATCGTCGACGAAAAATTGTATCCGCACATACATACACAAACACACACATACATCCATTTTTTCTAAGGTATGCCAAAATATTCAGAAACCTTTGAAACGTCGAGAAATGCAAAAATTTTCATTTTCGATTTTTTTGCGATTACTAAAACTTGCCCTACGGGAAGTTAAAAATATAAATTCAGAAGAATTTAGAGTGGTGAAAACTGCCTTGTGCAAATTTATATGCATTTTTAACTTCCCGAAGGAGAAGTTTATGTTTTCATAAAAAAATCCGACTCGCTAATTTTATGTTTTCTCGACGTTTCAAGCCATTCTGAATCGAATGAGACCAAATTTAGAAAAAGTATGTGTGTTGTGTGTGTGTGTGAACAGATTTTTTGCCGTAAATCGACGTTTTCTCCAAAAGGGCTGGATCGATTTCAAAAATTTAAAAGCCATTCGATGTATCGCGATGAGGACTTTTATTTGTCAGTTTTGTGCGACGATCGGCCAAGCCGTTTCTTTATAAATAGCAGGAAAGTGAAAAATTTTACGTCTACGTTTTAGCCCGCAATTATGAATCAATTTTGAAAATTCAAAAACCGTTCGATAAATATTGGTTGGGAATCGTGCTGATTAGTTTTTGGTAAAGATCGGGCGGGCCGTTTTCTTGTAATACAGTGTTAAAAAATTTTTTGTCGACGATTTTTGACGGTAGATACCACAGTCTTGTAGATCATACTAAAATATTACGACCCTACGACAAGTCGTTTAATTTTAAAGATTCTTCAAAGTTTGCAAAAATTGGAATCGTTTTTTTTTTTGACATTTGATAAAATTAGACCTTTCATCGACATTTGTTCAAAAACGCCTGTGAGAAATTTAAAAGCCATTTGATGAATCTCAATGACAGCTATTGTGTGTTAGTAACTTTTGATTTTAACAAACCTCCAAAAAATCTACTCATTTTCTCAAACTTTGATCAATTTTTAGTATTAAACTACTTGTCGTAAGGCCGTAATATTTCAGTAAGTTCTAAAAGACCATGATATATATCGCCAAAAAAAGTTCCATAAAAATCGGCTTAATTTTTTTTTCAACAGTGAATTACAAGAAAACGGTTCGGTAGATTTTCAACTAAAACTAATCAATATCATTCCTAACTAATATTTTTCAAACAGTTTTTGATTTTTCAAAATCGGTTCGGTAGTTTGAGGTTAAATGTGGACGAAAAGTTTAACACTTTTTTAAATTACAAAGAAACGGATCGCTGCATAAAACTTAGAAAAAATAATCCACATCAAAATACGTCGATTGGCTTTTCAATTTTTGAAATCGGTTCAGGCATTTTTGAGCAAACGTCGACGAAAGTCATAATTTTGACAAACGCCAAAAAACGACACTAACTTTACAAACTTTTTAAAATTAAATTTTTGGAAATTAAACGACTTGTCGTAAGACCGTAATATTCTAGTATGATCTATAAGACTATGGTATCTACCATCAAAAAAAAAAAAATCGTGAAAATCGCCGAAAAAAAAATTTTAACACCTTATTACAAGAAAACGGCCCGGCCGATCTTTATCAAAAACTAATCAGCACGATTCCCAACCAATATCTTTCAAACAGTTTTTGAATTTTCAAAATCGATTCAGAATTGCGGGCTAAAACGTAGACGTTAAATTTTTCACTTTTATGCGATTTATAAAGAAACGGCTCGGTCGATCGTCGCACAAAACTGACAAACAACAGTCCTCATCGTAAAACTTAGATAAAATAAGATAAAGATAACAATAAGATGAAAATTATGTAAGTACGTAATTGTTTAACGGTAAAACTTAGATAAAATAAGATAAAGATAACAATAAGATGAAAATTATGTAAGTACGTAATTGTTTAACGGTAAAACTTAGATAAAATAAGATAAAGATAACAATAAAATGAAAATTTTATAAGTACGTAATTGTTTAACGGTAAAACTTAGATAAAATAAGATAAAGATAACAATAAGATATCGATCGATTGAATTTTTGAAATCAGTGCGGCCGTTTTTGAAAAAAACGTCGATTTACGGCAAAAAATCTGTTCACACACACACACACATACTTCTTCCTTAAATTTGGTCTCATTCGATTCAGAATGGCTTGAAACGCCGAGAAAACATAAAATTAGCAATTCGGATTTTTTGATGAAAACATAAACTTCTACTTCGGGAAGTTAGATATAGATTTTGCATGACCGGTCGCGGTAGGAATAGCAAACATGATATGTCGGTAGAAATAGTGTTAAACTAAATAAGACTGAAATAAATCAAAACTCTTACTTCATGTCTTTAACATCCCACACACACTTCACTCCTGGTCTCGTGTTTAGGCATTCAAACTCCGACAAAAGCTTTGAGCAATCTCCTGGCGTGTACTTCAACATGTCACTCAACATCTGTCCATTAAATCCTCCGTAAATATACAGAGCACTCTCAAAAAGTACAGCCGAATGTCCAAATCTTGCCAAATCTGCATGGAGCTCTCGTGGAATCTCCAATTCGTGCCAGGAATCACAGACAACATCATAGGCAAGAAGTTCGTTGGAATAACATTTGGCTCCAAAACTGTGAGAGGTGTCGTTGTGTGTGTTACCACCAAAGACCAACATTAGACCTTCCGATACAAAATTGGCAGTATGCAGAAACCGAGAACTGGGAGCTGGTGTAAGAAGTTTCCAAATGCGAGTTTTTGGCTCGTAGCTGTATAATTTTGAAGTCAGGTATTGGTTGCTTTCTGACTCGGAAATGATACCTGAAAAAAAGTTGATTTTTTTTCAAGAAACGGTATCAATTTTAGTATTTGTTATCAAAGTAGACATGTTAAAGTATAATATACTAAAATTACAAAAATGTAAAACAAATCAATAAATTATTAAGAATTTTCAAATCTTTCAATAATCAATTCAATAATTTATCAACATTCTTAGACTTAGAAGTACTTTTCTCATAAAATAGTAGAAATTTTGATTTTTTTTTAAAACGTTATCGATTTTAGTATTTGTTATGAAAGTAAATATTAGGTTGTCAAATATCTCCCTTCCGCTTTTTTGCTATTGGTTTATAATACAAAAAAGCGGAAGGGAGATATTTGACAACCTAATATATTAAAGTATATTATACAGAAATTACAACAACGTAAAACAAATAGATGAATTATTAACAATTTTCAAATCTTTCAATAATCAATTCAATAATTTACCAACATTCTTAGACTTAGAAGTACTTTTCTCATAAAATAGTAGAAATTTTGATTTTTTTTTTGAAACGTTATCGATTTTAGTATTTGTTATGAAAGTAGACATGTTAAAGTATAATATACTAAAATTACAACAATGTAAAACAAATAGATGAATTATTAAGAATTTTCAAAACTTTCAATAATCAATTCAATAATTTATCAACATTCTTAGACTTAGAAGTACTTTTCTCATAAAATAGTAAAAATTTAGATTTTTTTTCAAGAAACGTTATCAATTGTAGTATTTATTACCAAAGTAGGCATGTTAAAGTATAATATACTAAAATTACAACAATGTAAAACAAATAGATGAATTATTAAGAATTTTCAAATCTTTTAATAATCAATTCAATAATTTATCAACATTCTTAGACTTAGAAGTACTTTTCTCATAAAATAGTAGAAATTTTGATTTTTTTTTAAAACGTTATCGATTTTAGTATTTGTTATCAAAGTAGACATGTTAAAGTATAATATACTGAAATTACAAGAATGTAAAACAAATAGATGAATTATTAAGAATTTTCAAATCTTTCAATAATCAATTCAATAATTTATCAACATTCTTAGACTTAGAAGTACTTTTCTCATAAAATAGTAAAAATTTAGATTTTTTTTTTCAAGAAACGTTATCAATTGTAATATTTATTACCAAAGTAGGCATATTAAAGTATAATATACTGAAATTACAACAATGTTAAACAAATACTCGAATTATAAAAAAATTTGTCTCGAATTATAAATTTAAGGTTTGTCGGTTTTCAAAAACCGGTTTTAAAAATCGGTTTTTGGCAAAAATTATAGAATTCTAAAACCGGTTTTTTAGTGAAAAAAGTCGGTTTTCACTGTATAAATGGAAAATGACAAATATAGCCAAATATAAAAGATAGATGAAAGCGTTTTGATTCTTGAAATCATTTCGTTACAATAGCATTTGATATCTTATCAGTCTGCAATGGTTCCCAGAAAGGTTTTGTATTAGGGTTTATACAAAAACCGACATTTCAGAAAACCGGTTTTCGAATTTTAATTTTACCAGAAAACCGGTTTTAACCGGTTTTCGAATTTTATATAGAAAATCAATTTTTGCAACAACAATTTTGTAACAACAAAAACTCATCCGCAAATTTAGTGCGATTTAAAGCAGAATATTTGACTGAATAATAAATTGTTGTTCCATTTTATGGATAGTAAACAAGATTTTTTTTTTAATTTCAATAATTATTACAACTGTTAAATTATTAACATCTAGTAATATTGATAAATAATAATATAAATTTAAATAAATAAAAGTGCAAAGTATAAAATTTACCTGAAAATAATATCCGTAATATGATTTGATATAAAATATAAGCAAATAATAAGCAAGATTAATTTAATTTTGATTAGTAGAACAAAAAATAATAGTTTATCTGAATTAAATAACTTTGAAAATAATCATTCGTTATTATATATTTATATTTTATGATAGCGGATATATATTTTTATGATAGTGGCAGGAAAGTTTTCGAAAAATTAAAAATAATACATTTTTAAATAAAAAACATTTATTAGTTTAATAAAAATACAAAAATATTAAATATTTATACATACTTGTTAATATCAATTTTAGTTTTAAAAACAATTAAGCTAAACCCCGAGTATTTTCTATTCCGAGCAATTTTTATTAATTAGTTTAAAAAAATTCCAAATATTTTTTTTATTAATAAAATATGATTTTAAAAGAGTGAGATGAGAACTATCGATTTGTTACTTAGACGTGTCCTTTGTTTACTCATAAAATTTCAAAAAATAGAAAATACTCTTTCACTCTCGACCAAGTTAGACTTAAATATTTTTAAAGCCTGATATATTAATTTCAAGTTTTTTGTTCTTTTATTTGTAGCTTCTAAAACTCAAAACTTTCTCTTTGAAGTTTGAGTAGAGAAAGTTATACTTCTTCGAGAAATTAATATACACACTGGTATAAAAATCTAAATTAATATACACATTAGATAATAAGATAACACAAATCCTTTCTGTGAACCATAGAAGACTGATAAGATTCCGAATACTATTGAACCGATATGATTTTAAGAATCAAAACGTTTTCATCTATCTTTTACATTTGGCTATATTTGTCATTTTCCATTTATACAGTGAAAACCGACTTTTTTCACTAAAAAACCGGTTTTCGAATTCCGTAATTTTTACAAAAACCGGTTTTTAAAAACCGACAAACCTTATTTTGTTTATATTAATTTAGATTTTTATATTAGTGTATATTATTAATTTAAATCAGTGTGATTTCTCCTTGAAGAAGTAAATTCCTCTACTCAAACTTAAAAAAAGAGTTTTAAACCCTAGAAGTCACAAATTAAAGAACAAAAAACTTAGAATTATTATATCAGGCTTTAAAAATAATTAAAGCTTAATTCGGTCGCAAGTATGAGAGTATTTTCTATTTCAGAAAATTTTGTGAGTAAAGCACATGTCTAAGTAGCAATTCGATAGACGTTCTCAGTTTTTTGAAATCATATTTTATTAAACAAAAAAAAAAACAATTAGAATGTTTAAAATTAATTAATTAAAGTTGCTCGGAACAGACAATACGCGAGTTTAGCTTAATTATTTTTAAAACTAAAATTGATATTAACAAGTATGTATCAAACATGTATCTAATATTATTTTTTTTTTTTTTAATTTAATGCATTTTTTATTTAAAAATGTATTATTTTTATTTATTCGAAAACTTTCCTTTCACTATCATAAAAATGTTTTTATTTTTATATGTGAAAATGATGCAGGAATAACGAATAATTATTTTCAAAGTTATTTAATCAAGATAGTCTATTATTTTTTAGTTCTACTAATTAAAATTAAAATAATTTTGTTTACTATCTACAAAATTGAACAATGAATAAATTCAGTCAAATACTGCTCTAAATTACACTAATTTTGCGGATAAATTACAAAAAAAAATCGAGCAAAAATTTATTTTCTATGTAAAATTCGAAAACCGGTTGAAACCGGTTTTTTTGTAAAATTAAAATTCGAAAACCGGTTTTCTGAAATGTCGGTTTTTGTATAAATCTTAGTTAAACCTCTTTTTTGCTCCAAAAAGTAATTTTTCAACTCTTACCTCCATAAACATATATTTTATGTGTGAGTTCATCATAGCTGGCACTGTGCCCATATCCTCCTTTTACAGGATACCCTCTGGTTTCCAAAATCCTCCACTCTCTGGTACCAAAATTGAATTCCTGAACAGTGTTCAAATACCCAAATTCAGGGCTGTGCCCAAAAATTATGATCATGCTCTCCGATTTTTTGATGTCGTAGGATGTTATCAGAGTTGCTGTGTGTCCTGCTGATTTTAAAGGACCTGAGGAAAAAAATCACACAACATAAAAATCTATTAGCAATAAAATATCTTTTTTCAAATCTGGTGACGAGCAATATAGAAAAACAAAAAATTATTCAAAATTTTAATATCCCTGTGTATATAATTGTTTTTACTAGATTTTAGAAAATTTATCTTGTTTTTTATTGTAATGACCGAGACGAAAATTAAAAGTTATTTCAAGAAAACTAAAAAAATATCCTCAATCCATATGTTCGAGCTATATTAAAGGGTGCGATTTATATTGATATAAACAAAAAGTCATCAATCCAAAATCATATAAAAAATCAAATCAATCAATACGTTATCAAAAACAACATTGAAATTATTATAAATACGATTATAGCTTGTAATTAACATAAAATAAATACATAAAGTTACAAATTAAAGTGTTTATAACAAATTTGGTCCTTCAAAATTCAATCAAACAATCATTGAAAAAAACACCATATATTGCAAGTTACGGAAATACTAAAGTCCGCATTTCAACTACGAATTTCTCAAAATTTCAATATCAAAGTGCATAAAACTGTTTTTACTAGATTTTAATAAATTTTATCTAGTTTTTACTAATGTAAACAAATTATAATGGCCTAGAAGAAAATTAAAAGTTATTTGAAGAAAACTGAAAAAAAGTATCCCGAGTTATGGAAATACTTAAGTCCGCATTTCTACTACGATTTATTTAAAATTTCAATATCAAAGTATATGAAACAGTTTTTACTAGATTTTAGTAAATTCATGATCGGTTTGTCATTGTAATTAGCATTTACGACTTGAAAATGTAATAACTTGTAATAATATTACAAACTAATAACTAACAAACTAATAACTAACAAATATTGTTTTCGCAACTTGTACACTCATCATGTAATGTAAAAATTTGGTAAAAATGTAATAATTGTGTTTGAAGAACTTTATGTAATTAACATTAGCATACATTCATTGACTGATGGAATTTTTTTTTACTTTTTCGCTGACGATATAATCTCATTCTTTGAACAGATGTAATATCTGTCTTGCCTAAAAATATTTTTCATTAATAACTTCAAAGATTTATAGAAACTACAAGGCCATTTTTGATTTTATTTTTATTTGAGTTTTGCTCGTCAGTAGAGTCCCATTTTCTTTCATTTTTAATTTAATTTGTTTTTCATAATCTCTTATACCAGGCACCTCTGTCTGACTGAGATATGAAAATAATGTATATATGTAAATAAATAAATAAATAAATAATTATCAGTAGAATTTATTTTTCTTTTATTTTTAATTTGTCATCAGTTAAGTACATTTTTAATTCTATTTTTAGTTTGGTCGCCAATTTCCAACTTTTCCAATTTTGTGAAAAGATGAAAAATGTGAAAATGCCGCCAAGCTAAGCACAGTATAAGTGAAAATGTCGCACAGAATTTTTAGCGACTGTGACTGTACGGGAGCACTTTTTCAATTTTGTGTAATTTTGGAGGCAACTATTTTTATAGATTAAATTTGAAATGAAATGATGATTGTTAATAAATATCGTGGAGATAAATTGCTTTATGATTTACATTTGATTTGCTCATATATAACAAACAAGATAGTAAAAATAATGAAAGTTACACTATTTGTAATAATATATTCGAAAACGTTTAAAATTACTCGAATATTTCATTACGGTACGGGAAGTTCCAGCAATTTGCCTTAAGGCACGATGCCATACACCACTAGTATACGTCATTTTATCACCGAAAAAAATACAGTCCATAGGCTTGAAATTTATCGATTGAACAAATGTTATATGCAAATTGTCTATAGACAAACCTTTCAACTTTTCTTATGTTAATAATTTATTTCTAAATTTATTATCATTTATATACATTAACATTTTTTCTCAAGTGCCGGATAATCGGGCAACGTGTAATTTTTTTGCCTCCAAACTTTATCGTACTCTTCCTGATCAGCTTTCTGAAACCTCAGACTTCTCTGTTTCAATTTTTGATCACCGCAGTCGCAAGAATCTTGAATGTATTTTGTGAAGACATTGGTCGCCAAACTGCCTTTCTCCAATAAGTTCATGTGTGCCAAACAGTTCTTGTACTTGTTCTGCTGGCTTACCAGGATGGAATGATCGTAACTTCGATCAGCACATTTTTCTTCCATCTGCTTAACTTTTTTGTCCCTTGCCTGTTGGAGAATGAACTCACCAAATTCGCGATTCTTTTTGTACTTTTCTGCATTATAAAGGTCTTCGAGATTTTGTTGTTGCTGCCTGATTTGTTGGTCTAGCAAGTCAGATTCTTTTTTGTCTTGTTTTTCCTTAGCCAAAGCATCGAGTTTATGTTTGATGAGTTGTTTAGATTGTACGAAGCTGTCGTATCTGATTTTATCAGACCAGTTTCTTATTTTAGCTGATGCCGCTAAATTCTTGGTGTCCTTGTCGACTCTGTCTTGTTCAACAAGTCGTTCGCGTAGTTTGTCCACGCAAAGTTGATTCTGATGGTACTTCTGCAAATCTTCCAAGTACATTTCAGTTTCATTGTACATACGCACCTTGTCTTCCCTGGTTTCGCGTTTTTGTTGCTCCATAAAGTCTTTGATGTATTTAGCAAAAGTATCATCGATAGTCTTAAGTTTTTGTTTTTCATCACGAGCGTACTTGGCATTTTTAACAATCTGAGTCTCCAACTCGTACTTGTACTTGAGCTTCTTTTCATGCTCCAATTGTTTGCGCTCCAATTCGTCCTTTTTAAACACGGCTACATTTTCGTCCATTTTTGCACGATCAAGCAACTTCAACTCTTGCTGGTGACATTTGGCTAAGTGTTTATCCAGAACCTGCTCGTGCAGAGTTTTGACAATGCACTTGTTTCGGTCTTTGAGTCTTTGTTGTTCCAGTTTGTGGTAATCTAAGGCTTGTTGACGTTCTCTGTCGGATACCTCTTGCCACATTTCTTCTTTTTTATCTTGGTAGTAACGGATGATCTTTTTGTCTTCCATCTGTTGCAGTTGTGATCTCTTGGATTCGATGAGCATGGCTCTTGATGCTTCTGGTCGCAAGTCTTCGCAAATGTTCAGATACAGTTGCAAGGTTTTCTTGTTTTTCAATTCCATACGTTTGTCCTCCTGGGTGTCTTTTAAGTGCTGCAAACGTTCCTTCATGAGGTCGTAACGCTTTTCAGAATCCGTCTGGGCTTGGGCAACGGCTTCTTTGTACAAAGCTTCTTCTTCTTGGAGCAGAAGTCGACGTAGTTTCTCACGTTTTTTTCTCAAATCGTTATCATAAGCGTATAAAGTATGTTTGACCTCTTCCTTTAGATTAGTAAGCAGTTGCTTTCGGTCCAGGTGGTCTCTGCTTTTGCTCTGGTAAAGTAACCATTGATATTCTTTCTGGCGTTGCAGCTCGACTGCACCAGAAACGATGTTTTTTTCTCTCTTGGTCTCGCGGATTGGTTTGGAGGCGCATACTTCCAAATCGCATTTCACTTTTTTAATAACCGGTTCTAAAGGTTTTCTCTTTTTTAAATTTTTTGGCGGCCCAAACATGGTGGAAAATTTGTAAAAAAAATTAAAAATATTTTAAAAAATATATTGACATTTAAAAAGTGACAGTTGGTCATATTAATATGAATAAATTGAAACAATTGGTGGGGAAATCGAGGAGTATTTTGAAGTAAAATGTCTTAAGGCGCGACTAGGGTGTAAATCCGTGCAAATGCAACGGAAGTGCGTTACGGCAGATATGATAAGATGAGACTCAAGTGCCAAAGATTCATTATTCGCTCTCGATGAAATAATTTCTATACGGGTCAATCGTGATTAGTCGTCGTGTATGTGAATAGATATCTGTCGTTGTATAACAAGAAAATCGGCATAAATAAATAAACATTTTAAAGTTGCATAGTAGTACGTATCTTGATTTAATGAAAAATACCTGAATCAGAAGAATATTTTACCCAGTTCCTTGAAAATAATAAAACAAATTAAACATTTGTGCCGTGTACTAAACGTAAGTTTATTGATTAGAAATTATTTCTATATTATTCGTAAATAAAAAGGGACTCTACTGACAACCAAACTAAAAATGGAAAAAGGAGAGGGATTCTACTGACGAACAAAATAAAAATAAAATTCAAAAGAGACTCTGCTGATGATTAAATTAAATGTAAAGGTAAAAAAGGTAGAAGGTAGAAAGGTAGAAGAAACTATACTGACGAGCATATAAAAATTAAAGAAAAAGACTCTACTGACGACCAAACTAAAAATGAAAAAGGGAGGGGGACCCTACTGGCGACCAAACTAAAAATAGAATTAAAAATGTACTTAACTGATGACAAATTAAAAATAAAACGCACTCGGGTAAACATTTGTAAGTCTAAACGCACTCGGGTAAACATTTGTACCAGAGTGGCGCTTAGACTGTGCTTAGCCTGGATCATTTTTTGAATTTTCAATCCAAAATTACAAAAATATTTTATGAAAAATAAAAAAAGATGTAATAATTTTTTATCCTCAAAAGCAATTGTTTTGTCAGTACAAGCATAAAGTTTTTAGATCATTCAAATCGGACAATCAGTTCACTAAAAAACTGCCATTTTTTGCACATTTAGCTCTGTATCTTCGAAATCGCGGGACCTGTCTTTGCCAAAAACTAATCACCTCTTCTCCCAATCATTACAAATTGAATGTTTTTTAGATCATTCAAATCCGATACTCCGTTTCTCTCAAAATCTCGATTTGTATTTTCTGCACTCTTTGCTCCGTATCTCCGTAACGGCTGGACCTGCCCTTGCCAAAAACTAATCAGCACATCTCCCTATCAATACAGATCGAATGTTTTTTAAACCATTCAAATCGGTTGATCCGTGCGCCCGAAAACGTGGACGAAAAAATGCGGACATAAAAAACACACACATTCATTAATTTTCTGAGGTATGCCGCTTAAAAATGTTCAGAAACCTTCAAAACTTCGAGAAATGCAAAAATTTTCATTTTCTATTTCCGGCCCATTACTATAACGACCATACGGGAAGTTAACTAGTGGTGCATGGCATCGTGTCTTAAGGCAAATCGCTGGGACTTCCAAAAATTCCGAAAAAAAAATCATTTTCGATTTGTTTGCGATTACTACAACTTACCCTACGAAAAGTTGAAAAAATAAATAAAAAAAAACAATAATATTTAAAATAAAAAGCTGCACACTTAGGACATACACCAACTAGATTATTTCTAGATATTAAAGAAAAATTATAAAAATCATAACTAATAATAGTTATCAAAAGAAACATATAATTGTGTGTATTTATGCACACAAAGTTTGGATTACTTTATATCACTTACCACACATAGAGTTAACCCCATCACACTTCTCCGACAAAGGAATCCTCACAGTAATATTCTCCCAAGTCTTAGCACTAACATCGTAAGCCCACAACTCATTACAAGCTCCCCCGATGACATGTCCATGACTGTCCGCACTATTCAGTCTGTGATGCATACCACTCTTTCTACCACTCGACTTGGGAGGATGCTCATTGGAGTACAATCCCTGGGAGCCCCATGACTTCATCGAAGCATGATCTTGACTGGAAGAAGTCTGCGAGGAAGAGGCCGAAAGAACTCCTCCGTACATAAAGACTTTGTCACCGTAGATGACAGCTGAGGCTCCATAACGAGGTGACGGAGATGGGGCACCTCTGTCTGCGTGGACCGTTTCCCAAACGTTACCTGAGGGGAAAAATCACAAGTATTAAGATAATGTTAAGGATAATATATATATATATATATATATATATATATATATATATATATACATTGCTTTATTACCGTTGAAGTCATAAGTGTATACAAGAGCATTAGCCCTGGAATAGCTCTCTCCTGCGATAACATGTAAGGAATCTTTCCAAACAACCGCACAATGTCCAGCTGAACCTGGTGGTGCAAAATCTTTGGCACGAGCAGCTCTCCACCAGCCCTTTGATGCATGTTGGGAGCAATCTGAACCACGGAAACCTTTGCCACATTGGCACCTGAAAAAAAGAAAACTGAGTAAGTATAACATATTATATATATATATATATATATATATATATATATATATATATATATAAATGGAGCTCTCGATAAAATGATGCGCTAAAACTCGAAAACGGCTAAACCGGTTTGGCCAGTCTTAGTCTTAAAAAACTCGTGCTAATTAGTAGGTTGTCGGAAAGGTGAGATATTATTTCAAAATCGCGTGGAGACTTTACATTTTTAATTTGAACATTTTTGTAGAAGCGTAATACGAATAAAACAATGGACGGTGGCTAATACGTCAAATGTCAAATGTTTTTGACAGATCATGTTCAATTACGTTTAATAGGATGTTTTAGGTGAATATTATTTAATTGTAGTTAGTAGTTTTGTTTGTAGTTTCATTTATATACAAAAACGTTACTTAACGTTTTGACGTAAACAAATTGACGCCTTAAAATATATTTTAAAAATATAAAGCGTTGTAATACAGTTATGAAATTATAGTATGTCATTTCTTAATATGTGTACTAAATTATAAAAATATAAAATCAAATATGTTTCTAACAGAAAAAACTAAAAAATTGCAATGCACACGTGCATACTCTATTTTTATTAGTTGCGAATCGACGGTTGGTTATGATATGAAAAGCACTTTTGAAAAATATTTTAAAAATATACAATATTATACTAGAGCTATAAAATTTTAGTATGTTATTACCTAATATATGTACTAAATTATAAAAATATAAAATCACATACAATACTAACAAACAAAGCTATGAATGTGCAATTTTTTAAACAAACGCACTCTTGCATATCTAGTTTCCAATAGTTGCAAGTCCACCACCACGGTTTGATGAGTATTTTGAAAAATATTTAAAAATATAAAACGTTATATTGGAGTTACAAAATTTTAGTATGTTATTACCTAATATATGTACTCAATGATAAAAATATAAAATCACATATGTTTCTAACAAAAAAAGCTATAAATGTGAAATTTTGTAAACAAATGCACTCTTGCATATCTAGTTTCCAATAGTTGCAAGTCCACGGTTTGATAAGTATTTTGAAAAATATTTAAAAATATAAAACGTTATATTGGAGTTACAAAATTTTAGTATGTTATTACCTAATATGTGCACTGAATTATAAATATATAAAATCACATATGCTTCTTACAAAAAAACAGCTATAAATTTGCAAGTCAGTAAAAACGTGTACGCAAGTGTTACTACAAACTCAACAATATCAACTTTTTTGAAATGTTAATATGAAAGATCTCATTTGTATAATTATATACTCATTGGCATTTATGAAGCATTTTCTAGGTTATATTATTTTTTATTCATGTTATTTCAAAACTTCCAGAAATGATTGTATTGATAAAATATAGACAAACTAATGGGGTTTATTGTTTTTATAATACCTCATTGCATATAGCATTCAAACAACACTTAATCCTTATACATTACAAGTATTAATATATTTGATTCTCTAGAAATTGTTTAGAATATATACCTTTCTTAGCAAAACAAAGTTTGCTGGGTCAGCTAGTATGTATATATATATATATATATATATATATATATATATGTTTTCATATACTTGCCTCTTGTGTTCATGATCACATACACCTTGGCCCAGATGAGCAGAACATTCTCCCGGACAAACTGGTTGATCGCAAGCTGAGCCCAACCAACCTGGTTCACATATGCATACACCTTCGCTACAGGCACCATGACCTTAAATAATAAAATATTAAAATTATAAAAGACTATTACTTAAAATTAAAATTTGATTTTCATTATTAACTTCCCGTAGGGTAGTTATAGTAATGGGCCAAAAATCGAAAATGAAAATTTTTGCCGTTCTCGACGTTTTGAAGGTTTCTGAACATTCTGAACAAATTATTACATCTTTTTTTATTTTCTATAAAATATTTTTGTAATTTTGGATTGAGAATTCAAAAAATCACCCAGGCTAAGCACAGTCTAAGCGACACTCCGGTACAAATGTTTACCACAAGTGCGTTTAGACTGTTTATGCACTGCTCCAATTTTGTGAAAACTATTGAAAAATGTGAAAATGCCGCCAAGCTAAGCACAGTATAAGTGAAAATGTCGCACAGAATTATTTGCAAATGCGTTTAGACTGTGACCATACGCGAGCACTTTTTCAATTTTGTGCAAATTAGGCAACTATTTTTTTTTTTTAAATTGAATTTGAAATGAAATGACGATTGTTAATGTTCTGGAGATAAGTTGATTGATTTATTATTTACATTTGAATTCAACTTCTTAGGTTGGCGATGTATGAATTAGTAAAATAGAATTTTATTTTTGAAGTAAAACTTCTTAAGTCGCGATGTGATATAGAGTCTGTTTTGATTAAACGTAAAAGAGACACAACAGTATATAGTGAGAAAATGAGAGAGAGAGATATATAAAACACTAGTGCGAAAGAGAGCAACATATACCTGATAATGTAGAGTGACAGAGTAAGATATATGAGTACGATGTGACCACCAAATTTAGCAACTACCTTTTTAAAAGTAAATTTTTGATAAAAGGACCAGAGATACCAATTTTTGTTGTTAATAGAAATTGTAGATAATTTAATTGGCTATAAATTTGCTGAATATTGCAAAATGGTGGGACATTTCGTTTTGAAGTTATAAATAAATAAATACAAATCGAGCTGGTCCAAAAGTGTGAAGCAAGATATACTGACTCAACCTCCAAAATTTAACAGCAACCTGTTTCATTGCAAATTTTGGGTAAAAGGATATGAGATACAACATTTTGTTATTAACAAAAGTTGTAGATAATCTAATTGGCTATAAATTTGCTGGATATTGCAAAACAATCGGACAATTTGTTTAGAAGTTATAAACAAATAAAAATCGAACCAGTCCAAAAATATAAAACGAGGTATATTAAAATGTAGCCTCCTCAATTTAACAACAATCATTTTAGTTCTTATAAATGCCGCCAAGCTAAGCACAGTATAAGTGAAAATGTCGCACAGAATTATTTGCAAATGCGTTTAGACTGTGACAATATCGGAGCACTTTTTCAATTTTGTGTAAATTAGACAACTAAACTATTTTTTTGAAATTGAATTCGATATGAAATGACGATTGTTAATGTTCTGGAGATAAATTTATTTATTTAAAAATAATGAAAGTTACAGTATTTGTAATAATATATTTGAAAACGTTTAAAATTTCTCGAATATTTCATTACGGTACGGAAAGTTCCAGCAACTTGCCTTAAGGCACGATGCCATACACTACTAGTTCAAAAATATAATTACCTGAACAATTCACACTAGAGTCTCTCGTCGGACAAGCACTTGGACCAACTCTATAAGTAACATTGAATCCGGACATATTATAAGCATCGTCCGAAAAAAAATGCAATAAGGCTGAACCTGATCTTGCTACAATCTCTGGCACCCTTCTCACCGAGTAGGAATCTTTGTACATCAGACCACTAGAAAAAGAAAAATTATATATATATATATATACAGAGCCGGTAATGGGGTCCTTAGCGCCGGCATGCAGCTTTTTTTCTAGCGACCCCCCTATTAATTTTATCATTACAGTTTATCATTAAAATTATTACTATTACATTAAAATAATTTACATATTTTCTAAAAATTAATTTTTAATTATTCTGGATTAAGTACATAAAAATTAGATATAATTTAAAAGCGTATAAAATATATTGATTTTAAATTTATTTAGAAAATCGAAGCGATTCGCGGGTTTATTATAAGCAAATATTTTTAAATTTTCAATTATTTTGAACGTAAGTGAAATATTAATATTTGGGTTTTAAAACATTTTACTTATTTATTATGCGATTTATCCTATTGAGCAAATCATGCCCAGAAGGCTAAAAAAAACTAGATTTTCATTTTCAATCATAACACTCGTATTTCATGTTGGATTTTTAAAATTTTAATTTAATTTAATTTTTTACTATTTACAATATCCAAAATTGCGTCGTAAACTTCTCCTTATTGATATCGTAAGAGCCGAATTGTATTTATCCTTGCTGTCCCGTCATATTCAGAGTATCAGTTTGTTGTTTCAAAGTTAAATTTTTAACGTATTTTAGAGGTATTGTCCAAAAATCAGTAAAAATGCAAAAAAATTACACATTTCTTGAACTATATTGAAACAAAACTTGTTATATTTGTATGATGTATTAATTCTGCATAGTTAATAATTATTAAATTTAGAGTATGGACACTACTAGGTATAAAAAAAGCCTTAAGATTTTTGTTCCAAAGTAAATTTTGCTTCCATTTTTCATATTTGTTCCATTTCCATAACCCTAACCACGCATGTCTTCAACATTCAAAATTCATCAGATGCGAAACATTTGCAACAAAAGCAAAAGTTACAATTCAATTTCTCGGAAAAAACATGCCATTTTCTAAGCACTGACTCCCCATTTTTTATTTCCCGATTATAATTTGTTTTTATTTGTTAAAAAGTTTCGTTTCAACTAAATCAGCTCGCAATTTTTCGTCAATAATACCCAATAATTAATTTAATATTTCGCAGGTTTGCGCTTATGGGATTGAACACTCGATAATTTCTTTTTCGATTCCACGGTAACTTCAAAAAAACAAAATTGGATAAGTAGATTAAGCCGTAAACAGAGCTGTTATTTACTAATTTTCAGAGTTATTAATCGGTTAATTGTTTTTACTGATATCACATTGCAAAATAAATAATGCTTTTTGTGTCTCCGATCCCTATAGGTAAGTTAGATTGTTTATTATAATTTATTAAGTATTCTAGATTTTATATAAATAATTCTAGATTTTATATAAAAAATTATAAATATGTATTATATTATAAATTTAATTTCCGAAACTCGTTTTGGCGCCCCCTAAGGCGTGCGCCCGCATTTTTTGCATGCATCGCATGCAAGGCAGGACCGGCCCTGTATATATATATATATATATATATATATATATATATATATATTAGCAAAGTCTAGTAATCGGGCATAACATCAATAAAAAGCATGAATTTCTTTCAAAAATTTATTTTAAATCCATACGTTTCGGCTATAATCCTAGCCTTCATTCAGTGGAAACTAAAAATAAAATTAAAAACTAAAACAATTGAATTAGAGTGAAAAAGTGAATTAGTGACTTACAATTAGTTAATCTTAATGTTAAATTGGAAAATTGTAATAATCCATGGTATCAAGATATGGTAATGCACTACACTATGTATTATAAACATTAAACTTGTAATTACACAATATTTTCACTAAATACTAATTTAAAAAATCATAATTGGATAGTGTGTTGTTCGTAGACTGGTTGAAGATATAATGGAGAAAGGACATTTAAAAAAATATTTTTTGCCAAGATTCTACACATGTGTGGAACGAATTGCGAGTCCTTTGCGCGTCGTTTTTATTGTTTTGTGAGAAATTTGGAAATGCTATCTAAATAAAAGAGATTTGTGTCGCACAGCGTGTTTTGTTCATTCCGTTTATTTATTATTTCATTGCTGTAAATAGTTGAAAAAGATCCTTCAATAATTCTTCGTTTGAATAAATTTTGTTCGAATTGTAGTACAGTTGGGTTAGAAAAGTCCATATTGTGTTTTAAAGTATTAATGTAGTCAGCAATCATAGTTTTAAATTGCCTTGGAAATATATATATATATATATATATATATATATATCCCATAATCATTTATCACTTATCTATTTAGTATTTATTATATTTTACCTAAAAACAGCCAACAAAGGTGAGTCCACACTGTCCCCATCGTAGACATACAGATGATCCCAACCACACTCCGTGGCAAATTCTTCGATATGCAGTCTTATCGTGTGGTTTGGGGATGTTGCAGAATTGCTGCTCCATAAACTGTGTGGCATCAGATCGTTGGAGCCCCTTGCATCGATTAACCAGGAGCATTTGACTCCCACCGAATAGTTTCCGGGGCCATCGTGAATTGACCCAAAGGGCTCTGCCAATCTAAACAAAAATAATAGAAATATATATATATATATATATATATATAAAATATATAATATATATATATATATATATATATATACGAGGTGTGTTCAAAAAGTACCCGGAATTACTAATAATTAAATTTCGCGGGTCTGGAGTGTCTGATTGTCAAAATTTTTTTTTTATTGTGTTGGTATACATGCCCCTAAAGTATGATGAAATTTTCAGCTATATTCACTGTTTACTTTGTCTGTGGTAGTCGCTAAGGTTCGACGTGTTTTTCTGAGCTCGGCGATTTTTACAATGGAAGAATTGAAAAGTCAAAGAATTTGTATTAAATTTTGCGTAAAAAATGAAATAAAGTGTTGCAAAGTGCAAAAATTCACCAGATATGGCTCCGTGTGACTTTTTCCTATTCCCAAAGTTGAAGAGACCCATGAAAGGACGGCGGTTTTCCTCGATTGAAGAAATAAAGGCCGAATCGCCGAGAGTGCTCAAGGACATATCAAAAAGTGAATATCAAGGGTGCTTCGAAAATTGGAAAAAACGCTGGCATAAGTGTATTATATCTGGGGGGACTACTTTGAAGGGGACCACATTAATGTAGACGAATAAATAAATATTTTTTTGAAAAAACGAAAATTCCGGGTACTTTTTGAACAGACCTCGTATATATATATATATATATATATATATATATATATATATATATATATTAGGGTGGTCCTTAATATGGAAATGTTCGAATTTCTTTGCTTCCAAGGGCTCAAATGCTTCCAAATTGGTGAAAGAAAATTCTCTGAAAGTTTTAGCTCTCAATATTAATATTTAGAAAGTCCACAATTCAATTAAAAGTCTCGTATATTTATTATTAACATATGCCAATAAGTAAATTCTTGGCACACTTGTAATTTTGATAGCAATCTATTACTATCATCAATAAAATAAATATTTTGCTGCAAAATTAATTTTGATGCCACGATGAATAAATATTTCGTTAAACAGTTCACATGGATTTAATTAAAAGTTAAGTGATTTATAAATATTTTTGAGTGTCAGAATATTTGAAATTACAAACTATCACACATGGTGCAAGATTTTACTTAATAATAAATATATATAATATTTTAATTAAATTGCGTACTGTCAAAATGTTAATATTAAAAGCTAAAACTGGAGAATTTTCTTTTATTAGTTAGGAAGTATTTGAGTCCTTGGGAGCAAAGAAATTCGAAAATGTCCATATTAAGGACCACCCTAAAGTATACATATACATCTTTATGTTCTTCACATATACTTCATATATATATATATATATATATATATGTGTGTGTGTGTGTGTAACCATATAGGAAATAATAATTCAAAATGATAAATTTAAAGAAAATATATTTATTTTGAAAAAAAACGGTTGTAATGCGTATTTCATTTAAATATAATCTATTTTTTATGCAAATTATACATATTTTAACATTGACAATAAATGATAAGAAAACTTTTGAACAGAAAGAAGCAAAAACACTTATAATTACAAATAATGTATTTATTTATTCATGGCAAATAAATAATTGTGTATTATTATTATTAATTAACTTCCCGTAGGCAAACAAAATCGAAAATGAACATTTTTATAAATATTTACGTTTCAGAGGTTTCTGAACATTTTGGCATACCTTATAAAAAATAGATGTATACATACAATTTTTCGTCGACGATTTCGAGAACACGGATCAACCGATTTGAATAATTAAAAAAAACATTCGATTCGTATTGATAAGGAGACCTGCTGATTAGTTTTTGGCAAAGGCGGGTCTAGCCGTTACGGAGGTACAGGGCAAAAAGTACAGTTCATCGAAAATGAACATTTTTATAAATATTTACGTTTCAGAGGTTTCTGAACATTTTGGCATACCTTATAAAAAATAGATGTATACATACAATTTTTCGTCGACGATTTCGAGAACACGGATCAACCGATTTGAATAATTAAAAAAAACATTCGATTCGTATTGATAAGGAGACCTGCTGATTAGTTTTTGGCAAAGGCGGGTCTAGCCGTTACGGAGGTACAGGGCAAAAAGTGCCAAAAACGGTAACTCAGTTTATAAGAGAACGGAGCATCCGATTTGAATAATTCAAAAAACATTTTACTTGTATTGACAAGATGAAGAATGTATCAAATTTTCATGAAGGCAGTTCTAGCGGTTTCGGACTCTCAATAAAAATAAGTTAAAAAATTGCCATTTGGCGGTCAAAAATGATCATTAGACATATGCACATGGAATTATCAGATATTTTATAGAGATTTTAACAATAAGTATAAATTTTGTTAACATTCCTATGGGTTCCGTAACAATGTTTTTCCGTTAGACGGCAACGCGGCGCTTACGCGCTTCGATATTTCGTCTCTATGCAGTTAAAGCAGTACGATTGTGCTTTGAAAACAAGTTCAAAATTCCCAAAATATTTCAAAATACACTTTTCTTCAAAGTCTTTTTTTCAAATAAAAGTAAATTCTTGGCAAAAATTTATAGTTTCTCAAAAATCTAATTTTGCAGAGTAATTTTTTTTCAAAAATGTTATTTTTTCACAAAAAAAATAATTTTTGGTACGCGAAGTTCCAGCAATTTGCCTTATGGCACGATGCCATACACCACTAGTAGTTTTTATTACTTATTATATGTATTTATTAACAATAGTCTCAATAAAAAATAACTTTTTAGGGCATTTAAACATTTAAATAATTTTTATTTTTAATTCTATTTTTATAAAAAATAAATCAATTCACAAAATAAATATTTTTATTCAAAAAAATCTAACTTAAAAGACTAATATTAATTAATATTAATTTAAATTCAATATATTTGAAATAGTATTTTTAAATTGAAGTTTTGTCAACAAAGATGAACTCAGCTTTACCATTTTGTAATTTGTAAATAGAATATTAATAATGAATTCATAATTTCATTCATAACAATTCAAATTTCAAACTGATATAAATAATACAATCACAAATATTATAAGTCTGTTTGAAAGATATCAATTGTAATAGCTTGTAGTCACAGCAAATACTTGTATTTTAAAATGAATTTTGAAAATTTTACCTAAATCTAAATCTCATTGGACAAAAGTTTATGCAACTCGTCTTAAGGCAAACTATTCGATGAACGTAATATTTACTTTTCAAAATTAGTGAAAATTTTATCCAAATTGTTAAATATCCATTCGGATTGATTAAGTGAATTAATTACGTTCATCGGGAAGTTTATGGTAATTGTCTCAAGGCAAAATGCCACTTTTATCGAGTAAATTATGGTAAATAAGAAGTAGATAGGCATAGTCGAAGTTAAAGACTACAAAAAGCTGTCCTAAATGATGTGTCTTGGAAATTGTGCTCATTTTCTCAATATATATATATATATATATATATATATATATATATATATATATATGTATGCTTTCATCTAGCTATTTACTGTCAATAAGAAGTAGGTAGGTTTAGTCGAAGACTACAAAGTGCTGTCCTAAATGATGTGCCTTGAAAATTTTACTCATTTTCACAAAAAATGTATAAATTACTGCTGCATCTTAATTGTTCACACAATCATTTCTTCCCCCAGTATGTGTATAAAAATATTTCACTCCAATGCTTCATTTTGACAATTGAGGCCAATATAAACAAATGGCATACTTGTCAAAAAATCTTGCAACCAAAGCCAAATCTATAAAAAGACTTCACAAACGTAACAAAACAATTTCGCAAGGCCATAAAACCAGCGAAACATACAAATTAACAATTTTATTACAAAAATCTTACAAAAGTAGAAAGTGTACACTGACTGACATTTCAAAATCAATAAATCAATTAACCAAATAACCTAATAATCTAGGCAAGTACTATAACAAGTATTATCATTTATTACCTGACTTTTCCACCGCAGAATTGGCATTCGGGGCCCTGCCATCCGTCATTGCACAAACAAGTATCGTTTTTACACACCCCATTAAGACAATTCAATTCAGTACAACGCTTTTGGGCTGTCACACACAAACATTGAACGAATATTAAAACAATCACAGCACTCACAAATTGCGTGCACACTCTTGATTTTCGTCGATATTTTGATTTAAAAAGGAATACAAACATTTGCAAAGATTCTAACATTTTGGAGCTACCATTTTCGATTTACTATGTAAAAGCACGGCCACTGCAGTATTGCCAGATAAGGTAAAAGACTCACTTTGTACCGTTAGAAACCAAATGATAATAGATAAGTAATAGAATTTGTAAGGTGTTAAATATTTGGTTAATAACGTTTAATTATTTTACTTTTATTAATTATTTTTAATCTTAATATTAAACGAAGCATTATATGCTAAGGTATTGCCTTATGAGACAAGTCTGTGTAGGCTTTTGACAGTATCCCGTTACGTCTTCTAATAACATTTTTGACTTACTTAATAATAAAAATTAGATATAAAACACATTTTTGAACCTTGCTTACTGCATAAACACCCACATACTAAACAATTATGAATAAAAATATTATATATTCAACAACGAAGCTGCAGCTGTCAGAAAAAATGGCGCCATTTTAAAACCTGTCAAAATTACACAAAATTAGTAACAAATATTATTCAATACCGTTAATAGCATTAAACTTATTATTAAAAACTGTTTTTTGTTACTCGTTTAATATATAAACTGCTATAATTATTAAATATTTCGTATCGTATCTGTTTTTCTTGTTTGAGCTGTCAAAACATGGCGCCTTATTCAAACCTGTCAATACAAAATTATTTTATATTTTAACAAATACTATTCACTACCGTTAGTAGCATTAAATATATTTGTTAAATTATATTTTTGAAATTTATTAATTATATAAATTGCTGTAAGTATCAATTATTATTAAATATATCATTTTTCTAACAATGTAGTTGGAGCTGTCAAAACGGCGCCTTATTCAAACCTGTCAATACAAAATTATTTCATATTTTAACAAATACTATTCACTACCATTAGTAGCATTAAATATATTAATTAAATCATATTTTTGAAACTTGTTTATTATATAAATTGCTGTAAGTATTAATTATTATTAAATATATCATTTTTCTAACAATGGAGTTGGAGCTGTCAAAACATGGCCCCAATTTAAAACCTGTCAAAGTTTTACCAAAAACTGTTTATATTCTCATAAATACAATAAATAAAACCTATTAATTAGTTACTATATATATCATTATTGTATAATGATTACCCTAGACAATATTGGAATATGATATATTCATATTTAGTTTTCGTAGAAACTGTCAATTTCAATCCGACATTTTTAAAACTGTCAAACTTTTTCAGTCCGAGATTTAAATTGTTAAAAAATCAAAAATAAATTACTAACTAATGTAAAATTAAAAACACACATGAATTAATTTGATATTAACATACTACTACATGTATTTTACTATTTGAAATATTCGTTTTTATTGATACTGTCAATTCATATATCCGCCATTGTTGAAACTGTCAAAGTTTTGAGCGCAAGATTTAAATCAAAGTATATCATAATAAATATTTTATTATTATACGGCTATAAATATTAATATTTCTAACACTATATATTGTAATTTTGTATATATTTCAATTGTTATTCATTATGTAAAATAATTGTATTTTTGATTCCTCTTGGAAGAAATCTGTGGGCTATATATTTAAAATAAACACTTTTTGTTACATATAAAATATAACAAAACTTTCCACGCCTTTATTAATTCATTATAGATTAAAATCGTATTTAAAACAAAAAAATAATATGTAAAATGATGTGTTGTGTAAAGTAAATGTCTTGTAACTTTTGAATCAGGCGTCTGATTTTAATGCAACTTTCGACAAATTTGTTTAAAATAAAATAACTAACAATATTGTATTACATTTTAATGTCATATAGCAACTCAATATCCTTTTAAGTCACTCCTAAAATATAATATTAACCTACATAAATGTATCAACGTGTTATTAAAAAAACCCACATATATCTTTACAATTATGTATTAAATAATATCTGCCTCCTACAAACTAACCATCTTACTAAATACAAAGTATTTCTTAACAACATTTTCCTTTTGTTTAACACTTATTAAACATATTTTATTTCTGACATCCAACACAGATAAATATTTTGAATTTTAAAATGCCTTATTTCTAAATATACACTTCAACATCACAATCATTACATGAATTGTCTTTTATAATCAAAGTTAATATTAAGTGGTGTTTCTAATAAGTCTATGAATAAGATTTATAATTACATATTAATAATTAATATATTAGTGTATACGCTATTCAGACATTTTGATTACATATTGAACACTTAGTTTTGTCGATATACATATATATTTTTGTATCTATTTATGTATAAATATTTATATACATATATAGATTCATTTTGTCAGTCAAATGTGCGTTTCAATTTTAAATTGTAAATGCACATTTATTAATACAGTAATATGCTTATTATTTATTTCAACCTTGATTGAATCTAAAATGATTTTTTTATGCTTAATATTAATAAATAAACTTAAGTGTTTAACAATATTTAAGACATTTGAATAGATCAAATGTGGCAATACTTAATAGATAATTCTCATGTGGCAACACTTGTGTGTTCTTATGTGGCAATACTTTTGTGTTCTCATGAGGCAATACTCATTAAATTTTTATAAAAAAGTAACACAAAAATATTAGTTATTATTGACTAATATTAACTTCCCGTAGGGTAGTTATAGTAATAGGTCGAAAATCAAAAATGAAAATGTTTGCATTTCTCGACGTTTCAGAAGTTTCTGAACATTTTACTGGCATACCTCAAAAGAAATGGATGTGTGAGTGTATGTATGGGTAAAATGTTTCATCGACGTTTTAGGGCGCACGGATCAACCGATTTGAATGGTTAAAAAAACATTCGATTCCTATTGATACGGAGATGTGCTGATTTGTTTTTAGCAAAGGCAGGTCCAGCCGTTACGGAGATATGGAGCAAAGAGTGCAGAAAATAGAAATCGAGTTTTTGAGAGAACGGATTATCCGATTTGTATGATCGAAAAAACATTCAGTTCGTAATGACGGGGAAAAGTGGTTATTAGTTTTTGGTAAAAGTAGGTCCAGCGGTTTCGGAGATACAGAGCTAAATGTTAAAAAAATGGCAGTTTTTGAGAGAACTAAGCGTCCGATGTAATTGATTCAAAGCATTTTCTGCTTGTTTCAACAAAATAATTGCTTTTGGAAAAAAAATTGTTCCTAATTTTTTTTTTCAAAAAATATTTTTCTAATTTTGGATTAAAAATTCAAAAAATTGCCCAGGCTAAGCACAGTCTAAGCGCCACTCTGGTACAAATGTTTTCGCAAGTGCGTTCAGACTGTTTATGTACTAGTGCACTTTTCGAATTCGAATTTTGTGAAAACTATTGAAAAATGTGAAAATGCCGCCAAGCTAAGTACAGTATAAGGAAAATGTCGAACAGGATTATTTGCAAATGCGTTTAGACTGTGACTATGCGGGAGCACTTTTTCAATTTTGTGTAAATTAGGCAACTATTTTTTTTTAAATTGAATTCGAAACGTAATGACGATTGTTAATGTTCTGGAGATAAATTGATTTATTTAAAATTTACATTTGATTTGCTCAGATATAACAAGATAGCAGAAATAATTAAAGTTACACAGTATTTGTGTAATAATATATTTGAAAACGTTTAAAATTTCTCGAATATTTTATTACGATACGGGAAGTTCCAGCAATTTGCCTTAAGGGACGATGTCATTCGCCCCACTAGTTTATAAAAATATTAGTAAAAGTTAAACAAGTATTGCCACACGAGGACACATAAGTATTACCAGAGTAGAAATAATTTAATAGTTGTATTGCAATGCATTTTTTGTTTCATTTTGCTTTTCAAATATCGTCAAACACTTTTGTGCTTAATTTAATTAAATCAAATTGACTCTTGCTTATTATTATACATTAAATTAATTAATATTAATATACAACCATGTATTAATTTTAACTTATTAACGATATTGTCAAAGCACTTTCTATAGAATGCTCTCCTATTTAAATAAAAATCATCCTTCGAAAAGTTCTACGATAAAAAATAGAGAATTTAATTTTTTTTTAAGATTTCGAATAAATGCATTAGTTTCATTTTAAATTCTTCAATTGATTGTGTAATTTAAATAAATAATTAAAATTAATCAGGTATTAGTATAAATATTTTAAAAACTTAAAAAATTACATTGTCTGTTTATTAACAAAATAACAAAATGCATCTCTTATATTACGTAATTTTAACATTCAAATTAAACAAATTAAACATTTGTGCCGTGTACTAAACTTAAGTTTATTGATTAGAAATTATTTTTATATTACTCGTAAGTAAAAAAGGACTCTACTGGCAACCAAACTAAAAATGGAAAACGGAGGGGGACTCTACTGACGAGCAAACTAAAAATAGAATTAAAAATGTACTTTACTAATGACAAATTAAAAATAAAAGGAAAATAAATTCTACTGATAATTAAATTAAAAATGAAAGAAAATGGGACTCTAGTGACGACCAAACTAAAAATTAAAAAGGGAGGAGAACTCTACTGACGACCAAACTAAAAATAAAATTAAAAATGTACTTTACTAATGACAAATTAAAAATAAAAGAAAAATAAATTCTACTGATAATTAAATTAAAAATGAAAGAAAATGGGACTCTAGTGACGAGCAAACTTAAAATGAAAAAAAGGGACTCTACTGACGACCAAACTAAAAATGAAAAAGGGAGGAGGACTCTACTGACGAACAAAATAAAAATAAATTCCAAAAGAGACTCTACTGATGATTAAATAAAATATAAATTGAAAATTAAAATAAAAGATAAATTAAAATTAAAGGAAAAAGGGACTCTACTGACGAGCAAAAGACTGTACTGATGATTAAATTAGAAATTAAAGGAAAAAGGGACTCTACTGACGAGCAATCTAAAAATAGCATTAAAAAGGGACTCTACTGACGAGCAAAACTAAAAATAAAAGAAAAATAAACTCTACAGAAAATTAAATTAAAAATTAAAGAAAAAGGGACTCTACTGACGACCAAACTAAAAATTAAAAAGGGAGGAGGACTCTACTGACGAGCAAAGTAAAAATAAAATTCAAAAGAGACTCTGCTGATGATTAAATTAGAAATTAAAGGAAAAAGGGACTCTACTGACGAGCAATCTAAAAATAACATTAAAAAGGGACTCTACTGACGAGCAAAACTCAAAAAAAAAAAAAATGAAAAATGGCTTTGTAGTTTCTATAAATCTTTGAGGTCATTAAAATGAATAATATTTTTTAGGCAAGACAGATATTTTAGTGGTTCAAAGTATGAGACTATATCGCCAGCAAAAAAGTAAAAAAATACCATCAGTCAATGAATGTATGTTAATTTTAATTACACGAAGTTCTTCAAACACAATTAAATAAATAATTATTATAATTTACACAAATAAATACATTACTTACATGTCAATATTTATATATGGTAATTTTATAATATATCTTAAGCAACCGTACAAGAGTGCCTCTTGTGTTTGGGGCCCCCTTGAGGCGCCACGGATTCCCTGCGCTCCGTCATATAAGCAGGCAAACTCTGTCGGCGTCTTCTTACTGCAGGACTTAAATTGTAACTCACTTTTGCCTGAAGTAATAATTCCTGAAAGGATAAAAAATATTTTACCAAGGACAAACAATAACAAGTCGATTTGAAGTACAACTTTTTTAGGCGCGACTAGGGTGTAAATCCGTACAAATGATAAAAGTCGAGTGCCAATGATTCATCATTCGCTCTCGATGATATCATTTCTATACGGGTCGATTGTGATTAGTCGTCGTGTATGTGAGTAGAGATCTGTCGTTGTATGCGTACCGATATCAACAAGGAAATCGCCATAGATAAATAAACATTTTAAAGTTACATCGTTGTACTAATCTCGATTTAATGAAAAATGCCTGAATCAGAAAAATATTCAACACTGTTCCCCGTAATTCCGGGTCCCTTTCTTATTCGAATCAAAATTTAGTTTGCTCGTCAGTAGAGTCCTTTCTTAATTTTCTCATGAGTAGATTTCCTTTTTTAATATTTTTAAGTGACTTTAAATGCTTTTTCTATTAGAATTGTTATTTGATCGTCAGTAAAGTCCTTTTTTTATTTGCTCATGAGTAGATTTTCTTTTTATAAATATTTTTAAATGACTTTAAAAGCTTTTTCTATTAAAATTGTTATTTGATCGTCAGTAGGGTCCTTTTTTATTTGCTCATGAGTAGATTTCCTTTTTTTTATATTTTCAAATGCCTCGTCAGTAGTAATTTTTCTATTATAATTGTTATTTGCTCGTCAGTAGAGTCTCTTTTGTTCTATTTAGAGTTTGCTCGTCAGTAGAGTCCCTTTTTTGTTTTATTTTATTAGTTTATTCTTCAGTAGATTTGTTTTTGATTTCATTGTTAGTTTGCTCGTCAGTAGAGTTCCATTGTTCTTTAATTTTTAGTTCGCTTGTCAGTAGATTTCCTTTTTAATTTTAATTTAAGTTTGCTCGTCAGTAGAATCCTTTCTTTTCATATTTTTTACTTCAGTTTGTTAGTAGAGTCCTTTTTCATTTTGAAAGTTCTTTTCTAATTTGATTGTCAGTAGAGTCCTTTTCTTCGGCTTTCCTTTTGTAAAATACAATTTGTTTGTCAGTAGAGTCCTTTTTTATTTTCATGTCTGGTAAAATATAGTTTGCTCGTCACTAGAGTCCTTTTCTCATATTCTAGGTAGTTTTTCTATTTGCTCGTCAGTAGAGTCCTGTTTTATCTTCATATATTGCAAAATACGTTTTCTCGCTCTTTCTTATCAGAGCAAAAGCTACGAAATTATTAAAAAGACTCTACTGACGAGCTAAAGCTAAAATATACAAAAAAGAACTCTACTGACGAGCAAATTGCATTTTAAAAGACACGAAAATGGACTCTACTGACGAGCAAATTAAAAAATAATTTAGAAGATTAAAAGGGACTCTACTGACGATCTAATTAATTTTTAAACTCATAAAAAAGAACTCTACTGGCGGGCAAATTAAAAAACAATTCAGAAGATAAGAAGGGACTCTACTGACGAACAAATTGGTTCTCAAAATCATGAAAAGGAACTCTACTGACAAGCAAATTGAGTAATAACTTGGAGATAAAAAGAACTCTACTGATAGGCTATTTAAATGGCATTTTGAGGAAGAACTGTACTGTCGAGTAAATTAAAAAGCAACCTAGAAAATTAAAAGGGACTTCAAAGATTTATAGAAACTACTAACGAATAATATAGAAATAATTTCTAATCAATAAACTTACGTTTAGTACACGGCACAAATGTTTAATTTGTTTTATTATTTTCAAAGAACATGGTAAAATATTCTTCTGGTTCAGGCATTTTTCATTAAATCAAGATTTGTACTACGATGTAACTTTAAAATGTTTATTTATCTATCTATGCCGATTTCCTTGTTAATATCGGTACGCATACAACGACAGATCTCTATTGACATACACGACGACTAATCACAATCGACCTGAATAGAAATGATATCATCGAGAGCGATTGACGAATAATTGGCACTCGACTCTTATTTTATCTTATCTGCCGTAACGCATTTGTACGAATTTACACCCCAGTCGCGTCTAAAGAAGTTTTATTTCAAAAACTATTTTGTGAGGACTTTAACAAAGCTTTGAATCACTTTTGTGAACATTCGGAGAAACCTCCAAATATATAGTCTCCATACCATCCAGTACCATCTAAATATATAGTCTTTTTTCAGCTTCTTTTTTTTCTTTTTCTTATCCTTTTCTTTTCTCTTAAGCACTTATATAAATTACATACTGGTGGTGTATGGCATCGTGCCTTAAGGCAAATTGCTGGAACTTCCCGTACCGTAATGAAATATTCGAGAAATTTTAAACGTTTTCAAATATATTATTCTAGAAAATTTGTAATTTCTTTATAAATTTTACCTTAAAAGCCCCAACAACTCCTTCCCCCGTCTTGGCCGAACACTCAGCATAACCACAACTCCAATCATCCTTGACAACCCTCTCGATCTCCTCCAATTTTTCCCGATCAATAGTTTTCCTCTTCTGGTCAATTTTTTCACATTTATCACGATTATCATTGATAGTAACCCTACTGTTGCCCAAAAGGTCGCATTTGTTGGCGACGACGACTATTGGGGCACTCGTGGTTCCTCGGACATCTATTATCTAAAAAAAAAAATAGAAGAAGAATTTAGACCAAGAAATTTTAATAGATAGATGTCTTAATGTAAGTGTATTATATAAAATTCAAATTTTATTTTTTTATAGTTGCTGTGATCTCTCATACCAGAACAATTGTCTGACTGAGTATGTACGAATTATATCAAATAAATAAATAAACTAGGAGTACGTTAAGGTAAATTAGCTAGAACTTCCCAAACCATAATAAAACTAGTGGTGAAAATTTATCTCTAAAACATTAACAATCGTCATTTCATTTCGAATTCAATTTCAAAAAAAAAAAATAGTTTTCAAATATATTATTACAAATACGTTATGTAACTTTCATTTTTTTTGCATTATCTTGTTATATCTGAGCAAATCAAATGTAAATCATAAATCAATTTATCTCCAGAACATTAACAATCGTCATTTCATTTCGAATTCAATTTCAAAAAAAAAATAGTTCAATTTACACAAAATTGAAAAAGTGCTCGCGCATAGTCACAGTCTAAACGCATTTGCAAATAATTCTGTGCGACATTTCCACTCATACTGTGCTTTACTGGGCGGCATTTTCACATTTTTCAATAATTTTCACAAAATTTATAAAAACGCTCCCGCATAGTCACATTCTAAACGCACTTGCAAAAATGTTTGTACCGGGTTGCCACTTAGAATGTGCTTAGCAGGGGTAGTTTTTCACATTTTTTCAAAAATTTTTAACAGGAAATTACATTTTTATAATTTACATAAAATTTGAAATTTAGTATATAAACAGTCTAAACGTACTTAGGTAAATATTTTCACTAGAGTGGCGCATAGTCTGGGTAATTTTTTGAATTTTTGTATTTAGTATTTTTCATCATCAACTGTATTTTACCAGACATGGAAATAAAAAGGACTCTACTGACAGGCAAACTATATTTTGCATTATATGAACTGACGAACAAACTGAAATACTCGTCTGCACGTCAGTAAAGTCCACTTTTATATATTTTAGCTTTTGCTCGTTGGTAGAGTCCCTTTTTTAATTGTAGATTAGTTTGCCCGCCAGTAGGGTCCCTTTTTTAATTCTAGATTAGTTTGCCCGTCAGTAGAGTCCTTTTTTTGATTCTAGATTAGATTACTCGTCAGTAGAGTCCCTTTTTTAATTCCAGATTAGTTTGCTCGTCAGTAGAGTCCCTTTTTGTTTCTAGATTAGTTTGCTCGTCAGTAGAGTCCCTTTTTAATTCTAGATTATTGTGCTCGTCAGTAGAGTCCCTTTTTTGTAAAGAGTAAAATTAACTTTTGCTCATCAGTAGAGTCCTTTCATTATTTTTCTATCCCTTGCTCGTCAGTAGAGTCCCTTTTTTCTATTTTAGCTTTTGCTCGTCAGCAGAGTCCATTTTTGTCTATTTAATTTAAGCTTTAGCTCGTCAGTAGAGTCCTTTTATTAATTTTCTAGCTCTTGCTCTTCAGTAGAGTCCCTTCATTAATTTTCTATCCTTTGCTCGTCAGTAGAGTCCCTTTTTTAATTCTAGATTAGTTTGCCCGTCAGTAGAGTCCCTTTTTTAATACTAAATGAAGTTTGCTCGTCAGTAGAGTCAAATTTTATTATTGCAAATCATTTTGCTCGTCAGTAGAGTCCTAATATATTTATATAATTTTTTTTTGCTTGTTAGTAGAGTCATATTTTATCTTCGTAATTAAGTTTGCTAGTCAGTAGAGTCTCTTTTTTAATATTAAAAATGCGGACATACAACACACACACACATCTATTTAGTTTCTGAGGTATGCCCCTTAAAAATGTTCAGAAACCTTCGAAACGTCAAGAAATGCAAAAATTTTCAATTTCGATTTTCGGCCCATTACAATAACTTACCCTACGGGAAGTTAATAAATAAATGAATAAATAATGTTTTAGATTAAGGAATTTACCTGGTCTCTGAGTTCCCGGACTTCGCACCAGCTTTGCTCGTTGTCCAGAGAGTAAACCAGCATGAAGGCACCGGCTTGGGCGATGCTGAGTCTTCTCATTGCCGGGAATTGCATCGCACCGGACGTGTCCAGGATGTCCAGGGTTAACGTGTCGCCGTGGGGAAGGGAATATTCGCCCCTGAGAAAAAAAATATTATAATAGTCATAAACTACTCTCATTAACCTCCCATAGGGTAAGTTATAGTAATCGCAAAAAAATCGGAAATGACATTTTTTTATATATCTTCACGTTTCAGAGGTTTCTGAATATTTTGGCATACCTTAGAATAAAATGGATGTATGTGTGTGTGTGTGTATGTGTGTGTGCGGATACAAATTTTCGTCGACGATTTCGGGAACACGGATGAAGCGATTTGGATAATTCAAAAAACATTTGATCCGTATTGATAAGGAGACGTGCTTATTAGTTTTTAACGAAGGCAGGTCTAGCCGTTTCGAAGATATGGGGCAAAAAGTGCCAAATATGGTAACTCAGTTTTTAAAAGAACGGAGCGTCCGATTTTACTAATTCAAAACACATTTTATTTGTATTGACAAAATGAAGGATTGATTAAATTTTTGGAAAGGCAGGTCCAACGATTTTGGAAATATGGAGAAAAAAGTAAAAATTGAGCCATTTAGCGGTCAAAAATGAACATTAGACATATGCACATCAAATTATTAGATATTTTATGAAGATTTTAACAATAAGTATAAATTTTGTTTAAATTTCTATGGGTTTCGTACCAATATTTATCCGTTATACGGCGACGCGGCGCTTACGCGCTTCGATATTTCGTCTCTCTGCAGTTAAAGCAGTACGATTGCTTTGAAAAAAAGCTCAGAATTTCCAAAATATTTCAAAATAAATGATTTAAGATAGAATGATTTAATATGGTTCGAAATTCTATTAAAAGTTTCAAATTATTGATCAACTTTTATTGATTATTATTGATTATTTTTATTTACTCGAATTTTCAAGTGCGGTACGGGAAGTTCCAGCAATTTGCCTTAAGGCACGATGCCCTAATTGCCTTAAGACAGAATTCCACTTACAGCTAGTTTTTTTTTCTTTTTTCAGCTTTCTTTTTTTTCTTATCCTTTCCTTTTCTCTTAAGCCTTTATATAAGTTTTTAACTAGTGGTGTATGGCATCGTGCCTTAAGGCGAATTGCTGGAACTTCCCGTACCGTAACAAAATGTTCGAGAAATTTTAAACGTTTTCAAATATATTATTACAAATAGTGTAACTTTCATTATTTTTGCTATCTTGTTATATCTGAGCAAATCAAATGTAAATCATAAATCAATTTATATCCAGAACATTAACAACAATCGTCATTTCATTTCGAATTCAATTTCAAAGAAAAGAGTTGCCTAATTTGCAAAAAATTGAAAAAGTGCTAAGTATAGTCACAGCCTAAACGCATTTGCAAATAATTCTGTGCGACATTTTCACTTATACTGTGCTTAGCATGGTGGCATTTTCACATTTTCACATTTTTCAATAGTTTTCTCACAAAATTGGAAAAGTGGTCCAGTAGATAGACAGTCTAAACGCACTTGGGTATACATTTGTACCAGAGCGGCGCTTAGACTGTGCTTAGCCTGGGTAATTTTTTGAATTTTGAATTTTTAATCTAAAATTACAAAAATATTATTTTCGCTATACAATTTTCAATCGTCTAAAACCCAAAAGGGACTCTACTGACGAGCAAATTAGAATCAGAAGGGACTCGACTGACGCTCAAACTAAAATATAAGAAGAAAAAGAACAGCGAGCAAAATTAAGGAAGAGGAAAAAGAAACTTGTGACGATCAAAATATCATGAAAATTGAAAGAAACTCTACTGACGAGCAAATTTAAATTAGAAAAGCAATGACTTTATCAGCTCATAAGTAAAACATTTTTGTGGGAGGAAAAAAGGGACTCTACTGACGAGCAAAATAGTAAAAAAATCTAATGGCAAAAGAGACTCTACTGACGAGCAAAATAAAAAGGCAAACAAACTATGGCGAAATCAATTACATGAGGCATAACAAATTGGTCTCTAATAACCCACAAACTAAAATATAAGAAGAAAAAGGACTTTACTGACGAGCAATATTAAAGAAAAGGAAAAAGTAAACTACTGACGATCAAAATATCATGAAAATTAAAAGGAACTCTACTGACGAGCAAATTCAAAGAAAAAGAGCAATGGCCTCATCAGCTCACTAGTTCTCAAACTAAAATATAGAAAGAAAACAAATTCTACTGACGAGCAAATTAAAATTAGAAAAAAAAGATATTCACGAGAATGGACTAAACTTCTTTGACGAGCTTGAGGAATACAAAAGGGACTCGACTGACTAACAAACTAACATTAAAGTAGAAAGGGACATTTCTGACGAGCAAAATAAAAAAGTCATAACGAACTCTGATGAAATCAATTACACGAGGAATAACAAATAGGACTCTACCGACGCACAAAATTAAATATAAAGAGATAAAGGACTCTACTGACGAGCAAATTTAACATCTTGATCTTTATGTCAGTCATATGTGTCTGACGCGATTTGATGGAAGTTGTCACTCATATATGTACGACATAAAAAATGTCATAATGTGATCCTGTCTAAAATTTTTTTTGTCATTGATACATTTTGATAAATTCTTAAATAAATTATCTAATAAAGTTACCATGGCCCATGTGATAATTTTTCGATATTATCGTGGCGATGAACGTGTTATTTAATTAGTATATATAAATTACTTGTTTTTCTTGTATATTATATACTTTAAAATACTTGTATTCGCTTCTAGCTTGAATAAAAATATTAAGTAAATTTACTAAAAAATCAAATACCTGTGCATTTCTTCTACCGTTTCCTTGTACCTTGCCGGAGTTTTGTCATATAGAAATTGTGACACTATTGAAGACTTTCCGACTTTGGCAGCACCTAAAATTACAACATACACACCCATATATATATATATATATATATATATATATATATATATATATATATATATATACATATATTTATTTTACTATTGACACTTACCCAACAGTACAATCCTATGAGTCTCCCTTTTGGGTTGCCTCGAGGGCGTATTAGGCAAAGGAGTCGGAGATAAGGATAACAACCTCAATCTTTGTCTAGGACCAGGCATATTTACACAAATCGACAAACAACAAAATCACCCACGACAAATTACTGACCTATAAATGATCCCTTAAGGGATAGAAGACGATTATTTCAAATTTTTGGCTCGAAAACAAATATTTTTTACACAAAAAGTTATGGTAACGGACTCATATTTTAAATTGGTCAGAGGTTCGTATTTATTTACAATTTTTTATTCATACTGTTTATAATATTTGATATTATAAATTGGAATTTTAATATTTTGTATTGTTTTCAGCAAAATTTGTCACAAATTGTAGAATATTGTGTATATTTTTTATGTAATAATAATAATAAATTAGTAGCGTATTACTTTTATATTTATAGTATTTTTTGTATTGCAGTATGCTCCAATTTACGTTTTTTTACAAAAATATATCATTTATTACAATTTTTTTGCGAAGAGTAATATTAATAATTTTGTTGTTTGTAATTTAGAATTCAGCTTAATATTATTCAGTGAAATATTTGATTATTTATTTTTATATAGTATAAATGATATATACGTGCAACAGAATACATTTATAATTGAAGTAGTATTAATATTTATAATTTGCAAAATAAATTTTTGACACAAATATTAAATTAAAAAAAACGTAAAGCAGTTAAAAAAAGCAAGTAAAATTAATTTAAATAAATAGGTGACTAAAATATAATTACTATATTATTAAATTAAATCAATAAACGTGTAAACAAAATTTTGTATTCAGTTATTAATTTCCAATATAATTTAAATTATTTTCGCCAAGAACTTTTGACGCAACCTTCGAGTTTCTTAGAATTTCTTAGAATTTCTCCGTTTTTTCTATATAATTTCTATATCCTTCGATTAATATTAGTTTATTGGATAGGATTCAAAGGATATTTTCAAGGACTCCTTGATAAACTTTTCTTCTGTGGACGACCGACTCAATTTACCATTTGACAAACGATGTCGTGAGTCGAAGACGCCCGGTGACTATTTTCTGGGAAATAAATGATTAATATTAGTAGAAATATACATAGATACATACATAGATATCATGTACATATATATAAATTAATATTTACGAGAACCAATAAAAGGCAATCTATATCAATTCTCTAAAGACGTCGAAGAAGTTTTGCAAGTCCAATATATTACAATTTTATTCCCACAGCCAGACAAAAAGTCTTTTCGTACTCGTTCATTTTATTTCTGCGACCCGGGCGCCAAAGCAACCGGGTCGACGTTTTAATTTGCATTAAAATTTGGACAGTTAGTAGTCGATACTTGAGTTTATTTCACGTAAACCATTTTAACATTAAATCTCATAATCGCTTAAAACATATATATCTTTAGGTCGTTCTATTGTATAAACAAGTATCAAAATATTACCTCGACTCTTCTATATTAATTTATTTCCGAAGAGCAAATTTAAATTAGTATAAAAAGAAAATATTCACGAGAGCAGACTAAACTTATTTGACGAGCTTGAGGAATACAAAAGGGACTCTACTGACGAGCAAAATAGAATCAAAAGGCATACAAACTGTGACGAAATCAATTTCATGAGGAATAACAAATGGGACTCTACTGACGTTTCAACTAAAATATTATACTAAAAAAACAGACTCTACTGACAAACAAATTAAAATAAAAATAAGAAGCAAATTTTTACGAGAACGGATTAAACTTCTTTGATGAGCTTGAGGAATAATAAAGGGACTCTACTGACGAGCAAAATAGAAAAAAATTAACAAAATGTGATGAAATCAATTAGACGAGAAAAAACTAATGAACACAAAAAAAAACAGAAACAGATAAAAGACTCTACTGACGAGCAAATTCAAAGAAAAAATTAAAAGAAACTCTACTGACGAGCAAATTTAAATTAAAATAGCAATGACCTTAGCTAACTAGAAAAATCAATTTTTTGGAGGAACTAAAGGGACTCTACTGACGAGCAAAATAGAATTAAAAGGACTTGACTGACGCTTTAAAATATAAAAAGAAAATGGACTCTACTGACAAACAAATTAAAATTAGAATAAAAAGAAAATATTTACGAGAATGAACTAAATTTCTTCGACAAGCTGGAGAAATATAGACGAGACTCTACTGACGAACAAAATAGAATAAAAAGGCATACAGATAAGCAAGTGTCAAAATATTAATTTCTTTGCAAAGGGCTTCATATTGTGTCTAAATAAATGCGTTTTGTGTTTCTCGAAATTATTTAATTGTATTGACATCGATATTTTGATACAACTAGCTCGACTTTATACACCGATATTTACAATTGTCTATGATCTTTAAATATTATGACAATTTTCGAACGTACTCGTTTATTTTATTCCTGCATATTATCACAGGTGTGTCGACCCGGGCACCAAAGCAACCGGGTCGAAGTCTTTGCTTGTTCACGTGCCGAAAAAATTAAAATATTTCTTCAGGTCGTTCTGCGGTATACAAGTGTCAAAATATTTTGTGTAGTTGTGTATATATATTTGTACAAGATTAATAATTTATTTTTAGGTTTTTCTTTTTTGTTTATTTTTTATTTTAGAACATTTCTTTAGGTCGTCTACTGTATAAACAAATGCCGAAATATTTTGTGTAGTAGTAGTATATATATATATATATATATATATAATATATATTTGCACAAGCTTTATCATTTATTTTTAGGTTTTTGTTTTTTATTTATATCAAATTTTTACAAACAACTAAAGAACATTTCTTTAGGTCGTTCTACTATATAAACAAGTGTCGAAAAATTTTGTGTAGTTGTGTATATATATTTGTACAAAATTATTAATTTATTTTTAGGTTTTTATTTTTTATTTATATCAAATTTGTACAAACAATATCTAAATATGTTTAGATTTTTAAAAATTATATTAATACCGATATCAAAATTTATATTCTATGTCGGGGTTACCAATTTGATTAACTTAATAATATAAAATCATTTTAATCAACTTTAAAATAATTTTATAAACAAAAATTATCTACATTAATTCTTTACTTGTATATTTTCATTTTTCATTTTCATTTTTTTTTCAACGGTCAGCCGAGGCCTTTTTCTTCATTTTTGAATGAAATTATTAACCGAATTATTAACTTCCCGTAGGGTAAGTTATAGTAATCGTCCAAAAATCGAAATCAAAATTTTTTACATTTCTCGACGTTTTGAAGGTTCCTGAACATTTTGGCATACTTCAGAAAAAATGGATGTGTGTGTGTGTGTGTGTGTGTGTGGTGTGTGTGTGTGTTTTTGTTATGTCCGCTTTTTTTCGTCCACGTTTTCGGGCGCACGGATCAACCGATTTGAATGGTTTAAAAAACATTCGATTCCTATTGATAGGGAGATGTGCTGATTAGTTTTTGGCAAAGGCAGGTCCAGCCGTTACGGAGATATGGAGCAAAGAGTGCAAAAAATAGAAAGCGAATTTTGAGAGAACGGATCAACCGATTTGAATGGTTAAAAAACACTCGATTCCTATTGATAGGGAGATGTGCTGATTAGTTTTTGGCAAAGGTAGGCCCAGAGGTTTCGGAGTTACAGAGCTAAATTTAAAAAAAATGGCTGTTTTTGAGAGAACTAAGCGTCCGATTTAAATGATTCAAAGAACTTTCTGCTTTTTTCAACAAAACAATTGATTTTGAAAAAAAAAAAATTTTTGTTTCTAATTTTTTTTCAAAAAAATTTTTTTGTATTTTGGACTAAAAATTCAAAAAACACCCAAGCTAAGCACAGTCTAAGCGCCACTCTGGTACAAATGTTTACCCAAGTGCGTTTAGACTGTTTGTGTACTGGAGCACTTTTCCAATTTGTGAAAATTATTGAAAAATGTGAAAATGCCGCCAAGCTGAGCACAGTATAAGTGAAATATCGCACAGAATTATTTGCAAATGCGTTTAGACTGTGACTATGCGGGAGCACTTTTTCATTTTTGTGGAAATTTGGCAACTATTTTTTTTTTTTTAAATTTGATTCGAAATGAAATGACGATTGTTAATGTTCTGGAGGTGATAATTGATTTATTTATAATTAACTTTCCGTAGGGTAAGTTATAGTAATCGCACAAAAATCGAAAATGAAAATTTTTATATATCTTTACGTTTCAAGGTTTCTGAATATATTGGCATACCTTAGAGAAATTGATGTATGTTGTGTATGTGTGTGTGTGCGTGCATTTGTGTGTGTTCAGATACAAATTTTCGTCGACGATTTCGGGAATCGGGATGAAGCAATTTGAATAATTCAAAAACATTTTACTTGCATTATCAAGATGAAGATTTGATGAAATTTTTATGAAATTAGGTCTAGCGGTTTCGGAGATCTAGTAAAAAAAGTAAAAAAAATAACATTTGGCGGTCAACAATAATCATTAGACATTAGACATATGCACATCAAATTATCAGATATTTTATAGAGATTTTAACAATGAGTATACATTTTGTTAACATTCCTATGGGTTCCGTACCAATGCTTATGCGTTAGACAGCGACGCGGCGCTTACGCGCGCTTCGATATTTAGTCTCTATGCATTAAAGCAGTACGATTGCTTTGAAAAAAAGTTCAAAATTTCCAAAATATTTCAAAATAAATTTTTCAACAAAACTTTTGTCAAAAATTATATAGTTCCTCAAAAATCTATTTTTTTAGAGTAAATTTTTTTTAAAAATGTTAATCTTTTCAAAAAAAAAATAATTTTTGGTACGGAAGTTCCAGCAATTGCCTTAAGGCACGATGCCATGCCCCCATAGTTTCATT
>NW_020539725.1:61257184-61275650 GCF_003426905.1 Ctenocephalides felis | reverse complement strand
TATATAGCATTCAAACGACATATCCTTATACACTTGGAAGTATTAATATTTTTGATTCTATAGAATTTGTTTTGAATATACCTTACTTAGCAAAACAACGTTTGCCGGGTCAGCTAGTATATAATATATATATATATATATATATATGTAGGTGTATGTACATAACTTACGTCTCCATCAACACATGTCAATTCCGATGCAACGAACCGATAATTCGTTCCGAACAATCGATAGGTTCCGTACAACAATGCATCTAATCTATTTGAACGCAAATAACCAGACAAAACAGACAGAAACATTCTATATAAATATAGACAGACATAGATAGATAAACAGACAAACAGACAGACAGACGTCCTTGAATAGAGATAAGCTTCAATTATATGAATAAATAATAATAGACAACCCGCGCGGGATTAGTCACGCGTCAAAACAACGGAAAATCGGAAAATGTTTGCCCGGGGGAAAGCACGTTTTTCCCAGAGGGGAAAATATATTGGAAATTATATTTAAATTTATACGACAAGATATAAATATACATATATAAATTTAAAATATACATTTGCTAAAAATTGCTTTCCCGGTTTCCCTCTTATAATTAACTTCCCGTAGGGTAGTTATAGTAATGGGCCGAAAATCGAGAATGAAAATTTCTGCATTTCTCGACTTTTTGAAGGTTTCTGAACATTTTTAAGGCATACCTTAAAAACTAAATGGATGTGTGTGTGTGTTTTGTATGTCCGCATTTTTTCATCCACTTTATTATTATTATTAACTTCCCGTAGGGCAAGTTATAGTAATCGCAAAAAAATCGAAAATGAAAATTTTTATATATCTTTACGTTTCAGAGGTTTCTGAACATTTTGCTACACCTTAGAAAAAATGGATGTATGTGTGTGTGTGGTTGTGTGTGTATGTGTGAGTGTATGTGTGTGTATGTGTGTGTGTATGTATGTACGTGTGTGTATGTATGTGCGGATACAAATTTTCGTCGACGATTTCGGGAACACGGGTCAACCGATTTGAATAATTCAAAAAATATTCGATTCGTATTGATAAGGAGACGTGCTGATTAGTTTTTGGCGAAGGCAGGTCTAGCCGTTCCGAAGATACGGGGCAAAAAGTGCCAAAAACGGTACCTTCGTTTTTAGGAGAACGGAGCGTCCGATTTGAATAATTCAAAAAACATTTTACTTGTATTGACAAGATGTATAATTGATCAAATTTTCATGGAGGCAGGTCTAGCGGTTTCGGAGACCTAATGAAAAAAGTAAATAAAAATGCCATTGCGCGGTTAAAAATGATCATTAGACATATGAACATCAAATTATCAGATATTTTATAGAGATTTTAACAATAAGTATATTTTTTTTTTACATTTCTATGGGTTCCGTACCAATGCTTATGCGTTAGCGCGGCGCGGAACTTGCGAGCTTTGACATTTCGTCTCTATGCAGTTCAAGCAGTGCGATTGCTTTTGAAAAAAAGTTCAAAATTTCCAAAATATGTCAAAATGAAGAAAACATTTTTTTTTAAAAAATTTTTGTTTTCAAAAAAAAATTTTTTTTCTCAAAAAAAAAATTTTTTTTTCAAATAAATTTTTTTTTCAAAAAATGTAATTTTTTGTCAATTTTATAGTTTCTCAAAAATCTATTTTTTTTAAGTAAAATTTTTTCAAAAATGTTAATCGTTTTTAAAAAAATAATAATTTTTGGTACGGGAAGTTCCAGCAATTTGCCTTAAGGCACGATGCCCTAATTGCCTTAAGACAGAATTCCACTTACAGCTAGTTATTTAACACTTTCCACTCGGGAGTCTGACTGCTCGACGGTGCGCTGCGCTCGGCATATTATAGTGCTATACATTTCTCTCAACTCGGATTTTTTTTTGTATCGGATTTTTTTAAAATTTGGTAATATTGCTTTAAAATACAGTTAGTATGACAATAAAACAGAAAATTTGAAAAAAAAATTAAAAATATGATAAAAACCATGTTATTGTTTAACAAATCATTTTTACACAGATGTTTATTGAAACTAATCATTAACAATTATTTATATATTAATATATTCTGAATAAAACTTGAAAAAATTAAAAAAAAAAAACAATATTCTTGGAGGGTAGATACGGTTATCGTGCCAGTATTAAGAACAACCCCAATAATACCGTTATTTTTTTCTATTATATATATACATATATATATATATCTTATATATAAAATTCTTCTGTAACAATGTAAGTTTCATATTTCCTCCTAAACTATAATTCGGATTTTCATGAATCTTCCTGAAGTTTGTTCGGGAAATTTTTTAGAATGTTTTGATTCATAGAAATATAGTTAAATTGTAGAAATAAATAGAAAAAATTACAAAAAACCGCTTATCATTGTTTGCCCTTGAAAATATTTGAAGCTTAGTTTGACATTAAAAACAATTGAGGACTGTCATTGCCAAACATTTCTATTCACTTATAGGCTAAGGCAATATTAGAATATAATAAATTCATAATTATGAATAAGGAAAATGTAATGTCTACATTATTAATGCCGAAAAGCAGCTGAGATGTGCCAAAAATCAAATTAATATAAGATGCAAATAATATAACATGCATTTGACAAGTGATGCAGTCTGCGCATGCATTGACGTGATGCGTCTGCGCTTGCGTGGTGTTTGCTTTTGCTTGCAATAATTTTGTTTGCGCACTTTGCGAACAGATTCGCCGTACGAATTCGCGCAAAGGAGCGAGCCATAAGTGATTGCGCTCAAACATATTCAATTTGCAGTCGTTTTGCCTTACTATACTAAGTCGCAATACAAAAAAAATTATTTAGAAGTTTCATTGTGTCAAAAATTCATATGTTTGTCATTGGGTACGGAATATTTACTCAATGGAGCGCTTTGGGTCTGAACTTTTTACTATTTTCCAATTCGTTTGGAATTTTGGAACTAGGTTCCTTACTCTTCAGAAGTGAAAACAATTTAGACTCCTTTACCACTTCTCGGGTGGATGACATTTCTTTTCAGTGGTGTAATTTTACTTTTTTCAAAATAACGTTGGGTATCGATAAAAGAACTAATTATACGAGAAAAATATTTAATAATGTTTTTCAAAAAAGGAAATACTTTTCAAGTTACTGGCTACTGAATATTTGTTTCTTTTTTGCGTTTTTCATCATTTGTTGAAAAACGAAAATCATGTAATGAACAGAATTATATCAATTAAAATCTTAATAAAACGTTATTTTATAGTGTTTTAGGAACATTATTAGGCTAGATATGAAAATGGGTTTTTATAGTACTCAAAATAAGCTTTAAAATGAGTACTTCTGCGTGTAAAATGAGTGAGCTATCATGCAGATAAAGGACGCATGCAATGTTTTTTTTTTCATTTAAATCAAATACTTTGAGTGCCATATCCACCAAAATTAAAAATAATCGTATTCAATCTAGAATTAACTTGGTTTAAGAGATCTTGATGGATTCTAGAAAATACCACAACTTTAGTACAAATGATTCTTAAAAAACTCATGATTTCATGAAAAAAAAAACATTTTAAAAAAAACAACCAATTTCTCATCATAATACCTCTGAAAGAATACGTATAAAAGTATATATATAAGAAAATTCGAGGTATTTTTCTGACTAATTATTATTGTTTATTATTTTTTCGTTACACAAATATTGATAGATGTATGATTAATTAAGGAGCTGTCCAACCAGAGATCTTTCGAGCCCTTTAACCCTTCGCCGTTTTACAATAAGAGAAGTTACGGTAAAATTAATGATAGAGAAAGTTGTAGCTCATTTAATCACCTTTAAAATAGTGTATTACAAGTTCTGATAAAATCAGAATTAAAAGAGTTATAATCCAATTAATGCTGTGGATGGTGACGGAGTGCAAATTGTTAAAAACATTGAAATTAAGATAAAGATTAGCCTATTTCCAAAATATCAAGTAAATTGGAGCACAGTAAAAAAATTTACAGAGCAATAATTTTGTTGATCGTAAGTTGAATAGAGCACATGTGAACAGGATTTGACAAATTAATTCACTTCAAATATAAACTTAAGCAATAATGTATATTGATTTATTAGAGAAAAAAATGCAATTTAGATATTAAAATTAGCCAGTTAAAATATGGTACAAAATTATAAAAATTATAGGCAACATTATTGAAGCAATTATTTTGGGTGAGAAAAATAAAAGGTGATATTGCACCTTTGCCGCGAATGCTATATATTAATTCTTTCTGAATTTGTTGTACTTTTTAAAAGATTTCAATTTTCAACATGAGTATCTTATGCTATGACCATAAATCAAAAAAGCAGACGATCATTTTTAGTGTGATAAATTTGGAAAATCAATGTTTTAGTCGTGAATAAACAAAAAATCATTCATTTATACATCCACATCTACAGGTATGGCTAAAAATACTATATAACCCTTAAATGCAATAAAATAAATTGAGCTATTGGAAATAAATTTGTTCTATAAATCGCAGTGTATAATTTTTAATATACAATTTTATTGAACATTTTTTAATATTTGTTAAATAAATAATTAAAGTGTTAACTGTGGGAATTGAGAACAATCATTTTATTTGAAACAGTTCTACATTCAACATCACTTATATATTGGTGTAAATAGTAATTCAAAAAACAGTAATTATTATTTTTAACTAAGCAGTAAATATTAGTATAAAATATTGAAAAATTATAGACGTAGGTACAGAACAACGTCTGTCGGGTCAGCTAGTATATATATATATATATATATATTAACAAAGTCTAATAATCGGGCATAACATCAATAAACTGTAACATAACATCAATAACAATAACATTCAAAACTGTACTTGCAGACCATATATACACTTTAAAACACAATATGGACTTTTCTAACCCAACTGTACTACAATTTGAACAAAATTTATTTAAACGAAGAATTATAGAAAGATCTTTCTTTACTATTTACAGCAATAAAACAATAAATAAACGGAATGAACTTAACACGCTGTGCGACACAAATCTCTTCTATTTAGATAACATTTCCAAATTTCTTACAAAACAATAAAAGCGTTTGTGCAAAGGATTCGCAATTCGTTCCACACATGTTAGAATCTTGGTAAAAATATTTTTTAAAAAATGTCTTTCTCTATTACATCTTCAACCAGTCTACGAATAACACACTATCCAATTATGATTTTTTAAATTAGTATTTTGTGAAAATATTGTGTAATTACAAGTTTAATGTTTATAATACATAGTGTAGTGCATTACCATATCTTGATACCATGGATTATTACAATTTTCCAATTTAACATTAAGATTAACTAATTGTCACTAATTCACTTTTTCACTCTAATTCAATTGTTTTAGTTTTTAATTTTATTTTTAGTTTCCACTGAATGAAGGCTAGGATTATAGCCGAAACGTATGGATTTAAAATAAATTTTTGAAAGAAATTCATGTTTTTTATTGATGTTATGCCCGATTATTAGACTTTGTTAATACATATGTCAACATCAAATTCAGAATCATACAAAATATATATATATATATATATATATACGTGTGTGTATGTATGTATAATATGCATATATGTATAATACATTACATTGTATATATATAAATAATATATAAAATGAAATCTCTAGCAACATTTATATCTAAAAAATAATGGTGTTTATGAGCTATTAAATTAATTTTATCATATTTATTTATGAAAATGATTATAAATTAATCAATAAATGAACTTTATAGTGAATTAATTTCAGAAGTATGAAAAAAATCACATGTTCGCGACGACACGATTTGCGGCATCCGAGTCGAAAGGGTTAAAAAACATTCGATTCCTATTGACAGGGGGATGTGCTGATTAGTTTTTGGCAAAGGTAGGCCCAGCGGTTTTGGAGATGCAGAGCTGAATGTTGAAGAAATGGCAGTTTTTGAGAGAACTAAGTGTCCGAGATTTAAATGATCCGAAAAAATTTTGTTTCTAATTTTTTTTTCAAAAAATATTTTTGTAATTTATTTTGGATTAAAAATTCAAAAAATTACCCAGGCTAAGCACAGTCTAAGCGCCACTCTGGTACAAATGTATACCCAAGTGCTTTTAGACTTTTCACAATTTTGTGAAAACTATTGAAAAATGTGAAAATGCCGCCAAGCTGAGCACAGTATAAGTGAAAATGTCGCACAGAATTATTTGCAAATGCGTTTAGACTGTGACTAGACGGGAGCACTTTTTCAATTTTGTGCAAATTAGGCAACTATTTTTTTTTTTTGAAATTGAATTTAAAATGAAATGACGATTGTTGTTAATGTTCTGGAGATAAATTGATTTATGATTTACATTTGATTTGCTCAGATATAACAAAATAGCAAAAATAATTAACCTTACAGTATTTGTTATTAACGTTTAAAATTTCTCGAATATTTCATTAGGGTACGGGAAGTTCCAGCAATTTGCCTTAAGGCACGATGCCTTACACCACTAGTTATATGAATAATTTATCTCAGGTCGTCAAACAAATCAATCAATAAAACAATATCTCTCGAATATCAAAGGGACTTTTTTTTCCCTGTAAACATTTACTTCCGCATCTGTGATATTCGTTTTTACCGGAAAAGTACATTTTGCCGGTGGAAAGATGAAAATCTCTATCTGCAAATATTTCCCGGAAAATAAAGCATCTGCATCCCTCTGATCTGATCTCTACATTTTGCACGCTTCGAGGAAATTCGCACGGACGAGAGATTTCATATGTAGAAATAATATGAAGAGAGGAAACTTTGAGCCATCTGTACTGTTTGTAGTTTGAATTTGTATATATATATATATATATATATATATATATTATTTCAGAAAAATATGAAATATCTATTGTCCTCCATTAAATAATTTTTGCTATATATAATTTTTAATATAAAAAAATAGAAATTAAATTATCAAGTTTCAGTTATATTGAAAATTTACCCAGGATTTAAAATACAAAAATTATGATCATCTTATTTTATATTTTATAAAATTTATAAGATATTTTAAAAGTCTGTATATGTTTTAGCAAAGTATTTAATGACTTGTTAATATTTCAATTGCTACACATACATCTTCTAAAATGTCGTTTACATTCTGATCAATTAAATAATACTTAATAATCATTTGTTTTTTAATTAATTATTGACTTGCAATAGGCTAAGTTTCCAGAAATTTTCAAAAAATATCAAAGCTTGCAAAAATTTTAATTTATTGAACGCGAAGTTTCAGCAATTTTCAGCATCATCAGTTTTTTTTTTAAATTTTATGTGGATATTAGTAATTTTATTTATTATTTATTTTTATTCTAACCTTATATCGATGCAAATATAATAATAATGGGTTCAAATTAAAGTTTTTTTTGTTAGTCTATTTAATAGTTTTATGAAAGATCAATATAGAAAATCATAAATTTTTTCTTCAATGTTTTTTTCAATTTTTTGCTAATAAACAAAATAATTATAAATTTCTCGAAGTGAATAAAAAAAGGAGTATTTCTGCCAGACACAAAATTTACGTAATTTTGGAGATTATGGAATCATTTTTAATTAAAGTAGTATGCACATAATTGTTGGTTTTAATATTTGTTGTTATAATAGACATTGTGAAGAATATTTGTGCAAAATTTCAAGACTGTAATACAAACGGTGCGGCCAGGAGATTTTTTTTATGAAAACACTGTCGAAGGTATAATTACATTACCATAGAACAAATTAAATGCATTTGCATTATAAAAACATTTATTGCTACCATCATGGTGAAAGAATCATTGATTTTAGTATTTGTTATTAAAATAGAGATTCTGAAGAATATTTGTGCAAAATTTCAAGACTGTAATACAAACGGTGCGGCCAGAGGATTTTTTTTTGAAAACATTATCGGAGGTATAATTACAATACGATAGCACAAATTAAATATATTTGCATTATAAAAACATTTATTGCTATTATCAAGTATGAAAAATCATCGATTTTAGTATTCGTTATTAAAATAGACATTCTGAAGAATATTTGTGCAAAATTTCAAAACTGTAATACAAACGGTGCGGCCAGAGGATTTTATTTTAATAACATTATCGTAGGTATAATTACAATACCATGGCATAATTATAGAAACATTTATTGCTATTATCGTGTATGGAGAATCATCGATTTCAGTACTTGTTATTAAAATAGACATATTAAATATATCTGTGCAAAATTTCAAGACTGAAATACAAACGGTACGGCCAGGGGATTTTTTTTTGAAAACATTGTCGTAGGTATAATTACATCACAATTGCATAAATTAAATGTATTTTTATGACAGAAACATGTATTGCTATTGACCTATATAAATAATAATCGATTTTAGTATTTGTACCTAAAATAGACATATTAGAGAATATTTGTGCAAAATTTCAAGACTCTCATACAAACGGTTTGTTGTATATATAAAATATGAAAACTGTTTTTCATAATCTCTCCTACCAGACAACTCTGTCTGACTGAAATATGAAAATAATGTATATATACATATATAAAAAAAAATTATAGTAGGTGTGTTTTCCACCGGTATTCTCAACTTGACCTTTTGCTCTAATATACAAATTTCACGAAAACAAATCACTAATCGACCGAATTATTTCAACGATTAAATCAGTCCTTGGTTTCCCAGAATTCAAAGTTAAATCACAGTTTCAAGTATCAATTACACTTAGAATTGGCTTTATGCCTAATATGCTTGATGATACTTGAATATTAATCTCGAAATCTAACATTCTAACAAACAATTCACATTTGAAAAGGTTTTCACATGACCGAATACATGACCTCAATGTAAAATAATTGGTCCTCGTGTTATAACTCGGGCATTAAATTCTCTGTTTGAGGGAATTCTGTATAAGATAAACATTGTTATAGAAGATAAGTAAATACATATATAATATATGTAATATGTTTTCACTAGGTGACCAAAGGCATTGTACTATGTACACGTCGATAATTTAAAAATTCATTTTTTATAATATTTTATAATAATTTTTGGCAATTATAATATTTTTTGGCAATCCTGTACATCATTTCAGTTCAAATTTCAAGTGCATTAAGATTTTTGGCAGATGATAGTTCTCATGATAAGTTATTTTTTTAATTTTTTTGGCCTATTTCTACATTATTACTATATTTTTTTAGTCCATTACCACTGTTTTATTCCTCTTGACAAATTCTAAAATGATTTACCAAAGTCCGAATAACCGCTTAGGAAGAGTTTGCTTTCATACATCCGTATAGAAGAATGTTAAATCATCATTTCCATTTAAATTTAGAATAAATTGACATTTTTGGCAGATGAAAGTTCTAATCTGCCAAAACGTTTTCTATGTCAAACAATTATGTTTTTGGTAATTTTTAACCCTATTTCTACATTATTACTATATTTTTTTAGTCCATTACCACTGTTTTATTCCTCTTGACAAATTCTAAAATGATTTATCTAAATCCGAATAACCGTACAGAAGGAGTTTTCATTTATACATCCGTATAGAAGAATTTTTTATCATCATTTCAGTTCAAATTTAGAATAAATTGACATTTTTGCAGATGACAGTTCTCATCTGTGTGTTCTCATCAATGTCAAACAATAATATGTTGGTTTTGGCAATTTTTTCCCTATTTCTACATTATTACCATATTATTTTAGTTAATTACAACTATTTTATTTTTTTTGAAAAATTCTAAAACAATTTATCTAAATCAGAATAACCGTTTAGGAAGAGATTACATTCATACATCCGCATAACAAATTTTATATCATCATTTCAGCTTAAATTTAGAATAAATTGACATTTCTGGCAGATGACAATTCTCATCTGTCAAATTAATGTCAAACAATGATATATAGTTTATTGCAATTTTTACCCTATGTCTACATTATTACTATATGTTTTTAGTTAATTACAACTATATAATTTCTCTTGACAAATTCTAAAAGAATTTACCAAAATCCGAATAACCGTTTAGAAAGAGATTACATTCATACATCCGTATAAAAGAATTTTATATCATCATTTTAATTCAAATTTAGAATTAATTGACATTTTTGCAAATGACAGTTCTCAATATTTGTTCTCAGTTATTTTTTGCAATTTTTCTCCTATTTTGACAATATTCAAAACAAACAAACAAATTCCTCCTAAACGGTTATTCGGATTTTGGTAAATCCTTTTAGAATTTGTCAAGAGAAATAAAATAGTAATTAACTAAAAAATTATGGTAATTATGCAGAAATAGGGGAAAAAATGCAAAAAACAACAAATCATTGTTTGACATTAATTTGACAGATGAGAACTGTCATCTTTAATTTGACAGATGAGAATTTGTCATCATTGTCAATGTGTCATCATTAATTTGAGAGATGAGAGAACTGTCATCTGCCAGAAATGTTTTCAATGTCAAACAATGATATGCAGTTTTTTGCAATTTTTTCCCCAATTTCTACATTATTGCTATATTTTTTCAGCACGTTACCAATATTTTATTCCCTTTGACAAATTTTAAAATGATTTATCTAAATAACTGTTTAGAAAGAGATTACATTCATACATCCGTATAGAAGAATGTTAAATCATCATTTCAAATCAGTTCAAATTTAGAATAAATTGACATTTTTGGAAGATGACAATTCTCATCTGTCAAATTAATGCCAAACAACGTTATGTAGTTTTTGAAATTTTTACCCTTATATCTGCATTATTATTATACTTTTTTAGTCCATTACCACTGTTTTATTCCTCTTGACAAATTCTAAAATGATTTATCTAAATCCGAATAACCGTACAGAAGGAGTTTTCATTCATACATCCGTATAGAAGAATTTTTTATCAACATTTCAGTTCAAATTTCAAGTGCATTAACATTTTTGGCAGATGACAGTTCTGGCAAATGAATTTCAAACAATGATATGTAGTTTTTTGCAATTTTTTGGCCTATTTCTGCATTATTACTATATTTTTTAAGTTCATTACCACTATTTTATTCCTCTTGACAAATTCTAAAATGATTTATCTAAATCCGAATAACCGTTTAAGAGGAGTTTTATCATTTTAATTCAAATTTCAAGTGAATTCTCGAAGATGATAGTTTTCATCTGTCAAATTAATGTCAAACAATGATATGTAGTTTTTTGCAAATTTTCTCCTATTTCTACATCATTACTATATTTTTTTAGTTCATTACCACTATTATATTCCCCTTGACAAACTCTAAAATGATTTATCTAAATTCAAATAACCGTGATAAACAATGATATGTTTATTGCACTTTTTTCCCCGATTTCTACATAATTACTATTTCTTTAGTTCATTACCACTATTATATTCCCCTTGACAAACTCTAAAATGATTTACCAAAATCCGAATAACCGTTTAGGATGAAATTACATTCATACATCCGTATAGAAAAATTTTATATCAACATTTTAACAACTTTCAATGTGAAACAATAATAGGTTATTTTTTGCAATTTTTATCCTCTTTTTAAAATATTCAAAACAAACAAACAAACTCCTCCTAAACGGTTATTCGGATTTCGGTAAATCCTTTTAGAATTTGTCAAGAGAAATAAAATTAACTAAAAAAATTATGATAATTATGCAGAAATAAGGAAAAAAATACAAAAAATAAAAAAAGAAATTACTGACATTTGGTGCTTGTTTCCAGTTATTAATTTTTTACAAGCTGTTATTAATATGTGTAAGTGATAATCTAAGAAATTCAAGTAAGTAATATTTTAATTTAAGGCTTAGATATAATTAGTTTGTCTCTTCAGTTAAATCTCTTTCTTTTTATTCTTGCTTATGTATATTTAGTTTTTAACGTTACTTTCTGTTTTTTTACAAAATTTTAAAACCTCCGACGATGACGTAGAATTTTACGTCGAAACGTATGGAAAAATAAAGATGTTTTAAAAAATCTTTACTTTATTTATATTTTTTACTTGATATATATATATTTATATATATATATATATATATATATATATATATGTTAGTTAAATTCACGTACTTGGCTTAATCCCCTAAAGAATTGCTTTGTTTTTAGGTTTTTAGGTTAAAATCTTCCACTCCGTATAAAATATTTAGAATGGAGGTTGCCAACTTTAATATTTTATTTCGTACGAGTGAACTTGTTCCGCTTTTTATAAATCGATTCAAAACTAAAGAAATAAAATTATCTTGAACTAGTAAAACTTGAACTAATAAAACTTGAGCTCAATTACATTTAGCCTATCGGCAAGTATAATAAAATTAGCGTTTTATATTTAGTTTCGTACTACGGCGGAGCAATAAGTAACATTTAATTTACTAACTTTTGCATAATTTTTGTTTCCCAACAAGCGATTAAGTTAAGTTTTTCCATGAAAGTTTACCTTTTTGATCTTGAATTTTATGTTAAACTAAGGTAACACTTTAAAACTAGAACTAGGTTCGTAGTTAATTTTATAAATTGGCTTTTAACGATGTACGGTGGAGTTTCGCGTTTCAGAATTTGTAATTGCTCGTAAAATATTTACATGGACGAGATTTTATCCTCGGGTAAAATTTAGAAATAGAAATAGACATGTAAATATTCATTAATGTGACGGAATATAATAAAAACTTATAATTTAAAAACACTTAAAAAATTGTAAAACAAAATATTTTTTTCATCAAAATACCTAAAAATTTGTAAAAAAAACTTATATTGTAAAAATACTTGATGATAATAATAAAAATGATAATAATAATAATAATAATATTAATAAAAATAACAATAATATAAGACACTTAAATTTGTTAAAAAATCATAAAACAACCTAAAATTTGTTAAATAAAATAATTATATTGTAAAAGTATTGCAAAGATTATTAAAACACTTATTAAATTTAAAACAAAAATACTTGTAACAAACAAACTAGTTATATTTAAAAGTAATTAAAATTAACTAAATATAAATAAGCTTATAGTAAATAAATTAAATAATAAATAAATAAGTAATAAAATAGCTAATAATTAATTAAATTATATTAAACCTATAAAATGTTGGCTTAAGTCTTATTATAATATTATACCGACGGCTTGTAAAATAAATAAACAAAAAAAAAATTTGTTAACTAAATGTTGTTATAAAATAGAGTCACGTTTAATAAGATATTAGTTTATTAATAAGATTAATTTAATTTAGAATAGATTCTACTTTGGTTTAAAATTTATAAAAGATATTTAAAATGTTTAGGCTTGAGTTCCATATTCAAATGTACGTATCAAGTTGCCGTAGGTCCAAATTGTATAAAATTTAATTTTAACAAAATCTACCCCGCTATGAGTTATATTAAGAAATTTTGTAACATATATTAAAAACAAATATCACAAAAATTAATTTTAATAAAGTACACAAAACCTATATATTCAATATTTAATCATTTGACCTTTTAAACCAAATAATTTCACAACTTAATGAATAAAATTCAATAAATAATTTACACAGAGTATTAAAAAGTTCTATTGGTATTTTTTTGTCAAATGACGTTTTATTACGCAAATATTTATTCTAAAATATTATAGATTCATAAATTATAAATATATTTCGTATATTTATATATCGTCGTAGGCATTTTTTTGCGGAGGAATGTGATTTGAATTTTTATTGCAAAAAAAACAGATATATTCATGTGAGAGATGTTTTAAAAATATATGACATATTTGGTCGATGAGAGAAATATTTTAGTTTATATATATATATATATATATATATATATATATATATATTACAATTTATGTGGGCGAACAAATTTGCGTTCTCAGAAGAGAAAACTAACTTTTAATTATGAACTTTTCCGACTTTGTTAAAATTCATTAAATCTACATCAAATTCGAACTTTGTAACAAAGCAACTTGAAATCTAGTTATATACGGAATAGTTGCATTATAATAATTATAATATATATATATATATATATATATATATATATATATATATATATCTCCGTGTTTGTAAACAATAAAAGTTATGAAGGTTGTATATTCCAGTTTTCAAAGTTAATTTATTTCACGAACGTCCAATTCTATTTTTAAAACCCATTTTCTACTCTCTTGTGTATTTTTAATACCGGAACCGTAATTTTGTTCTCGAAATAGACATATCGTATAAATATATAAATATGTAAGTATATACATGGTTTTAATTAAAACTTTGCACAAAAATAATAGAAAAATCAGAACTACGTACGAAAGGAAACCTATTTCCACAATGAACTAATGTATTTTTAATATAAATTTAATAGTAATTTTAATTACAAAAGTAAATGATAAGGGTGTATATTTTTGACATTGTGGCATTTAACTTGAATATTTTTTTAACTTTTCAATTTCTAATAAATTTTCTAGCAAATATTAAATTTATATCTATCAAATTTTACATTTTATTCCTTCAAAAATTTTACTTGTTATTGACTATTTAATGAAATTTTAAATTTTGATTGAATATTAATTCAAAATTTTTTATTTATATAAAAATAAGCATCAGATATCACATCAAAGTTTATATTTAAATTAAATGAGGGAATATTAATTTTAATTTATAATTTTTGAACAAATGTTGTACTTTAATTTTGCTTTCATTTAATTTCACGTTTTTATTAAAGTTTTCAACAAAGTTTTCATTTCTTATAAATTTTATAACTTGTTATTGATTATTTTATAAAATTTTCTATTATTATTTATAATGTCAATAAATCTTACATGTATTTTTTTATCAAATGATAAATTTTTACCAATTGCAAATTTAAAATTTTTCACCTTTTGTGATTACTTGAATGATTTTACTTTGTTGTTAATTATTTTGCCAAGTTTTACATTTTTAATAAGTATTTTACCAAAATTTTTAATTTTTATTAATTATTTTGCCAAAATTTAAAATCTTTGTTAATTTTATGTTTATATATTTCAATTAATTTATTTTATATTATATAAACCGTAGTTTAATTTAATCCGTAATTCAATATAGAAATTTTTATTGTATTATTGAATTTAGCATTTTTATATAATTTCTTATATTTGTAATGGATTTCATATTTTCATTGAATATTATATTCTTTTAGTGTTATTTTTATGATCATATTATTTTATTTTACAGTTTATTTTATACAGTTATATAACTTCTTATAATTGTAATTACTTTTTCCTTAATTCTTGCGAAAATTTTACATTTATATTGATTTTTTTCAAATAAATTTTTCATTTCTATTGATTAATTTACTAAACTGCAATTTTTATTAATTATTTCACTAAAAGTTTAGATTTTATTACATTTTTTACAAAAATTTCATGTTTTGGCTTATTTTATATTTAAACTGCAATTAAACTTAATTTGTAAATCAATATAAAATTTTTTATAATTTGTCATGGTTTTTTTTTATTAAATTTTACATTTTCATAAGATTTTGTATTTCTTATTCATTGTTATATATAAATACTATTTTTGTTTTTTATTTCAATCTTAAATTTTATATTTTTAAATAGCTTGTAAGTATTTGTAAATAGTTTTTTCACTTTCATTTTAAATTTTCATTGATTTTTCGAACTCATTAATTTATTCTCGTTTAAAGTTTCATTTTAATATTATTATTGATATTTATATTATTTTTCTATTATATTTTGCATTTATATCTGTTTCAATAAAAAAATTGCATCTTTCTATTAAATTATATACAGTTATTAAATTACATAATAAACTTTAGATAACAATAACATAATTTACATAAATGTAAATTATACTATAATTATTTGTGGAACAAAAACTAAGTTGAACTATTAAACTATTTTCCGGATTTTCATAAGTCTTCCTGAAGTTTGTTAAGGAATTTTTATAGAATTTCTTGAATCATAGAAATATAGTTAGATTGTAGAAATAAATGGAAAAAATTACAAAAAACCGCTTATAATTATTTGGCTTTAAACATATTCGAGGCATAGTTTGACATTAAAAACAAATGAAAACTGTCATTTGCGAAATATTTCCATGCACTTTATCATTTTATAATTTATTTCAGACATTTGGAAAAAATGTAACGAAATATCTATGCATATACATATGTATACATATATATATATATAATATATATATATATATATATAATTTACATAAGTTTGGAATGTACGAGGCATCCAAGATGAAAATGTAATCGAGTATAAAGTCGATTTTATTTCATTTTATTTTCTCGCCTTTCAAATATGAAATATGAAATAAGAAATAAAAATAAAACACATCGCTTCACCTTCTTTTATTCATTTAGAGAATTTCACATGAAAGTGTATGGAGACTCCTCCACCGTAAAATATAATGAATAAATAATTATATATATACACATATATATTTAAATATACTTTATAAAAATTCTTCTTATACATATTCTGTTCAAATCGAAGAAGTCTTATAAAATCGCTCCACCATATTCCGTACTATACAAGAAATTGATAGTAATTTCAAACCATAATGGATTCTAATATAAAAACCATCTTTGGTACTATTTTTAGAAGCAAAATCGTAATAAAATCCTCATGCAAAAATACATGAATACATTTATATTTATAAAATGGTGCAAGATTAGAATTCTCTGTCTATTATAAAAATTCGTATATTTATTTATTGAATTAGACTTCTAAAAGAAAAATAGGTTTTTTTTTCATAGATGTAGATTTTTTTTTAAATTACTATATTTGTTACAACTGCTAAATAATTAACATCTAATAACAATAACATAAATTTAAATTAAAAAGCAAATAATAATAATAAAATTAATAAGTGAAATAAATAGAATTTCTGAATAATAAAAATACTAGAAAAACTGTAAAGTGAACAAAAACAATAAGTGAAAGATAATAAATATAACAAAATAACAACATTAGAAATAATAAGATAATAATAATAATTATTATTATAGATTTATAGTACTAAAAGTTATTTAAATATTTAAAATATTATATTTTGAGCTCTGTATTTCATTTTTATGCAACTAAAGTGTAAAAATATAAAATTCAGTACGTTTTTGTCAAAAAATTTGAGTTATTAACTTTATGTTGCAAAAAAAATTAAAATGTTTATTCTATAATTAAATTGAAAATCACAAAAAATATTCAAAAGTATTAAATATTAAAGGTCAATTATTTGTTTGAAAAATGAAAAAGTCAATATAATAATGAAGATAGATATAAGATTTTATAAAAATGCAATAATCATTACGAAATCTGATTTGAGAGTTACAGAATGACAAATATATTAAAAATATTAAAAGATATTTGTAAAACTCCATGAAAAAAATCAGTGACAATTTTATTAGAAAAATCATCTTTGGTACTATTTTTAGAAGCAAAATTGTAATAAAATCCTCATGCAAGAATACATGAATGCATTTTTATTTATAAAATGGAGTGCAAAATTAGAATTTCCAATTTATTTTGAGATTTGGGATAAAATTCGTATATTTATTTTTTGAATTAGTTTTTGAATAGGAAAATAGGTTATTTAAATAGTTATTATAGGTTTATAGCAATATAAGTTTTTTAAATATTCGAATGTTTTAATTTTGGCTCTGTGTTTTATTTTTACCTTAAAAAAACTGTAAAAATATGAAATTCAATTTGTTTTTGCCAAAAAAATTGTATTGTTAATTTTATCTATATATATTTATATGTATATATAAAATTTTATGTTGTAAAAAAATTAAATTTGTTATTCTATAATTAAATTAGAAATACTATAAAAAGACATTCAAGAGTTATAAATTTTATTCCCCAATTAATATTATACAAATGAATATGAAACAATTATTTGTTTGAAACTTTTTGAAAAAGTTAATATAAAAATATAAAATGATATAAGACTCAATAAAAATAGAACATTTATTACAAAGTCGAATTAGAAAGTAAAATTTAACAGAATATGACAATGAGTGACAATTAATGTAAAATGAACTAGAAGGAAAAATTTTATTCAAAATTGAATTAGAGTGTGAAATGAATTAAATTAAAAATGTAAAACAAGTGAATTAGATAAAATAAAAAATATCTTAAATAACATAAACATGCTAAAGTATTTTAATAAATAAATTGATTTTTTTTTCAAATATACGAAGTTTTAATGTATTTCCAAACATACTTTAATGATTTTTAATTAGTTTATTATAATTATTAGTGTCACTTTTTCTTGATAAAGATTTGTCCCATATTTTATACATATTTATGTATAATATATATATATATATATATATACATATATTCATAATTGGCAATATATTATGGATAGAAATCAATATTTAGTTTTAGTGTTTGATCAAATATTAATTAACAACTCCCAAGTGAACAACTAGAGCAGCAAATTCTGTACTTCAAATGCACTTGGAAACAGCAAAAACGT
>NW_020539725.1:61239446-61256184 GCF_003426905.1 Ctenocephalides felis | reverse complement strand
TTTTCAATTATTTTAGCTGTCACCTGCTATTAACATAAATACAATGTCAATGAAAGAAAAATCTTGAGAATAAATAAAAAGGTTCAAAAACTCAAAATATATACAGATTTGCGTATTTATCAATTTTTTTCTTTGCTGATCTAAAACTAAAGCCATGAATTTTTAATAAAGCGAATTTTTTTAGTAAACAAGGTTTTTGTACCATCAAAAAATTCTTTCTAATTTATCTTTTTGTAATGGCAATATTTTAAATAATTTAATTTTTTTAAGGATATAGAAATTGCGTAATGTCTGATCTAAAATTATTTTAATAAACAGATACTAGTTTTCTTATTTTTTTTTTTAAAAAGTAAAAGTCAGATTTCGTTTTACCCTTTACCCAAAATGTATATAGTGGAGTTCTTATATGATCTTGTACTTTTTCCATATAAATTTTGTTTTGACATCGTAAGAACACCTAAATGTGATGCCACTTGTACCTTATCTGCGTGAGAAAGGATAATAAATAGAGGAAGAGACACAAGGAGTATATATACACAAAAGTAAATTAGGTCACTTTTTCTGTTTTTCTTTTCTTAGATAAAAGAAAAAGTTTTGTGTGTACTTGCAACTACACACACATATAACGCAAAGGTAAAATAAAACATGTTTATTATTTTTAAATAATTAAGAAGTGTATAATTAAAAAAATGTCTAGAAAGGGTTCATGTTATGTAGAGTTCAACATGCATTTTTTTTAAATAAAAAATTCAAGACCAGAAAAATATTTCTAAATAATATTTACGCTACAATTTTATTGCAGATTAAATCTGCATATATACACAAACACACACACACACACACACAATATATATATATATATATATATAAGCAAATAAATTAATTATTCCAAGTTATGTTATAGGCAATATTGCCAAACAAATTATTGATAGAAAACATTATTGTAAATAAATTTTATCATATTATATTAATTTTCGACCAAGACGGAATATTTTGACATTTATAAATTTAGTGCATATTGGATATATGAAATTGACATTCAATATTTTTCAATTAAATGCAAATGTAAAAAATCAAATATTTATATAAAAAATTGTATATTTAGATAAAGATATTGCGTCGATTTAGACTAAAATCTAATTTATTCATTAATTTAAAAAAAAATGACAAATAAAATTAAATATAAACAAAACACTATAATGCGTTGGAATTATAATTATTGAAGTATAAAGAAATGTTTGAAATTAAATATATTATTATTAATGTATCAGTTGAGATATATTTTTGATTGTCATCGCAAAGCTAATCTTAAAGAAAATTGCAACCTTTTAAATGGAATAGTACAATCTGAGGGTATCATAGGAATCTGACAAAACAAACTAGACAAACTAAATATTATATCATATTATATTAAATTTTGACCGAAAGAAAATATTTTGACAGTTAAAATCAATTTGAAATAAAATGCAAATGTCAAAAATCAGATCTTTGTGTAAAAAAATATTTACTTCCACAATTTTCCTGTGTTGATTTAGCCAAACTTATGAATTTAACAATTATATAATTATTCATTGATGACTTAAAATAGTTATTAATTTATTTACAAATAAATAATATTTGAAATAAAATTTTATTGACATATATGACACGACAAAAGTATAATAAACAAAAAACTATGATGCGAGTGAATTAATTTTTGAAGTATGAAATGTCAAATAATTTTGAAAATTATAATAAGTTTTTAACTATTTGTCAAAGAATCAGAGTCTAAATCTATTAAATATTTGATTTTTGGCAATTTTATTAATTTTTTTATCAATTTAGGCATATTTTTTATGGCAAAACAACGTTTGCCGGGTTAGCTAGTATATATATATATATATATATATATATATATATATATATATACTTTATAAAATTTATCGTCGTTTACTGTCAGCCACTCGTCCCCAGACAAAACCTCCAAAAACCGCAAAACCGCGTATTTATTATTTCGGTTCATATTTCAAATCTCGACACATGTCCCACATTCGCCCCAAAAGTGTCCTGAATCGGTAATTTTACAAATGTATTCGCGTAACAGAAAATAGATCAAGGCCACCGGAACATTTTCCGGCTACCGGAACAAAATCCGGTGGAGGCGCAGAGGAAACAGGTAATACTTTCCTGTCACGTACACTTCTCTACAGAATCTCTCTACAAGTATGTAAGTACAGGGTGTAAGTAAATGTGTACAGGGTGTAAGTGAATGTGTACAGGTGTGTGTGTATGTTTAAGTATAGTTGTACGACTGATTTGACACCTAGGATGGTTTATTGTTAAGAAAACCGAGAATAAAAGAAAGCGCGAGTCCCTATACTTTTTTATTTTTAGACGCCGGTGGAGAGGTAGTGTAGTGATGGTCACAGAAAGGTCCTTAAATTTTTTTTCAACTATTTTATTAATTTGAATGAGCAATTCGAAAATTAGGTTATACATAGGATTGGTTGCTAACGTAAGCCCTGTAGTAAAAAATAATTGCAGCGTATTTTTATTGGTAAAAATTTAGTTAGGTATTTTAATCCTATGAAATTTTAAATTACTCAATTAATATGAACGACAGTTTATCAAAACATCAATGGTTGACAGTGTAAGGAGTTTATAGGCTCAAAATTTGTTCTAGAACATTTTGGTATACTCTACAAATTAAGTTCATTTATTTTTTAATATCCCACACGAAGATTGAAAAAAAATGGCCATACGATCTCAAATAAAATGTCAAAAATAAAAAAATAAGAGAGATATCTCATAGGAGATAATCTCTTATGTGCATTAACACCAACATTATATTGTCTTAAAAAATGTATTTTATTTTGATTGACAATAAAACTATGCAAAAAAAATTCAATTAAAGGTTATTTTGTAATATCTCCCCCTTTATAATTAAGTAGATACAGTTTTTTTGTTTTTTTAATAATTTTTATAATTTTTTGTTCTTCATAGACCTGAAGATAAAACCTAAAAACATACAGTTTCTGAATTCTTGCAAATAAATTATTTTTACAACATTTTCATTACCATTACTTATAATTATAATCCCAATAGCTGATTCACATTTAAATTTTCTATGTTTTTAATAAATAAAAAAATTTCTTTGCAAATATTTACGTCTGTTTGGTTTTGTTCGATATTGCTATTTTTGTTCTTTTTTTAATTAATTTACTGGCAAAAACAAACTTTTCTTTTGGATGTCAATAAATTATAGAACATGTTTTGTGTTCGACAATCTGTGCTTTTGCATTTCTCACATCTTTTCCGTGTTTGTAAACATTATATATATATATATATATACACCTAAGTCTGTTTTTACACGGAGATTGGTTCCAGAAGAGCCGTGTAAAAAAAAAACGTATAAAAAAGACATTGATCTTATACAAAAATGGGTGATTTGTTCCGAATCTCTAAAACCTATTAAAATTAGTGAAAAACAAGAATTTTTAAGAACAAGAATTCATGTTTATTTTATTAAATCAAATATAATAAAAAAATCTAAGTAAAAATTGTTTGTACGCGCTAAAGGGGAATTCACTTAAATCTTTAAGCTAGTGTTCGCAAACTATCGATACTGTCGATGGTTTCAGACTTTTTTCTTTCATAAGTACTTTTTTGTGATATGAACATACTTCGCAAAAATTAAATTTGACAAAAAAAATTTAAGTACATACAATTTCAAATCGTGCTAAATGGAATAAAATCGTGTGAAAAAATTAAAAATATTCAATTTTCAAACCGTGTTATATCAAAACCGTGTACAAAAAGACCGTGTAAAAACAGACTCAGGTGTATATATATATATATATATATATATATATATATATATTCCTTGTATCTCTTCCTCTATTTATTATCCTTTCTCACGCAGATAAGGTACAAGTGGCATCACATTTAGGTGTTCTTACGATGTCAAAACAGAATTTATATGGAAAAAAGTACAAGATCGTATAATACACTTTACCCAAAAGCTAAAGTGTAAAACGAAATAAATAAATATTCACACTTTTACAAAGGAAATTCTTACATTGAATGCTTTGTACAAATAATATATGTTTAGTAAAATATCAGATAAATGCTTATTGTATACGTAAAAATAAAAATTTGCTAGGCTCAAATTTATACAAACATATTTTTTTTTATTACAATATTGTTACAACTGCTAAATAATTTAACATCTAGTAACAATAATGAACAATAACATAAATTTAAATAAAAAGATTAGAAAATAAAGGATAGTGTTTTCAATAAAATGATATCCGTAGTGTGTTGATTTAATATAAAATAAAAGCAAATAATAATAATAATAAAATTAATAAATAAAATAAATAAAAGTTCTGAATAATAAAAATAATACTAGAAAAACAATAAAGTAGAATAAAAACAATAAGTGACAGATAATAATAAATATAATGTTATAAGATTATTATAACCAATATAGAAATTTTCAGAACTTATGTCACGTTTCAATATTTCCAGAAATTGCTTCGAAAATATTTTTCCTTGTATACAAGTCCTATAAGCAACTTAAATCCTATATATTATGCAATACGCTAATGTTATATTTTGTTGAAAGGCTAAATTTAGAATGTTGATAAAAGATATAAAAGGATGAAATATCAGGCTTTAAATTTATTTTTATCAACGTATAAAAGAAATAAATGGATTTGTATAAGGGTTTGGTGTATTGTCTTTTGATTAAAGCGCTTTTATAAAAAAATAAAGCACTAAGAGGTGTGATTTCAAAGATTTATAATACAAAAAATATTGCTTATGATATGAAATTGTTTATTGTTATTGTTTATGAAATATTTCTGCAAAAAATCGATATACACCAAAATATAAATTTATATATATAGTCAATAGAGTCCTAGATTGATTTTTTCTGTTCTTAATTAATTTGCTTGTTAGTAGAGTTCTATTTTGATTTCCAGGATGTTAATTTGCTCGTTAGTAGAGTCCTTTTTTGAAATTTCAAATTGGTAATTAGTTTGCTCGTCAGTAGAGTCTTATTTTGATATTTCTGGTTGTTTTCTGGAATTTGGTCGGCAGTAGAGTCCTTTCTTCACAATTCTAGATGTGTATTCAAATTTTCTCGTGAGTAGAGTCCTTTCTTTATTTTTCAAGTTGTTGATTAATTTGCTCGTCAGTAGAAGTTCTATTTTGATTTTTTTATTTGTTAATGAATTTGCTCGTCAGTAGAGTCCTATTTTAATATGTCGGGTTGTCAATTAACTTGCTTGTCAGTAGAGTCCTATTTTGATTTTTGTGTTAATCAATTTGCTCGTTAGTAGAGTCCTATTCTGATATTTCAAATTGGTAATTAGTTTTCACGTCAGTATGGTCCAATTTTGAAATTTCAAATTGGTAATTAGTTTTCTCGTCAGTATGGTCCAATTTTGAAATTTCAAATTGGTAATTAGTTCGCTCGTCAGTAGAGTCCTATTTGAATATTTCAAGAGTCCTTTTTATTTATTTTTCAAGCTGTTGATTGATTTGCTCGTCAGTAGAAGTCCTATTTGAATATTTCTGGTTGTCAATGAATTTGGTCGTCAGTAGAGTCCTTTCTTCACCTTCTAGTGTATTTAAATTTGCTCGTCAGTAGAGTCCTATTCTGATATAAAACTATTATTTTGATTTTTTCTGTTAATTAATTGGGTCGTCAGTAGAGTCCTATTTGGATATTTTGGGTTGTCAATTAATTTGCTTGTCAGTAGAGTCTTATTCTGATATAAAACTATTATTTTATTTGTAAGTAATAAATTTTATTTAAAAAATTAAGTTTTGCAGGAAATGTTTAGTTATAATTATAAAAACGTCTTATCCTGTTTTTGGGCTCTTAAAAAAATTAAGTGATTCTTATGTAACACTTTTTTATAATTTTGTTCGATACTTTTTTATGAAAACGTTCATATTTAGTAAATATATATATATATATATATATATATATATATAAATTATACATTGGTGTTCTTTCAGAATATGTAAGAAAAAAATTAAAAATCGCACCACCGTATACTTTTTGTACAAATGGTTTTTTGCACGAAATGTTTCTGTTTGCAAAAAAAAGAAAATTCGCCAGAAGATAGATTAGGAAAGTTAATGATGAAGCACTTTGGAAATAATATATGAGATAAGATGATATGAGAGAGCTTTATGACGAGGATTTTTATACGAAATTGGACTCGATGTTACGATCGTTTTTATTAATATAATAATAATCATTGTAATATATATATATATATATATATATATATATACAAATATATATCATTTCTATGTGTGTTTATGTTGTCGCCCTATGAATAGATTAAGTAGGGCGCTTTCGGGCGTCAGTTAATTAAAGTGGCAAAATCTAGATTTTCCTTAAGTAAGGGCTGAAGGGACTTCCGAAGGGGCAAAGGGTGCTAAGGAAGGACGACCTAGTTTCCTTCGGGGCCCTTTCGAATATTTCAGCTTGCTCAGCTGAAATATATCGCTTACAATATTACCTTCGGTATAATTTAATGAAAAGAATAAAAGACATTTGGGGAATGGAAAATTAAAATTATAATATATCTTTGATATAAAAATGAATAGCACAATGTGTTTTAGGGAAAACCCTAAAAACAGCTCTTTTTGTTTCAAATATAAACGTTAGTATTTTCATATTTTTGCCATCGGATACGAAATATTTACTCAAGTTTTGAGTCTGAATTTTTTTACTGTGCTCCAATTTGTATGAAAATTGCACCAAAAGTTGTATGAAATTTAAAAATTAGGTTTATATTACTCTCAAGTTCAAAAGTGAAAATAATTTAGACATTTTTGCCATTTTCCGAGAGGATGACATTTCTTTTCAGTGGTGTAGTTTAATTTTTTTTCAAATAACGTCGGATATCGATACAAGAACTAATTATAAGAGACAAATGTTTTATCATGTTTTTATATCAGTCATCATTTTATTTAAATCAGTTGTACATTTAAGATCCATATGGGTATTATAAAAACGTCTTACCCTATTTTGTGCTCTATCGATACTTTTTATGAATACATTCAATATTTAGTATAAATATATATATATATATATATATATATATATATATATATATATATATATATATATATATATTGAATGGTAGTCTTGGATTTGTGTATATTTTGTAGAGTTTCGAACAAGAATCCAAAAATAATACAAAATAAAAAACAAGTAAAACAGTGTTTACACGTGTTACATATGAACCACCAAATACAGTTAGTTTGTTTCCAAAAGCCAATAGTATAACATCGAATACAATATTATTTGTTTTCAAATAATAATTTTTAAAAAAAGACAACACTTTTAGTAATTTTGATTTACAAAAGTTAACTATTCGGCGGAAAAATAACTCACAAATTCATTTTTTGTTTAAAAATTCTTGTTTAGTGAAAAGTGCTAACGTATATTCAAATATACAGGTAATTAATTCAATTTTATCATTAATCTTTTCTTAAAAAATTTTTCCATAACTTTCATAAAAAAAAATTTCTATCATTTTTAATATCCTGTTCTGATAATCCACATATTTCTGTACATTATTATTTGTTACAATTAATTTATTATTTAGAAAAAATCTATTTTCTATTCCTAAACATATTGTTGCTTAAATCTCATCAAGATCATGTTTCTTGACAGATGTCCTGAAGATGGAACGTACCTAGTTCCGAACGTTGACAGTAAACAAATAATTAAATAAAGAAATTGTTTATTAAAAACTTTTCTTGTTTTATTTTGTATTATTTTTGGATTCTTGTTCGAAACTCTACAAAATATATATATATATATATATCCTATATATATATATATAATATAAATATATATATATATATATATGCCCGATTATTAGACTTTGTTAATATATATATATATATATATATATATTACTATTTTTTGCAGTTTTATATAATAAAGTACACATGAATTCGATTACAAATATTTTTTGCGACTATAATACATAATATAATTTGTACACGTTTTCTGGGTTAGTGATCACGCCTAACAAAGCAACTCATCTCTACGAAATATGATATGATTTACTACCGTACATAGAGCTATTATACCGAACAACTAATATTATATATATATATATATATATATATATATATATATATAACCCATATTCCTTTCAAAAGTACGACTTCTCTCCACCGTACATAGTATTGTGTTCGTTTTAGAGAATTCGTTCGCATGAAATAATGAAAACTCGACTTACTATTTCTTGTGAAGTGAAATTTTCCAGACGAACTTGCAATTCTTACAGAATGTTAGCTGTTGTCAAGGAAGATGACACAGTTTGTGATAAATTGATTTTTTAAAAGTATTTTGTAAAATGCAAAGCGAATTTGAGAATAGTCATTTAAATAATAATATAGATATATATCTATATATAAAAGAGGATCGTCTTTGTTACAACACTTATAAGTCACGAACGGCTGAACCGATTTAGCTGAAAATTGGCAAGGATATAGTTTAGAGCCAGGCGAATGACATAGGATACTTTTTATCCGAGTTTTTCATTCAAATTCAAACTTAATTCATTATAAACTATCCATTTAGTTCAATCTATGATTCATATTTTATCCATGGACATTTACTTTTAACTGTCAACTGTCAACCGATGTTTTTGTTTTGATACAAATATATTATTATAAATTTTTTAATCACCATTTTTGGAAAATTTTTGCGTAAATAATATAAATTTTTTAATTACCACAGAAAATTAATACGAAGTGCCAAGTTAAATTAATTATTAATAATAGCAAGCGATGACAGATACACACACACACACATATATATATATATATATATATATATATATTATATATATATATATGAATGTATTTTCTTGGTATATTTAATGATAAGAAACTTTCCTAAAGTTATGATTGATGATGGTTTCCAAGAGCTGCTAATCTAATATGAATAAGCGTTCTAATTAATTACATTATTATTGATAGAATATTTTGAGAATAATTTATCAGTATTGTATAATATATATATATATATATATATATATATATATAAAATATTTAGATTTTTTGTTCCACGTTGAGACATATCTTGAATATTGATTTTCAGCCAGTCGTCGAAATAAAAAGCAAACAAATAAATACAAATATTTATTTATAATATACGTTTCGACACGGATTGTGTGTCATCATTCAGCAATTCTTTCTCTCTACTGACCAAATTAATTGAAAAAAAAAATCAAAATAGGACTCTACTGACGAGCAAATCAATTACCAATTTGAAATTTTAAGAAAGGACATTACTGACGAGCAAACTAATAACCAAATTAAAAATCAAAATAGGACTCTACTGACAATCAAATTAATTAAGAACAGAAAAAATCAAACTAGGACTCTACTGACGACCAAATTAATAACCAAATGAAAAAATCAAAATAGGACTCTACTGACGAGCAAATCAATTACCAATTTGAAATTTCAAAAAAGGACTCTACTGAAGACGAAATTATATAACAATGTCAGAAATTACAGAAAATGACCTTACTGACGAGCAAATTAATTGACAACCCGAAATATCCAAATAGGACTCTACTGTCGTGCATGTTAATTAACTGAAAAAAATCAAAATAGAACCTTACTGACGACCAAATTAATTACCAATTTGAAATATCCAAATAGGACTCTACTGACAAGCAAACTAATTAACAACTTAGAATTTCAAAAAAGAACTCTACTGACGACCAAATTAATTACCAATTTGAAATATTCAAATAGGACTCTACTCACTAGCAAATTTAAATATACATCTAGAAGGTGAAGAAAGGACTCTACTGAAGACCAAATTAAATGAAAATCAAAAAAATCAAAATAGGATTCTACTGACGAGCAAATCAATCAACAACTTAGAAAATAAAGAAAGGACTCTACTCACGAGCAAATTAATTGACAACCAGAAAAAATCAAAATAAGACTCTACTGACAAGCAAATTGATTAACAACGTAATATGTTCGAATAGAACTCTACTGACGACCAAATTAATTACCAATTTGAAATATCCAAATAGGACTCTACTGACGAGCTAATTGATTAACAACATAAAATATCCAAATAGAACTCTACTGACGACCAAATTAATTACCAATTTGAAATATCCAAATAGGACTCTACTGACGAGCAAATTGATTAACAACATAAAAAATTCGAATAGAACTCTACTGACGATTTTTGCTATTGAAAGTATGGTTTAAATTAATGACATGTTCCGAAGCATTGTCTTAAACTGATTTTTATTTTTTTATATTACACAAATTTTTAGTTTTAAAATTAAAAAAAACAAAACATGTTCAGTTAATATTGTTTATTTTCTATATTTATTTTATATGTAATGTATAATTGGTTTTTCTATATGTATTTAATCATAAAATGATTTTTTCTGGTGTGGTATGTATATTTTCTTAATTATTTTATTCATAAAATAAAATTTATTTTTAAAACTTTGTAAATATTTTTTTAGATACTATTAACCAAGATTTGCTGAATGATGGCACACAATCCACGTCGAAACGTATATTATAAATAAATATTTGTATTTATTTGTTTCTTTTATTTCGACGACTGGCTGAAAATCATTATTGAAGATACTATATATATATATATATATATATATATATTATATATTATATATATATATATATATATATCATCTAGCTGGCAATCATATATTATTTTAGTATAATTATTAAAGTTACTTGAGTTTGAAATTATGCAATCGTAAAATAGTTTGTTCCAAATTATCGGAATTGTAATGACGAATGCGTTTCTGAATTCAGAACTTCAAATTTCCTATCAAAGTTTTGTGACCTGACACAAATTCAAATGGCATTGGGAAATTGAAACTTGTATATATATACATATATATATATATATTATATATATATATATATATACATAAACATATTATTCCGTCAACGTAATATACTAATACGACGGAGGAACGATACAATATAATTTGTTTTAAATTTTTTAAAAACGTGATTTTAACTAATGTTGAAGGTTAATTTTACATAAATATATATATATATATATATGTATATATATATGTGTGTATATACTAGTTAACCCGACACACGTTGTCCTATACTTATGTTTACAATTCAAAAGTTCCATTTTTTAAAATAACCTATACTGATATTCACCAATTAGTTAAAATTTATTATGTTTTTTATACTTCAGTCTATAACGCGAGCACAAAATAGGGTAACCCAATATATATATATATATATATTATATAATCTTATATATAAAATTCTTCTGTAACAATGTAAGTTTCATATTTCCTCCTAAACTATAATTCGGATTTTCATGAATCTTCCTGAAGTTTGTTCGGGAAATTTTTTAGAATGTTTTGATTCATAGAAATATAGTTAAATTGTAGAAATAAATAGAAAAAATTACAAAAACCGCTTATCATTGTTTGCCCTTGAAAATATTTGAAGCTTAGTTTGACATTAAAAACAATTGAGGACTGTCATTTGCCAAACATTTCTATTCACTTATAGGCTAAGGAATATTAGAATATAAAAATTCATAATTATGAATAAGGAAAATGTAATGTCTACATTATTAATGCCGAAAAGCAGCTGAGATGTGCCAAAAATCAAATTAATATAAGATGCAATAATATAACATGCATTTGACAAGTGATGCAGTCTGCGCATGCGTCTGACGTGGTTTGCTTTTGCTTGCAATAATTTTGTTTGCGCACTTTGCGAACAGATTCGCCGTACGAATTCGCGCAAAGGAGCGAGCCATAAGTGATTGCGCTCAAACATATTCAATTTGCAGTCGTTTTGCCTTACTATACTAAGTCGCAATACAAAAAAATTATTTAAAGTTTCATTGTTGTCAAAAATTCATATGTTTGTCATTGGGTACGGAATATTTACTCAATGGAGCGCTTTGGGTCTGAACTTTTTACTATTTTCCAATTCGTTTGGAATTTTGGAACTAGGTTCACCTTACTCTTCAGAAGTGAAAACAATTTAGACTCCTTTACCACTTCTCGGGTGGATGACATTTCTTTTCAGTGGTGTAATTTTACTTTTTTTTCAAAATAACGTTGGGTATCGATAAAAGAACTAATTATACGAGAAAAATATTTAATAATGTTTTTCAAAAAGGAAACTTTTTCAAGTTACTGGCTACTGAATATTTGTTTCTTTTTTGCGTTTTTCATCATTTGTTGCTACACACACATTCAAAATATACATTTTAACGAAAATCATGTAATGAACAGAATTATATCAATTAAAATCTTAATAAATCGTTATTTTTATAGTGTTTTAGGAACATTATTAGGCTAGATATGAAAATGGGTTTTTATAGTGCTCAAAATAAGCTTTAAATGAGTACTTTCTGCGTGTAAAATGAGTGAGCTATCATGCAGATAAGGACGCATGCAATGTTTTTTTTTTTCATTTAAATCAAATACTTTGAGTGCCATATCCACCAATTAAAAATAATCGTATTCAATCTAGAATTAACTTGGTTTAAGAGATCTTGATGGATTCTAGAAAATACCAACAACTTTAGTACAAATGATTCTTAAAAAACTCATGATTTCATGAAAAAAAAACATTTTAAAAAAAAACAACCAATTTCTCATCATAATACCTCTGAAGAATACGTATAAAAGTATATATATAAGAAAATTCGAGGTATTTTTCTGACTAATTATTATGTTCATTATTTTTTCGTTACACAAATATTGATAGATGTATGATTAATTAAGGAGCTGTCCAACCAGAGATCTTTCGAGCCCTTTAACCCTTCGCCGTTTTACAATAGAGAAGTTACGGTAAAATTAATGATAGAGAAAGTTGTAGCTCATTTAATCACCTTTAAAATAGTGTATTACAAGTTCTGATAAAATCAGAATTAAAAGAGTAATAATCCAATTAATGCTGTGGATGGTGACGGAGTGCAAATTGTTAAAAATTGAAATTAAGATAAAGATTAGCCTATTTCCAAATATCAAGTAAATTGGAGCACAGTAAAAAAAATTTACAGAGCAATAATTTTGTTGATCGTAGTTGAATAGAGCACATGTGAACAGGATTTGACAAATTAATTCACTTCAAATATAAACATAAGCAATAATGTATATTGATTTATTAGAGAAAAAATGCAATTTAGATATTAAATTAGCCAGTTAAATATGGTACAAAATTATAAAAATTATAGGCAACATTATTGAAGCAATTATTTTGGTGAGAAAAATAAAGGTGATATTGCACCTTTGCCGCGAATGCTATATATTAATTCTTTCTGAATTTGTTGTACTTTTTAAAAGATTTCAATTTTCAACATGAGTATCTTATGCTATGACCATAAATCAAAAAAGCAGACGATCATTTTTAGTGTGATAAATTTGGAAAATCAATGTTTTAGTCGTGAATAAACAAAAAATCATTCATTTATACATCCACATCTACAGGTATGGCTAAAAATACTATATAACCCTTAAATGCAATAAAAATAAATTGAGCTATTGGAAATAAATTTGTTCTATAAATCGCAGTGTATAATTTTTAATATACATTTTATTGAACATTTTTTAATATTTGTTAAATAATAATAAAGTGTTAACTGTGGGAATTGAGAACAATCATTTTTTTTGAAAACAGTTCTACATTCAACACATCACTTATATATTGGTTGTAAATAGTAATTCAAAAAACAGTAATTATTATTTTTAACTAAGCAGTAAATATTAGTATAAAATATTGAAAAATTATAGACGTAGGTACAGAACAACGTCTGTCGGGCCAGCTAGTATATATATATATATATATATATATATATATATTTGATGTATTCATAAAAGTATCGAAAGAGCACAAAATAGGGTAAAACGTTTTATAATAATAACTAAATGTTCTTCCAAAACTTCATTTTTTAAATAAAATTTTATTACTTACAAATAAAATAATAAATTTGTATCAGAATAGACCTTACTGACAAGCAATTAAGTGACAACCCAAAATATCCAAATAGGACCAATTAATCACCAGAAAAAATCAAAATAGACTCTACAGACGACAAATTAATTGACAATTTGAAATATCAAAATGGACTTTATTGACGAGCAAATTAGTTAGCAATTTAAAAAATAAAGGAAAGAATTCTCTGACAAGCAAATTAAATACAACATCTAGAAGGTGAAGAAAGGACTCTACTGACGAGCAAATTAATTACCAATTTGAAATTTCAAAAAAAGATTCCACTAACAAGCAAATTAATTAGCAATTTGAAATGACAAAATAGAACCTTATTGACGAGCAAATTAATTACCAATTTGAATTTTTCAAAATATGACTCTACTGTCGAGCAAATCAATTACCCAAATTTCAAAATAGAACTCCACTGACGAGAAATTGATAAACCCAAAATTTCAAAATAAAACTCCGAAACCAGAAAATAAATTAACTGAAAAAAAAAACAAAATAGAACTCTACTAACGAGCCAATTGATTGAAAACCCGAAAAATCAAAATAGGACTCTACTGACGAGCAATTACTTACCAGAAAAATTAAAATAGAACTCTACTGACGAGCAAATTAATTGGCAATTTGAAATATTCAAAAATGACTCTACTGACGAGCAAATTTAACTGAAAAAATCAAAGTATGACTGACGGGAAATTAACAAAAAATATCAAAATAGGACTCTACTGACGGCCAGATTAATTACCAACTTTAATTTTCAAAAAAGGACTCTACAGACAGAGAGAAATTAATTGACTACTTGAAATATCAGAATAGGGCTCTACTGACAAGCAAATTAATTAACCCAAAATTTCAAAATAGAACTCCACTGATGGGGAAATTAATTAACTGAAAAAATCAAAATAGGACTCTACTGACGACCAAATTAATTAAAAACCCAAAAATAAAAGTAGGATCCTACTGATGAGCAAATTATTACTAATTTGAAATTTCAAAAAATCCAAATAGGACTCCATTGACGAGCAAATTAATTAAGGACTCTAATAAATTTTGTAAAATGTGCAGAAGATGAAACTAAAGATAAACAAAAAAGTACTCTTTGAAAAAGGATACTACTGACGAACAAATTTATTGGTATCCTAAAATAACCCTACTGACCTACCCTTACTACTTACAATTAGAGGGTATTAAAAATTGCATATGTCTTATTCTCAGTGGTGTTGTGCTAATATTTTTTTTGCCGGAACGCTAAGATTTAAAATCCGGTTCATAAACCGGTTCAAAAAATTTGATATATTTCGATAAGAACTCACAAATCTAATATATTTGATTTTTATATAATTAACTCTATTATACACAGCTAGTCTATACATTAAATTGTACAAGTATGAGGGAATCATTGAGTACATAATTTTATTTCTTCATGACATTAATCATATTTATTCTGGTATTATTTGTATTCATTAATACCTACAGGTATTTATTATATTAAAAGTACTCTCAGACTTATTACAATACTTTATAAGACTAACCTAATAATATGATAGATAACCTATTACCTATCATACTATATAATTATTGTATATCATCGATAAATATCTATTATCTATCATAACCGTGAGATACCTTAACCGTCATTAACTTATTATATAACCTACAGACCTTTTACTTCTTACTTTATTATTCACCTATATTATATAGGTTTACCTTACGCCCTATGTATTATCTCTACCTATCTATTGCCTATACCGGGAATTGAACCCGGGACCCTCCGCGTGGAAGTCGCGCACCTTAACCACTACTCTATCGGCTACCCCAACTAATATTTATTAGGACTGCACTGTTGTTTCCGCGGGTCATTTTCTAATTAATTAGGTAATTAATACTAAGGTGGCGCGACGACACGCGAAAAAAGACGGTTGATTGTAGCGTTACGCTGGTGTAGTGGTTAGGTTTTGCGTGGCCACGCGGCGGACCCGGGTTCGAATCTCGGTAGGGTTAATGTAGCGTGTAAGGGAAATTATAGGTTAATAGGATATATAGTAGATATAGATTAAGTGTATTCGGTATACAATGTAGGGATGTGAGAGTATATAATGAAATATAGCGTATGGTACAAATGTAAGGCGTTTAGTATAGAATGCAACGTATAGGCACACGTAAGGCTATAAAAATACATGAATAGGGAACCTATGATGTAGATGTTAGCGTATAAGAAAATGCGAATGAATGTAAGATTTAATTTATAAATATTATTTTTTCTATAAGAAGTTCATACACCTCAATTTGGTTACTAAATTAAAACGACTTTGATAAAACCAGTGGTTTTTGTGCTAATATTTTTTTGCCGGAACGCTAAAATTTAAAACCGGTTCTAAAACCGGTTTTCATGTTTTTTCAGTTGCGTTCAAAAGGAAGAAACAAAAATGATTACAAAACCCATTTTGTGCACATATATGTATGTTTATTACAATAATAACATTTAATACCAATTAGTTGAATAATATCGTATCGGCTCAAAAATGATTTGCCGGAACGACGTTCCGGCGCGTTCCGGCTCGACAAACATACTAAACATGATTATAAAATTTCATTGAGATCAGTCGAGCCGTTTTGGAATAAGTGTTGTCACTAATATAGGGTCCGCCAAATAATTTTTTTTGGAAAACTAATGTATATTTTCTCAATTTCTTTTTTTATTTGAAAGTACAAG
>NW_020539725.1:61221019-61238446 GCF_003426905.1 Ctenocephalides felis | reverse complement strand
AAAACATACATATAAGATATATATGGATGTACATATATTATAAACATATATACATGTATATATATACACATATTCAAAAACTATTAGGATTAATTATTTTTAATAGGTTTAAAAAATTTAAATATGAGTCATGAATGATATGTGATCTGATCTTTTATTAACACTTTTGACGAATTCAAAAAGATTAAACTGCTTTCAGAAAAAAGTCTTTTAAAAGTACAATCCTCTCTATATAAAATATTGGGTTCAAGGTGAAATTATGTGAGTTTCGATGGAATGCTGAACAAGAGTACTACTCATAAAAGCCGAAATTTCCAAAGTACTCTTGTTCAGCATTCCATCGAAAACTCAATAATTTCACCTTTGAACCCAATATTTTATATAGAGAGGATTGTACTTTTAAAAGACTTTTTTCTGAAAGCAGTTTAATCTTTTTGAATTCGTCAAAAAGTGTTAATAAAAGATCAGATCACAATATCATTCATGACTCATATTTAAATTTTTAAACCTGATTAAAAATAATTAATCCTAATAGTTTTTGAATATGTGTATATATATACATGTATATATGTTATAATATATGTACATCCATATATATGCTTATATGTATGTTTTTGGGTATACACTATACACATACACTTGCATATGTGTTCATGTGTATAATTGTGGATACATTAATATATAGATATGTGCATATGTATGTATGAGTATGTAGGTGTGCATATACATGTTCATGTATGTATGTATATATGTATATATATATATATATATATATATATATATACATAATATTTCTCAACATTTACTAAAGCAATATTTTTCCTTTTTTCGTAAATTACCAAACAAGAGCCATAAAAAATCATTTTTGCCAAGAGTTCCGTGCTTTGTCCTTTACATCTGGCAGACAGAAATCCATATCAGTGTGTTTAAGTCTTGTGTAGTCGTAACATCTACAAATATCTTCCAAAAAAATCGAGTGTTTTTAACAAAAAAATATTAGTGATATGGATATATAAATTATTACAGGTAAATAATTTTTGCTTCTCAATTTTATATAAAACCTTTTTTAGTTAAGTCTTATTACTATCTATCCGGTACATAATCCATTCCTTTATAACAAAATTTTTTTCTAATTAATCTGTATTGACCATTGTTAATTAATGTTAATCAGTATTTTAAAAAACATTGTATTTGACAGAATAAACCTGATGATGGAACGTACCTAGTTCCGAAACGTCGTATTAAACATCTTCAAAAAACAAATTGTTTTTTATTATTGGATTTACTGTTCGGAAAAGAAACAATCAATATATATATATATATATATATATATATATATATATAATTTTCCTTATGAAAGAACGGTAAACATTTGAATATCGGTTTCTTTCTCGAATTAGTCTGATATGTTTGATTTTTAGAACTGTGAGATTTTTTTTTATTAAGGGGCACAACTAGTGTGAAATATTAAAAAAAATCGAATTTTCAATTTATCCATATTTCGTTAGGTTATTCCTTTAAAAATAACATGCCAAAATTTTAAATCGATGTATTAAATAGTTTTTGAGTCATAGCCATTTAAAGAGTATATATATAGTATATAATGTACCGATTATTTTATTTTTAAACGCATTTTTCTCGAAACAGCATTTTCCGAATTTGCTGCAGCGATTACTCAAAAACAAATGATCAAAATTTTTTTACATGTTCTATATATAGTTCTCCGCAAAATGAACTATCGATTTTTTGATCTGATAAAAATCGAATTTTGGCAGTCCAAAAACGACCAAAATTTTGGGAAAAATTCGACTTTTTTAAAAAAAAAAACACCGTCATTTTGTCAATTTTTTTTATCTTATTTTACAGACAATATTATATAGTTTTACGAGATTTTTTTTTTCAAATTTCATCCACGTAGAAGGCCGGAATCACTGCAGCAGCGAAGAGCCTTTGGAGATCGTCGATAACTTAAAAAATATTTAATTTTTTACTTAAAAAATTTCATTATGTATTCTTAAAACATCTATAAATATATTCTTAAAATTTTGAAATGATTGATGTAGTTTTTTTAATATAAATTCCCAAAAATCACATTTTTTTAGGCGGTTACACTAGTTGTGCCTTTTAATGTGAATTTTCGATTATAAATTTCGCTTTGCAATATCTTTATCACTTTGTTCGGATGCATTATTTTAAATCAATTTATCTTTAAATTTCCAGGAACATTGACAAATGTTATTTCATAGTGTTACTGTCTAAAATTTCTTAAAGTTTTATAATTTTTAATATGAACTGAGATTTTTTAATAATGGCTATAACAATGTTATATATAAATACACACATAAATTAAAATAAAAAACTAAAATCGGTTCAGTAGATTATAACTAGAATTGTTAACAAATTTCCTAAACACAAAATTTTAATCCCAATAATTTATTATCCGATTTCAATAAAACTTTGCATAATGACCACATCATGTCAAAGGTAATATTAGCAAACTTTTTTAATAAACTACACGTGGAAATAAACTGTAAACTAGTCGTAGTAACAAACAGTGTATTATATTAGTTTTCAGCCAATTCGAAAACTATTTCAAAAGCCAAAAGGTAATAATTAAATCCTTAGTTTGAATGCAAATACTTTAGAGTTCTGGTAAATGGATTTGTATAATATTTATTAATAAAACTTTAAAAGTTCCTACAGGTTTTTGTGATACAAATATCACTCCACCACAAAACTGATATTTCACAATAATTTAAAATCTCAAATAAATCATTATGTTTCAATAAAATGTCAATAGCTTTATCTATATTTATTGGAAAAACTTCGAAAATCATAAAATCTCCACCGTAATCTTTTTCCCTCGTCTATTTGCAAATAGACGGTTTGATGAATGCGATTTGTTGAAATGCAAATAATGTGTGTACAATGTACATACATCGAAAGCACTCGATGTGCATGAATGGGAACCTTCACAGGTGATACACATTCAGATGGAAGCCGTTAACACTGAACACACAAAACATTAGTTGAAACCATTCCAAGGGCAGACATTCAATTTATTTCATACAAAGACTAGGATAATACGATAACCAAGATATATATATATATATATATATATATGTATATGTATATATATGTAGTATAGTAGCGTAATTAATTATATAAACAATACAAAAAGAGCTTTCGCGCTCGTAAGAGCAATGAGGTGGTGCAACCTTGCACATTTTGCTAAACAAAATGCACTTTGATGGAGTGCGTTTATATATAAAATAAATGAAACAAATAGCTAAATACATATATATATATTATTATTAAAATTTTAACATTAATATATATATACTAGCTGACCCGGCAAACGTTGTTTTGCTATGTAAGGTATATATACTAAACAATTTCTAGAGAATCAAAAATATTCTTTTTGGATTCTGAATTTTGTGTATATTTGTGAATAATACTACTGAGCTTATACAAAATTTTCAAATTTCTGCGAGGAGAGATAGAAAATAAACTAGCTGTAAGTGGAATTCTGTCTTAAGGCAATTAGGGCATCGTGCCTTAAGGCAAATTGCTGGAACTTCCCGTACCAAAAATTATTATTTTTTTTAAAAATGATTAAAATTGAAAAATTGAAAAAAATTTACTTCGAAAAAATAAGATTTTTGAGAAACTATAAATTGGACAAAAAATTACTTTTTTTTGAAAAAAATTTTTTTTAAAAAAAAATTTTTTTTTTTTTAATTTTTTTTTTAATTTTTATTTTTTTTAAGAAAAATGTTTTCTTTATTTTGACATATTTTGGAAGATCTGAATTTGTTTTTCAGAGCAATCGTACTGCTTTAACTGCATAGAGACGAAATATAAAGCGCGTAAGCGCGGCGTTGCTGTCTAACGGTAAACATTGATACGGAACCCATAGGAAAATAAACAAAATTTATACTTATTGTTAAAATCTCTATAAAATATCTGAAAATTTGATGTGCATATGTCTAATGATCATTTTTGACCGCCAAATGGCATTTTTTTTTTACTTTTTTCGTTATATCTCCGAAACTGCTAGACCTGCCTTTATGAAAATTTGATCAATTCTTCATCTTGTCAATACAAGTAAAATGTTTTTTAAATTATTAAAATCGGACGCTCCGTTCTCTTAAAAACTGAGTTACCGTTTTCGGCACTTTTTGCACCGTATCTTCGGAACGGCTAGACCTGCCTTCGCCAAAAACTAATCAGCACGTCTCCTTATCAATACGAATCGAATGTTTTTTGAATTATTCAAATCGGTTGATCCGTGTTCCCGAAATCGTCGACGAAAATTTGTATCCGCACATACATACACACACGCACACACACACACACACACACACACACCACACCACACACACACATACATCCATTTTTTCTAAGGTATGCCAAAATATTCAGAAACCTCTGAAACGTAAAGATATATAAAAATTTTCATTTTCGATTTTTTTGCGATTACTATAACTTACCCTACGGGAAGTTAAATAAGTATTTCTTCTTTGACCTGCTTTTTCAAAAGTTTCAAGTAACATTCGATGGATTAAAGTATATTTAATAAAAAGTAAATATGTAGAGCAGGGCGAGGCACAAAAGTCCAATTTGACTTTGAGCAAATATAAACCTTATTGTGAAAATCAAACCAATAAATTATATAAATTATATAAAGTTCAGTAAAACTGCCAGCTATTTCATCATTATAGAAATGTGCTTTTTTGATGTCTTTCAAAAATTTGTTATCTAGACCTTTTTACCCCATAGACGGGGTAACTTGAAACGGCCAGGTAGCATACAGGTTTAATGTCTTATTTTAATTTTAAATGTATTTTACAAAATAATTACATTTTTAACTAATGCTTAAAAACTACCAACGAAAGAAAATTTTTTTATTATGGATTTTCAAAGATTATTGTTTATCTCCCGATAGCAAAGTCATAAGAATCGAGGGTACAGCTGGTTATACAACTTTTTTCCTCTACTTTCAAATATTGTTGTTAAACAATGCTTAACTTTACTGGTTTTTGTTACCGGATCTTCATATATTACTATCTATTCTTTGATAAATTCTGGGAAATTTTAACTGGGAAAATGTTATTCTACAAAATGTCCCTTTGATCGATACCAGGTTTTGAATTTAAATAACATAAATAAAAAATAATATAACCTACAAAATATTTTATAAATACCAATGGGTATATAATTATACAAATGAGATTTTTCCGAGTACCCTGTCTAAGAAAAATATGCCAAGAAGTGCATTTTCATATTAACATTTAAAAAAAATTGATATTGTTGAGTTTGTAGTAACACTTGCGGCTCTACTACATGATTTTACTGAATTGCAAATTTATAGCTGTTTTTGTAAGAAACATATGTGATTTTATATTTTTATAATTTAGTACACATATTAAGAAATAACATACTAAAATTTTGTAACTCCAGTATAACGTTTTATATTCTTAAATATTTTTCAAAATACTCATCAAACCGTGGACTTGCAACTATTGGAAACTAGATGTGTAAGAGTGCATTTGTTTACAAAATTGCACATTCGTAGCTTTTTTGTTAGAAACATATGTGATTTTATATTTTTATAATTGAGTACAAATATTAGGTAATAACATACTAAAATTTTATAGCTCTAGTATAATATTGTATATTTTTAAAACATTTTTCAAAAGTACTTCACATATTATATCCAACGGTCGATTCGCAACTAATAAAAATAGAGTATGCACGTGTGCATTGCAATTTTTTAGTTTCTTCTGTTAGAAACATATTTGATTTTATATTTTTATAATTCTGTACACATATTAAGAAATAACATACTATAATTTCATAACTGTATTACAACGCTTTATATTTTTAAAATATATTTTAAGCCGTCAATTTGTTTACGTCAAAACGTTTTTTGTAAATAAATAAAACTACGAACAAAACTACTTACTACAATTTAATCATAAGTAAATGATATTCACGTAAAACATCCTATTAAACGTAATTGAACATCTGTCAAAAACGTTTGACATTTGACGTATTAGCCACCGTCCATTGTTTTATTCAAATTAGGCTTCTACAAAAATTTTCAAATTAAAAATATAAACTTTGTATGCGATTTTGAAATAATATCTCACTTTGCCGATAACCTACTGATTAGCACGAATTTTTCAAGACTAAGACTGGCCAAATCGGTTTAGCCGTTTTCGAGTTTTAGCGGATCATTTTATCGAGAGCTCTATTTTTTTTATATAAGACATATATATATATATATATATATATATATATATATACATATTATAAATATTTATTATTCACAATAAATCGAGCAACCGTTATTACACAATGCTCCATCATATTTCAATTTTAATGTCGACGACGCGAATATGACACTTTCTCTATCGGAGGTTGTGATGATATTTGACGATAACACCAAAGACGATTATTATTAATTAAATACGTTGTCACCACATTAATAATGGTGTTAATGAGACGAAATTTGACGTAACACGGTTATTATAACAGATCTTGTTCTAATCCGGTAAGGAAATATACGATATATATATATATATATATATATATATATATATATACACGTCTATTTCTATTTTTATATACAAAAAGTCCTTGAAAAACTTCACGTTTGAATCCTACTTAAATCCCCGTGAGGATTTTCAAAGTTTGCAAAGTCCCCATGCTTTAAAAAGCTCAAACTTTTCTACTAAAAGTCTCAATAACTTGTAAATGTTGCTCACCGGATTACCTCAAAGAATTGGCAATTCCAAATTCATTATTTGAACTAGTGGTGTATGGCATCGTGCCTTAAGGCAAATTGCTGGAACTTCCCGTACTAACGAACGAAATATTCGAGAAATTTCAAACGTGGTATTACAAATACTGTAACTTTCATTATTTTTGTTATATCTGATGCAAATCAAATGCAAATCATAAATCATAAATCAATTTATCTGCTGGAACATTAACAATCGTCATTTCATTTCGAATTCAATTTTAAAAAAAAAAAATAGTTGCCTAATTTACACAAAATTGAAACAGTGCTCCCGTATAGTCACAGTCTAAACGCATTTGCAAATAATTCTGTGCGACATTTTCACTTAGACTGTGCTTGGCTTGGCAGCATTTTCACATTTTTCAATAGTTTCTCACAAAATTGGAAAATTGCTCCATTTGTACCAGAGTGGCGCTTAGACTGTGCTTAGTCTGGGTGATTTTTTGAATTTTTAATCCAAAATGACAAAATATTTTTTGAAAAAAAAAATTAGAAACAATTTTTTTTTCGAAAAGCAATTATTTTGTTGAAACAAGCAGAAAGTTCTTTAAATCATTTAAATCGGACGCTTAGTTCTCTCAAAAACTGCCATTTTGTTAATATTTAGCTCTGTATCTCCGAAATCACTGGGCCTGCCTTTGTTAAAAACTAATAACCACTTTTCCTATGTATGTTTTTTGGATCATACAAATCGGATGTTGTCGTTCTCTCAAAAACTCAAACAAATTTGTATTTTCTGCACTCTTTGCTCCGTATCTCCGTAACGGCTGGACCTGCCTTTGCCAAAAACTAATCAGCACATCTCCCTATCAATGGGAATGGAATTTTTCTCCTGCACATCCATTTTTTTTAAGGTATGTCAGTAAAATGTTCAGAAACCTTGAAAACGTCGAAAAATGCAAAAATTTTCATTTTCATTAATATAACTACCCTACGGGAAGTTAATAAAATAAAAATTCTTAAATTGTCAAATTGTAAAATTTTGAATTGAAAAATTAGTTAAGAATTGAGTATTATTTCAGATTTACAAATTTTTATTAAATTTTGATAACTAGCGAATAGTAATTGCTGAAAAAGTTCGTTTCGTTCGTTCGCAGGAGGAATTTAGAAAAATAAAAATTGATTCAGCAATATTTTTGGATATTTAATGTTGAAGTATGATTAATTTTTTATGTGTTCCGAAATCATTGTTTTGTATTGATTGGGAATTTTTGAACAATAGAAAACGATATAAATTTTAGAATTTACTATCCAATTTCAATAAAACTTTGCATAATAACCGCGTCCTGTCAAAGGTAATATTAACAAAGTTTTTTAATAAACTACACGTGTAAATCATTTTAAACTATAAACTGTAAACTGTAATTCTAGTCATAGTAACAAACGGTGTATTATATTTGTTTCTAGACAATTCGAAAACTACTTCAAAGGTCGAAAAGTAATAATTAAATACTTGCGTTTGAATATTAGAAGTTCTAGTTCTAATAAATAAAAATAACTCAAGAGTTATAATACATTTGTTTAATAAAACAGTTGTAATTGTTATAATATTTGAGAAAAGAACGTTCACACACTCATTTTTTTTTAATTTTGGGTCAAACAATTTAAAATGATAGTTGTGACGTCAAGAAAACGTTAAATTATTAAGTCAGATTTTCTGGAGAAAGTATATGCTTTTACCTTGGCAAGTTAAAAAAAAATTATCTAACATATCAAACAAAAAAAAAACATTGTAACAAATATTTTCGGAGTTAGTTGATGAAAGCCACAACAAAGCGTGATGGGGTATACTAGTATATATATATATATATATATATATATATATAATATATGAACAACTTGAAAAATAAAGAAATGATTCTACTCACTAGCAAATTTAAATATACATCTAAAAGGTGAAGAAAGGACTCTACTGACGACCAAATTCATTGGCAACCAGAAATATCATCATAGGACTCTACTGACGAGCAAATGAATTGAAAACTGAAATAATCAAAATAGGAATCTACTGACAAGAAAACTCATTAACAACTTAAAAAATAAAGAAAGGACTCTACTGACGAGCAAATCAATTAACCACATAAAGTATCAAAATAGGAGTCTACTGGCGACAAAATCAATTGAAAACTTGACAAATCAAAATAGGATTTTACTGACGAGCAAATTAATTACTAAAGCGAAACTTCAAAAAGGAACTCTACTGACGAGAAAATTAATTACCAATTTGAAATTTCAGAATAGAAATCTACTGACGACCAAATTAATTACTAATTTGAAAAATCCAAATAAGACTCTACTGACGAGCAAATTAATTAGCAACATAAAATATTCAAATAGAACTCTACTGACGAGCAAATTAATTACTGATTTAAACAATCCAAATAGAACTCTACTGACGACCAAATTAATTACTAATTTGAACAATCCAAAAAGGACTCTACTGACGAGCAAATTAATTACTAATTTGAAATATCCAAATAGAACTCTACTGACGAGGAAATTAATTGACAAGCAAATTAATTGACAAACCGAAATATTCAAATAGGACTCTACTGACAAGCAAATTTTATAAGCATCCTAAAATATCAAATAGGACTCTACTAACTAGCAAAAATATTGCTATGCGAAAAAATGCAATATTGCAACATTAAACAAAGACTTCAATATTAAGATTCATAAAATCAAGACACAAAATTATTTAATTATTCCTTCATTGTATTTTGTTTAATTTAAAAATTGCGAATTGTAGATCTTATATACATCTTACACTAAAATACTAATAAACATAAGGAATGGTAAAATGAAAAAGGGACTCTACTACCAAAATAAGACTTTAATATATATATATATATATATATATATATATATATATATATATATATATATATATATATATGTATCTTCTATATATATAAAAATAAGTCGGGTTTTCCTTTTTTTGTTTTTCACATGGGCATCCGCTTTGTTTGTGTTAACGTCAGACCAAAAAACAAAAAATGTGGTTTACCAAAGAGCACTTCAATGAAACGGATAATTTGCGGATTCACTTTCATTTACTTAGAGAAGTTCAACTAAAAAACACTTCATTTTTGTAATCGAAATAAATTCATTACTGTTGTGTAATAAAATCAAATTTTTTCTTTTCAAATATAAAACAAACAAAAAATTTCTTCATCTTTCTCACGAAACCATCTGGTGGCGAAACGGACGTATATATATATATATATATATCCTCGGTATCATATTCTCTTGTAGATTGAAATAAATTGAGTTGTTAAAGAACGATCTAGCATTCTATTCCATGTAGACGGAACAAGAAAAAAAGTTTGAAAGCAGCAAAAAAAAACTTTCCTTGCGAGAAGAAAGTTCGACAAACTGAAATCCAATTCGAGGGAATTGTGAGCCAGAACGAGAGAGGGATGAAAATTACAGACATTCATATTTTCGGGCGATCAAACACTCTTCTCTCGAGTTTGCCAAAGAGTTGAGGTGAAAAACCTCGGATATAGGGATTTATATGTATATATTTATATATATATATATATATATATATATATATACTCGTATATATGTTTATATAATTTTCATTTCATGATATAGGGTATGCCATCTAACATTTTTCATTTTCATTTTTAACTTCCCGTAGGGTAAGTTATTGTAATCGTCCAAAAATCGTAATCAAAAATTTTTACATTTCTCGACGTTTTGAAGGTTTCTGAACATTTTGGCATACTTCAGAAAAAATGGATGTGTGTGTGTGTGTGTGTGCGTTTTGTATGTCCGCGTTTTTTCGTCCACGTTTTCGGGCGCACGGATCAACCGATTTGAATGGTTTAAAAAACATTCGATTCCTATTGATAGGGAGATGTGCTGATTAGTTTTTGGCAAAGGCAGGTCCAGCCGTTACGGAGGTATGGAGCAAAGAGTGCAAAAAATAGAAAGCGAGTTTTTGAGAGAACGGATCAACCGATTTGAATGGTTTAAAAAACATTCGATTCCTATTGATAGAGAGATGTGCTGATTAGTTTTTGGCAAAGGTAGGCCCAGAGGTTTCGGAGATACAGAGCTAAATTTAAAAAAAATGTCTGTTTTTGAGAGAACTAAGCGTCCGATTTAAATGATTCAAAGAACTTTCTGCTTTTTTCAACAAAATGATTGATTTTGGAAAAAAAAATTTTTTGTTTCTAATTTTTTTTTCAAAAAATTTTTTTGTAATTTTGGATTAAAAATTCAAAAAATCACCCAAGCTAAGCACAGTCTAAGCGCCACTCTGGTACAAATGTTTACCCATGTGCGTTTAGACTGCTTGTGTATTGGAGCACTTTTCCAATTTTGTGAAAATTATTGAAAAATGTGAAAATGCCGCCAAGCTGAGCACAGTATAAGTGAAAATGTCGCACAGAATTATTTGCAAATGCGTTTAGACTGTGACTATGAGGGAGCAGCATTAACAGGATGAAGATTTGATCAAATTTTCATGAAGATAGGTCTAGCGGTTTCGGAGATCTAGTAAAAAAAAACTAAAAAAAATAACATTTGGCGGTCAACAATAATCATTAGACATTAGACATATGCATATCAAATTATCAGATATTTTATTGAGATTTTAACAATAAGTATAAGTTTTGTTTACATTCCTATGGGTTCCGTACCAATGTTTTTCCGTTAGACAGCGACGCGGCGCTTACGCGCTTTATATTTTGTCTCTATGCAGTCAAAGCAGTACGATTGCTTTGAAAAAAAGTTCAGATCTTCCAAAATATGTCAAAATGAAGATAACATTTTTTCCAAAAAAAAATTTTATAAAAAAAATTGTTTAAAAATTTAAAAAAAAAAAAAAAAATTCAAAAAAAAGTAATTTTTTGTCCAATTTAAAATTTCTAAAAAATCTTATTTTTCGAAGTAAAATTTTTTCAAAAATGTTAATCGTTTTTAAAAAAATAATAATTTTTGGCACGGGAAGTTCCAGCAATTTGCCTTAAGGCACGATGCCTTAATTGCCTTAAGACAGAGTTCCACTTACAGCTAGTTCTTTCTAACGGTCAGCCGAGGCTTTTTTTTCATTTTTCAATGAAATTATTATAATCATTATTAACTGAATTAATTTCATCATTAACTGAAAGGCTTGTACTTTCAAATAAAAAAAGAAATTTGAGAAAATATACATTAGTTTTCCAAAAAAAATTATTTGGCGGACCCTATATTAGTGACAACACTTATTCAAAACGGCTCGACTGATCTCAATGAAATTTTATAATCATGTTTAGTATGTTTGTCGAGCCGGAACGCGCCGGAACGTCGTTCCGGCAAATCATTTTTGAGCCGATACGATATTATTCAACTAATTTTTATTAAATGTTATTATTGTAATAAACATACATATATGTGCACAAAATGGGTTTTGTAATCATTTTTGTTTCTTTCCTTTTTGAACGCAACTGAAAAAACATGAAAACCGGTTTTAGAACCGGTTTTTAAATTTTAGCGTTCCGGCAAAAAAATATTAGCACAAAACCACTGGTTTTATCAAAGTCGTTTTTAATTTAGTAACAAATTGAGGTGTATGAACTTCTTATAGAAAAAATAATATTTATAAATTAAATCTTACATTCATTCGCATTTCTTATACGCTAACATCTACATCATAGGTTCCTATTCATGTATTTTTATAGCCTTACGTGTGCCTATACGTTGCATTCTATACTACACGCCTTACATTTGTACCATACGCTATATTTCATTATATACTCTCAAATCCCTACATTGTATACCGAATACACTTAATCTATATCTACTATATATCCTATTACCTATAATTTCCCTTACACGCTACATTAACCCTACCGAGATTCGAACCCGGGTCCGCCGCGTGGCACGCAACAACCTTAACCACTACACCAGCGTAACGCTACAATCAACCGTCTTTTTTCGCGTGTCGTCGCGCCACCTTAGTATTAATTACCTAATTAATTAGAAAATGACCCGCGGAAACAACAGTGCAGTCCTAATAATATTATTAGTTGGGGTAGCCGATAGAGTAGTGGTTAAGGTGCGCGACTTCCACGCGGAGGTCCCGGGTTCAATTCCCGGTATAGGCAATAGATAGGTAGAGATAATACATAGGGCGTAAGGTAAACCTATATAATATAGGTGAATATATAAAGTAAGAAGTAAAAGGTCTGTAGGTATATAATAAGTTAATGACGGTATAAGGTATCTCACGGTATGATAGATAATAGATATTTATCGATGATATACAATAATATAATATAGTATGATAGGTAATAGGTTATCTATCATATTATTAGGTTAAGTCTTATAAAGTATTGTAATAAGTCTTGAGTACTTTTATATCATAATAAATACCTGTAGGTATTAATGAATACAAATAATACCAGAATAAATATGATTAATGTCATTGAAGAATATAAATTATGTACTCAATGATTCCCTCATACTTGTACAATTTAATGTATAGACTAGCTGTGTATAATAGAGTTAATTATATAAAAAATCAATATATTAGATTTGTGAGTTCTTATCGAAATATATCAAATTTTTTGAACCGGTTTATGAACCGGATTTTTAAATCTTAGCGTTCCGGCAAAAAAAATATTAGCACAACACCACTGAGAATAAGACATATGCAATTTTTAATACCCTCTAATTGTAAGTAGTAAGGGTAGGTCAGTAGGGTTATTTTAGGATACCAATAAATTTGTTCGTCAGTAGTATCCTTTTTCAAAGAGTACTTTTTTGTTTATCTTTAGTTTCATCTTTCTGCACATTTTACAAAATTTTATTAGAGTCCTTAATTAATTTGCTCGTCAATGGAGTCCTATTTGGATTTTTTGAAATTTCAAATTAGTAATTAATTTGCTCATCAGTAGGATCCTACTTTTATTTTTTGGGTTTTTAATTAATTTGGTCGTCAGTAGAGTCCTATTTTGATTTTTTCAGTTAATTAATTTCCCCATCAGTGGAGTTCTATTTTGAAATTTTGGGTTAATTAATTTGCTTGTCAGTAGAGCCCTATTCTGATATTTCAAGTAGTCAATTAATTTCCTCGTCTGTAGAGTCCTTTTTTGAAATTTCAAGTTGGTAATTAATCTGGCCGTCAGTAGAGTCCTATTTTGATATTTTTTGTTAATTTCCCGTCAGTCATACTTTGATTTTTTCAGTTAATTAATTTGCTCGTCAGTAGAGTCATTTTTGAATATTTCAAATTGCCAATTAATTTGCTCGTCAGTAGAGTTCTATTTTAATTTTTTCTGGTAAGTAATTTGCTCGTCAGTAGAGTCCTATTTTGATTTTTCGGGTTTTCAATCAATTGGCTCGTTAGTAGAGTTCTATTTTGTTTTTTTTTCAGTTAATTTTATTTTCTGGTTTCGGAGTTTTATTTTGAAATTTTGGGTTTATCAATTTCCTCGTCAGTGGAGTTCTATTTTGAAAATTTGGGTTAATTGATTTGCTCGACAGTAGAGTCATATTTTGAAAATTCAAATTGGTAATTAATTTGCTCGTCAATAAGGTTCTATTTTGTCATTTCAAATTGCTAATTAATTTGCTTGTTAGTGGAATCTTTTTTTGAAATTTCAAATTGGTAATTAATTTGCTCGTCAGTAGAGTCCTTTCTTCACCTTCTAGATGTGTATTTAAATTTGCTTGTCAGTAGAATTCTTTCCTTTATTTTTTAAATTGCTAACTAATTTGCTCGTCAATAAAGTCCTATTTTGATATTTCAAATTGTCAATTAATTTGCTCGTCTGTAGAGTCTTATTTTGATTTTTTCTGGTGATTAATTTGGTCCTATTTGGATATTTTGGGTTGTCACTTAATTTGCTTGTCAGTAAGGTCCTATTCTGATACAAATTTATTATTTTATTTGTAAGTAATAAATTTTATTTAAAAAATGAAGTTTTGGAAGAACTATTTAGTTATTATTATAAAAACGTTTTACCCTATTTTGTGCTCTTTCGATACTTTTTATGAATACATTCAATATTTAGTATAAATATATATATATATATATATATATATATATACTAGCTGGCCCGACAGACGTTGTTCTGTACCTACGTCTATAATTTTTCAATATTTTATACTAATATTTACTGCTTAGTTAAAAATAATAATACTGTTTTTTTGAATTACTATTTACACCAATATATAAGTGATGTTGAATGTAGAACTGTTTCAAATAAAATGATTGTTCTCAATTCCCACAGTTAACACTTTAATTATTTATTTAACAAATATTAAAAAAAATGTTCAATAAAATTGTATATTAAAAATTATACACTGCGATTTATAGAACAAATTTATTTCCAATAGCTCAATTTATTTTATTGCATTTAAGGGTTATATAGTATTTTTAGCCATACCTGTAGATGTGGATGTATAAATGAATGATTTTTTGTTTATTCACGACTAAAACATTGATTTTCCAAATTTATCACACTAAAAATGATCGTCTGCTTTTTTGATTTATGGTCATAGCATAAGATACTCGTTGAAAATTGAAATCTTTTAAAAAGTACAACAAATTCAGAAAGAATTAATATATAGCATTCGCGGCAAAGGTGCAATATCACCTTTTATTTTTCTCACCCAAAATAATTGCTTCAATAATGTTGCCTATAATTTTTATAATTTTGTACCATATTTTAACTGGCTAATTTTAATATCTAAATTGCATTTTTTCTCTAATAAATCAATATACATTATTGCTTAAGTTTATATTTGAAGTGAATTAATTTGTCAAATCCTGTTCACATGTGCTCTATTCAACTTACGATCAACAAAATTATTGCTCTGTAATTTTTTTACTGTGCTCCAATTTACTTGATATTTGGAAATAGGCTAATCTTTATCTTAATTTCAATGTTTTTAACAATTTGCACTCCGTCACCATCCACAGCATTAATTGGATTATACTCTTTTAATTCTGATTTTATCAGAACTTGTAATACACTATTTTAAAGGTGATTAAATGAGCTACAACTTTCTCTATCATTAATTTTACCGTAACTTCTCTTATTGTAAAACGGCGAAGGGTTAAAGGGCTCGAAAGATCTCTGGTTGGACAGCTCCTTAATTAATCATACATCTATCAATATTTGTGTAACGAAAAAATAATAAACAATAATAATTAGTCAGAAAAATACCTCGAATTTTCTTATATATATACTTTTATACGTATTCTTTCAGAGGTATTATGATGAGAAATTGGTTGTTTTTTTTTAAAATGTTTTTTTTTTCATGAAATCATGAGTTTTTTAAGAATCATTTGTACTAAAGTTGTGGTATTTTCTAGAATCCATCAAGATCTCTTAAACCAAGTTAATTCTAGATTGAATACGATTATTTTTAATTTTGGTGGATATGGCACTCAAAGTATTTGATTTAAATGAAAAAAAAACATTGCATGCGTCCTTTATCTGCATGATAGCTCACTCATTTTACACGCAGAAGTACTCATTTTAAAGCTTATTTTGAGCACTATAAAAACCCATTTTCATATCTAGCCTAATAATGTTCCTAAAACACTATAAAATAACGTTTTATTAAGATTTTAATTGATATAATTCTGTTCATTACATGATTTCGTTAAAATGTATATTTTTGAAGGTGTTAGCAACAAATGATGAAAAACGCAAAAAAGAAACAAATATTCAGTAGCCAGTAACTTGAAAAGTATTTCCTTTTTTGAAAAACATTATTAAATATTTTTCTCGTATAATTAGTTCTTTTATCGATACCCAACGTTATTTTGAAAAAAGTAAAATTACACCACTGAAAAGAAATGTCATCCACCCGAGAAGTGGTAAAGGAGTCTAAATTGTTTTCACTTCTGAAGAGTAAGGTGAACCTAGTTCCAAAATTCCAAACGAATTGGAAAATAGTAAAAATTCAGACCCAAAGCGCTCCATTGAGTAATATTCCGTACCCAATGACAAACATATGAATTTTTGACACAATGAAACTTCTAAATAATTTTTTTTGTATTGCGACTTAGTATAGTAAGGCAAAACGACTGCAAATTGAATATGTTTGAGCGCAATCACTTATGGCTCGCTCCTTTGCGCGAATTCGTACGGCGAATCTGTTCGCAAAGTGCGCAAACAAAATTATTGCAAGCAAAAGCAAACACGTCAGACGCATGCGCAGACTGCATCACTTGTCAAATGCATGTTATATTATTTGCATCTTATATTAATTTAATTTTTGGCACATCTCAGCTGCTTTTCGGCATTAATAATGTAGACATTACATTTTCCTTATTCATAATTATGAATTTATTATATTCTAATATTGCTTAGCCTATAAGTGAATAGAAATGTTTGGCAAATGACAGTCCTCAATTGTTTTTAATGTCAAACTAAGCTTCAAATATTTTCAAGGGCAAACAATGATAAGCGGTTTTTTGTAATTTTTTCTATTTATTTCTACAATTTAACTATATTTCTATGAATCAAAACATTCTAAAAAATTTCCCGAACAAACTTCAGGAAGATTCATGAAAATCCGAATTATAGTTTAGGAGGAAATATGAAACTTACATTGTTACAGAAGAATTTTATATATAAGATATATATATATATATATATATATATATT
>NW_020539725.1:61206298-61220919 GCF_003426905.1 Ctenocephalides felis | reverse complement strand
GCGTCTATTCAGAGTTTTGTTGTTAGTAGTTTCGCCACTTATGACACGACGGTGGAGTGCGGTGGAGTAATCGAGGCCTCTAAAAGCACTCTGTTGAGTGTGTCTAAGCGTGAAGGCGTGAGCCCTTTTTGTGACTCGAATCAAAGGTTTGAACAATCACGGTGGAGGAGATGATGATGACTGGGGGATTGGAACGATTTGATGGTACTTATGATAAATTGCAATTTCGTAATAAAAAGTGATAAATATATAAAAAGCATTATATATTGATGTAAATAGGGTGTTCCAAAAATCAAAGTTAAGCCAAAATGATCTGACAGTTTTTATCTTATTTTTATCTTTATCTTTTTATTTAAAGAGGCTGTGATTATCATGAAAAAACTTGTTCTAAAGTTCATAGATTTTAAGTATAACCTACAATTTCTAGGACCACTATATATAAATATATATACATACACACACACACACATATATATATATATATATATATATATATATATATAAAATATTACACGTCCAATTTTAGTTTACAATGTCGACAATTTTCTGGTACATAACCAAAGACACATAAGAGTGTATATTGTTGGTGGCGAGACGTTGAAATTGCTCCCATTTATTACTTATGATAAATTAACAGTTGTAATAAAAAGTTTTAATTATATTAATGTAAACAGGGTGTCCCAGAACTCAACGTCAAGCAGAAAATTGCATTCCAAAGTTCAGAGGTTTTAAGTGCAACCTAAACCTATAATCATTTGTTTGAGGTTTATTTTCATAATTTTGTTCATTTACCTTAACCTTAATAGTGACTAAAATTTTGTATATATATATATATATACACCTCCAATTTTTGTATACAATGTGGATAATTTTCTGGTACATAACCAAAAACACATAAGAGTGTATATTGTTGGTGGCGAGACGTTGAAATTGCACCCATTTCTTCAACTTAGTGAAGCCGAAGCGACGATATGAATACTTTGCTGCAGGCGCATCATCACTTTTTAGAGCACTCTGGAAAGGGTGAGGTCCGGGGAATAAAAAACCCCAAAAAAGAAGTATAGGGTAGGACAAGATATAATTGGACAAAGATATAATTGGACTTTGAGCAATTATATTGTGAAAACCAAACCAAATATATCACAACAAATCATGAATAACAAGCAAACAACTATCTGACCATGTTCAGTAAAACTCCCAGCACAATTATCATTGTGCAAAAGGGTTTTTTTGCTGTTTTTCAAAAATGTGCTATGAACTATAGGGTAGGGCAAAATACAAAGGTATAATTTGACTTTGAGCAACTATATTATGAAAACTAAACTGATTTTATCACAACAAATAATAAATAACAAGCAAACAACTATCTGACTATGTTCAGTATAACTTCCAGTTAAATCGTTGTTGTAGAAATGTGTTTTTTTGCTGTTTTTCAAAAATGTGTCATGAACTATAGGGTAGGGCAAAATACATAGATATAATTGGACCTTGAGCAACTATATTGTAAAAACTAAAATGATTTTATCACAACAAATAATACGTATCAAACAAACAACTATTTGACTATGTTCAGTAAAATTCCCAGCTACTTCATCATTGTGCAAATGTGTTTTTTTGCTGTTTTTAAAAAGTTTGCCACATTTTTTTGGACGGTCAGGGAGCAAAGAGGTCCAGCGCCTTATTTTAATTTTCAAAAAATTTTACAAAATAATAGCTACATTATTCAACCAATACAAAATATAAATTTCATGAATACATTTCTTGCAGAGATCACACTGTAAACAACCTTGATCTGGTATTTCGTCAGCAGAGTTGAAACAACTATTTGTTAAATTTATCTCTTGTAAAATTGCTTTTTATCTTACTATCTTATTTTTTACTTTAAATTAACAATATATCTTGTAAGACAACTAAATAACGTATACTTAAAAATTATATTGAGATCTCGTTAACTAAACAATAGTGCTCACGACTAGAAAAACTTACAAGGAAAGAAAATACATTTATTATGGATTTTCAAACAATGTCGTTTGTCTCCTGATAGCAATATGATAAAATCCAAGGTTATGGCTGGTTAGATATGCTTTTGCCCTCTACTTTCAAATATTCTTATCAAAAACATATTAATTTTACTCGTTTTTAGAAATCCGGTGGAGGAACTTTTTACTCCATTTACTTCATTACATTTGAGTATACAAAATTTTTGAGAAAGACTCTCCAACTCTTCCAAAATTTCGTCTTTAGACGAAAGTATTTTTCTATAAATTTCATGGGTACATTTCTTACAGAGATCGCAAACAACCTTGATCTGGTATGAGTTGGAACAACTATTTGTTTAATTTATCTCTTGTAAAATTGCTTTTTATCTTAATTTACTATCTTATTTTTCACTGTAAATTAACAATACATCTAGTAAGGCAATTAAATAACGTATACATAAAAATTATAGTGAGGTCTCGTAAACTAGACAACAGTGCTCACGATCAAAAAAACTAACAACGAAAGAAAATAGTTTTATTATGAATTTTCAGACAATGTCGTTTGTCTCCTGACAGCAACGTGATAAGAATCAAGGTCAGACATCAAGATGGCTGGTTATACATATTTTGCCCTCTACTTTCAAATATTATTATAAAAAAAATCTTAACTCGTTTTTAAGATTCCGGTGAAGGACTTGTTTACTTCATTTACTTCATTACTTTTGAGTATCCAATTTTTTTGAAGAATACCCTCCAATTTTCCAAAAATTCAGCTTTGGACAGTACTATATTTCAACTATTTTATATACAAGTATTTTTCTCTATCCTTGGCAATCAATGCTCTAGTCCCTCCACCGTCCTCAGTATCTGCAATGCAATAATACATCGCCTCAGATGATCCCAAGTACTCGTTCAAAGATCAAATATCTGACCATCCGCACATACCACTGAACCCCAGCATCCCCTATTTATAAATTGACCCTCCCCAAGACTGAGCAAATATAAATAGACAGGGAGCTAGTAATCAGTAAAAATAAATTAAGTATTTGCTTGCACTAATCAAAGCAATTTTTAGATGCATAAGTTTGGAACAGACTTGTAAAATATTGCACACAGGATTATTTTTAATTAAAATACACACGGGTAGTATTTACAGGGTGTATGTTAGTACAAATATACATACAACAAGCTGAATATAAAGGTTGGGAAAAAAACCTAAGTACGTCAACGTATAAAAAATCTAAATAGATAAGATTTGCATGATTATTATTTTCATATAATATTATTATAATGGACTATTTTTTTATAAATTTACTCAATCATTACCAGCTCTCAAACTACTCAAAAGATTTCGTAAGGACATTTTATCCTGTGGTAATACAAGGTCCTCACATGATCAAAAGATGGCAGTACGCATTAAAAGATTCGATATCCAATTGATTCTAATCTTTTATTCGATTATGATTATCGATGATGTAATATTATATCGAGCGAAAAGGGCCCCTTGAAAAGTGGATAAGGAATTGGTAGAAAGGTCCTAGAAAAAGTGGAGAGAAGGTTCAAGGGTAAAAGGACTTTATTGTGAAAATTGATGGGAAGGAAACATGATTTTTAATATAGCCTTTGGGTGTGTATAATTCTACAGTACGTGTATTGTCACTAAATAGCTCCTAAAGGGTTAGTCAAATTTTGATAAATCTTTCTAGAATGAGTTAATGGATATACAATAGTGGTAATAAAGCAACAAAAATTAGTAGTCATAAAGAAAACAAGAGGAGAAAATTGAAAAAACAACCTAACATTCTTTAAACTGTTTTCCATATATAAAGTTCTGTACGTATGTAGTCACTAAATTCCTCCTAAACGGTTAGTCAAATTTTGATAAATTCTTCTAGAATGTGTTAATGCATACACAATAGAGTAATGATGAACAATAATATTTAGTAGTCATAAAGAAAACAGGAGCAGAAAATTAGAAAAACAACTTGACATTGCTCAAACTGTCGACAGATATTAAAGTTCTGTTTGTGTGTTGTCACTAAACTGCTCCTAAACGGTTAGTCAAATTTTGATAAATCTTTCTAGAATGTGTTAATGCATATACGTTAGTAGTAATGGGGCAAAAAAATTTAGTAGTCAGGAAGAAAACAGGAGCAAAAAATTTCAAAAACAACTTAACATTGTTTGAACTGTCTACAGATACAAATGTTCTGTGCGTGTTTTGTCACTAAACTGCTCCTAAACGGTTAGTCAAATTTTGAAAAATTCTTCTAGAATGTGTTAATGCATATACGTTAGTAGTAATGGGGCAAAAAAATTTAGTAGTCAGGAAGAAAACAGGAGCAAAAAATTGAAAAAACAACTTATTATTGCTTGGATGCCAACAGACATAAATGCTTTGTTCGTGTGTTGTCATTAAATAGCTCCTAAACGGTTAGTCAAATTTTGATAAATTATTTTGGAATGTGGTAATGCATAAACAATAGTGGTAATGAGCTAACAAAATTTAGTAGTCATGAAGAAAACAGAAGCCAAAAATTGTAAAAAACAACTTAATATTGTTTGAACTGTCTACAGATATAAATCTGGTGTTTGTGTGTTGTCACTAAATTGTTCCTAAACGGTTAGTCAAATTTTAATAAATCTTTCTAGAATGAGTTAATGCTTATACAGTTGTGGTAATGAACCAAAAAAAAAATTAGTAGTCACAAGGAAAACAGGAGCAGAAAATTAGAAAAACAACTTGACATTGCACAAACTGTCGACAGATATTAAAGTTCTGTTTGTGTGTTGTCACTAAATTGTTCCTAAACGGTTAGTCCAATTTCGAAAAATTCTTCTAGAATGTGTTAATGCATATACAATAGTGGTAATGAGCCAAAAAAATTAGTAGTCATGAAGAAAACAGGAGCAAAAAATTAAAAAAAACAACTTGACATTGTTTGAACTGCCACCAGATGTAAATGTTCTATTCGTGCATTGTCACTAAATTGTTCCTAAACGGTTAGTCAAATTTTGATAAATCTTTCTAGAATGTGTTAAAGCAAATACATTAGTGGTAATGGGACAAAAAAATTTAGTAGTCAGGAAGAAAACAGGAGCAAAAAATTTCAAAAACAACTCAACATTATTTGAACTGCCACTAGATATGAATGTTCTGTTGGAGTGTTGTCACTAAATTGCTCTCAAACGGCTAGTCAAATTTTGATAAATGTTTCTAGAATGTATTACTGCATATACAATAGTGGTGATGAACCAAAATTTTAGTAGTCATGAAGAAAACAGGAGCCAAAAATTAGAAAAACAACTTAATATTATTTAAACTGCCACCAGATATAAATGTTCTGTACATGTGTTGTCACTAAATTGCTCCTAAACGGCCAGTCCAATTTTGACAAATCCTTCTAGAATGTGTTAATGCATATACAATAGTGGTAATAAACTAAAAAAATATAGTAGTTATGAAGAAAACAGGAGCAAAAACTTGAAAAAAACAACTTAACATTGTTTGAACTGCCAACAGATATATAAGTTCTGTTTGTGTGTTGTCACTAAATCGCTCCTGAACGGTTAGTCAAATTTTGATAAATCATTTGCAGTGTGTCAATGGAACTATAATAGTGGTGATAAACCAAAAAAATATAGTAGTCATGAAGAAAAATGAGATATTTCTTACACAACTTCTATAAATTTCTACAAATTCCCAAATACATCGACACTTTCCACCCATCTGTTTCTACAACCTTTTCCTCCCCCCAGTCCTCCACCTGCCCTTCACCTTTTTTCCCTCTCTGTCCGTGACAGAATAATTCATTTCCAGTTCGCAGTTCAGGAACAAAAGCTAGATCAAACCGATATTTTATATTGAAGTGTCACTTCGGAACGAGACGAACACAAAAATGCACACGCACCTTGTTTTACAGGGGAATGAGACGGTGGAGCTCCGGTGGAGGGACTTGTTTTTCAGGTGTTGTGTACAAACGACGTGAATAATATAAAGCTTGGTTTAAATAAATAATTCTTTTGGTAAACAAATTTTGTTTAATTATGCATGACACTTTTGTCTGCAACTTGTACTGGCAGATGTTCATGTTTGGAATAAATCTGTTAATCGATTGATTGGGTAATAGTGTAATGAAATACACTAGTAGTCGCAGAAGCTAAGGAGAGTTATTAGCACAAAATTTTTGGAAAAAGTTTACTATGGTGTCCAATTTATCAGAAGCCTTGCAGCCTGTGCAATTATTATGTTCCCTTCTGGGATTTTTTTACATAAGAGAAGACAGGATGTTAGTGTCACCAAAAACCAAAAAATCAACTATAATATTTATCGATATTATAGAAAGCTTGAGATGTATATGTGTCCTTGTCCTTTTATCCTATTTATCATTTCCAAAAATCGAAGATAATGCTTGGAGATTTGAGAGCTACTCAAGTTTTGATCATATTCAACCAAATATTAAAGGATTTCTGGGTTTATTTCAATTTGGAACTGTAAGTAGCATACAAGTATTATATAATATTTTTTTAACTAATTTTATATTCCAGATAATTTTCATCATAAGTGCAGAAATCCTCCAAAACCACAAACTAGCAAAAATCTACAAAAAACTGGACAAAATAGACAAAACTTTATCATCAAATAATTACAAAAATCTCTCCACCTACACACTGGTGCTGTTTCTGGTCACAGTAACAATTTTACCACTTTTGGAAATAAATGGAGTTTTTGAAACTTATACTCTTTTGAGAAAGATTCCTGTTTCTGAAAAAATTGCAGGATATCTCCTAACAAATATCCCTAGAGTTTTTGTTGTAAAATTCGTCATAATGTGTCGTATTTTTCGAGAAAGATTTGAAGAGGTTAATCGACTGGTGGAGACTATTTCTAAGAACGAGGTAAGGGTAATAAAACTATAGTAAAAAACTACAATATTTTCCTTATTATCTAATCCACCATAATTTTAGTTCTTGTAGTGTTCTTATTTTTATTATAAATGTTTGCTCATTAGTACAGTTTCTTTCTAATTTCAAAATTTGTACTCAAGCAAAAACTACTCCCAAAAGTCTTAAGAGATCAAGAAGTCGACGACAAAGTCAAGACTTTGATCAAGTGTTTCAAGATTCACAGAAAATTAGGACAACTGATTTAAAATTATGAACCAGATGTATCACCTACAAATATTATTGTAAGTAAATTATTTATAAACTAATATAGTAAACTAGTCGTAAATGGCATTTTGCCTTGAGGGAAGTAACATACATTTTCCGATGAGAGTGAAAAATTTATTTGATCAATAATAATTTGATTTGTAACTGATGCCAGGTAGCAACCAGTCCAATAAATTGCCTGTCTACTTGTTTTTAAGTTTAAATGTTACTTGGATATTTTTCTACCGGTTTGTATGATTATTTACCTGTCTACTTGTATAACTTGTCTATCTGTGTATATATCTATCTGTCTATATTTCTATTTTCACTTGTTTATCTAATTGGCTGTCCAGATATTAACTTTTCAACCTGTCTTCTAATTTTCCTGTAAAATTCTGCAAAAGTTTCATAATTCCAATACAATTCCAACAGCATCTTATCAGAATCTCAACCACTGGCCTTCCGTAGCCCTACTACAAATTTACTAGAGTCCTGTTAGATTCCTACAACAAATCTAGCAAAATTGCTCTACACAATTGTATAAATATTATACTGCAATCGCAATACAATACATAAAATTTCAAATATAAAATTCTGTAGACTATTGTGATTCCAACAGAATTTTATAAGAATTGACCACTGGGCTTCCGCAGGCCTACCTACGACAATTCTAATAGAATCCTGCTAGAATACTATTACAAACAATTCTATTTGAGTCTGTTTACCTTTTTGCCTGTCTATTTGAGCACTTGTCTATCTCAGTACTCATCTTATCAGAATCATAACCACTGGCCTTCCGCAACCCTACCATAATTTTACTATAAATCTGTTGGATTCCTACTACAAATCTAGCAAAATTGTGATACACAATTTTACAAATATTATACTGCAATCGTAATACAATATATGAAACATCGAAGGTAAAATTCTGCAGACTATCATAATTCCAATAGAATTTTATAAGAATTGACCACTGGGCTTCCGCAGGCCTACCTACGACAATTCTAATAGAATCCTGCTAGAATCCTATTACAAACAATTCTATTTGAGTCTGTTTACCTTTTTACCTGTCTATTTGAGCACTTGTCTATCTGAGTACTCATCTTATAAGAATCCCAACCACTGACCTTCCGTAACCCTACAGAGATTTTACTAGAACCCTGTTAGATTCCTTCTACAAATCTAGCAAAATTATACTACACAATTGTACAAATATAATACTGCAATCGTAATACAATACATAAAATTTCAAATATAAAATTCTGTAGACTATTGTGATTCCAACAGAATTTTATAAGAATTGACCACTGGGCTTCCGCAGGCCTACCCACGACAATTCTAATAGAATCCTGCTAGAATCCTACAACAAACAATTTTATTTGAGTTTATTTGTACTTGCAAATGTTAGTTTCCTTTGATAGTTTCAGCAAAATTTTGCATGACAATAAATTTTTTTGCAAAGCAAGTTTTGTATAGAATTTTATTATTCATAATTTACTTTTTAAGTATTTTTTAACAAAACTTGATACTTCTGAAGATATTTGCAAAAAACTAAAAAAAATGTCATGAATCACAAATTTCTTACTCGATTTAAATACGTTAAATATTTACTTTCTCGTGATAATTTCAGCAAAATCTTGCAAGACAACATTAGTTTTGTGAAAGCAGATTTTATAGAGAATTTTATCAGCTACAAGTTATTATATTATCATTTTTTCACAGAACTTGATATTTTCGGAGAAATTTTGAAAAATCTGAAAAAAATTCTCAGTTTTCAATCTTGACCTGATTCTTAATTCTTTCGTAATAATTTTTCTTTTACTTTTCCAGATGCTGCATAGATGCTATCATAAACGGCATCTTGCTCAGTTACACGTTTTTCACAGAAATCGTGTTTAACAGGACATTTAATTTTCTAATATTAACAAACAATAGTTTGTATTTAATGGCCAATTGGATTCCAGTATTTGCCATTTGTATATCGAGCACGCACCTCAAGGTGGAGGCTCAAAACACTGCTCTTGTACTGCACAGGGTGGAGACTAGAGATGAACGGGTCAGAAGTTGCGTAAGTAGAATATATATATATATATATATATATATATATATATATACATGTCCTTCTCCTGGTTCTAAACTACTTCCCTGCCAATTTTTAGCTAAATCGGTTCAGGCGTTCGTTAGTTATAAGTGTTGTAACTAACACAACCCTCTCTCTCTCTCCCTCTCTCTCTCTCTCTCTCTCTCTATATATATATATATATATATATATATAATTTTTTCAGATCGAAATTGGTTCTTTGCAATTGCTTCATGAAAACTCTTCTGTGACTGCAGGAGGATTGTTTGAGTTAGGACCACCGTTTATACACACGGTCATTTTCTTACAATTATATATATATATTATATATATATATATATATATATATAATTTTATTATATATAATTTTAAATATAATAATTTGAAATTTATTTTTTAGGTGATTGCAACTACTGCGACTTATTTTGTGCGAACAGTTTCGATGGATTACAATCCTCGTGCGGGTGAAGATATATAAAATTTTCATTCAAAACTTATTTGAATATATATATATATATATATATAGATTATATATATATATATATAATATACTTTGTTGTGATAATATATACAGTCTTAAATACTTTCAATTTTTTGAAATACATTCAGTTCCAAGTATTCCAATTTAAATAATTTTGAAAAGGAAACTTTTATAGAGACAAATGTTATGGCAAGGCTATGCTCTGAAAAACTTTCCATACTAAATATTGACAAAAGCTTTGTGGTTGCTGTGCAGTCAGGCGTATTTCTCAGGTTGTTAGATAAAAAAACCTAACCTAACTAGTGGTGTATGACATCGTGCCTTAAGGCAAATTGCTGGAACTTTCCGTACCGTAATGAAATATTGAGAAATTTTTTTAAACGTTAATAACAAATACTGTAGCTTTAATAATTTTTGCTATCTTGTTATATCTGAGCAATCAAAATCAAATGTAAATCATAAATCAATTTATCTCCAGAACATTAACAATCGTCATTTCATTTCGAATTCAATTAAAAAAAAAAAATAGTTGCCTAATTTACACAAAATTGAAAAAGTGCTACCGTATAGTCACAGTCTAAACGCATTTGCAAATAATTCTGTGCCACATTTTCACTTATACTGTGCTCAGCTTGGCGGCATTTTCACATTTTTAAATAGTTTCAAAAAAATGGAAAAGTGCTACAGTCTATAAACGCACTTGGGTAAACATTTGTACCAGAGTGGCGCTTAGACTATGCTTAGCCTGGGTAATTTTTTAAATTTTTCAATCCAAAATTACAAAAATATTTTTGAAAAAAAAATTAGAAACAAAATTTTTTTTTCCAAAGGCAATTATATTGTTGAAACAAGCAGAAAGTTCTTTGAATGATTTAAATCAGACGCTTAGTTCTCTCAAAAACTGCAATTTTTTTAATATTTAGATCTGTATCTCCGAAACCGCTGGGCTTACCTTCGCCAAGAACTAATAACACACTTTTCCCCGTCATTACGAACTGAATTTTTTGGATCATACAAATCGGATGCTCCGTTCTGTCAAAAAACTCGATTTCTACTTTCTGCACTCTTTGCTCCTAATATTCTGACGTCTATGCCTTTTGGAGGTTAGGTTTTAAGTGTGAAAATCGGAACTAGTGGTGTATGGAAAAAAGTGAATTTAAATTTCATTCTTACCATATTCAATTAAGATTGTATTCAAAATCTGTTGAAATCAAGTAAAATTTGAATAAATGAAATCTGAATCCACTTTTTCATACACTACTAGTTCCTATTTTCATACTTAAAACCTAACCTCAAAAGTCACATACGTCAGAATTTTGGCTTTGTTAGACATTTTTGGGCCGATTCTGCCTCACAATGTTTTGTTGTCACATAAATTTATTTTAATTGAGTTCAATTTTGATTCCGGCCAGCTTGATATCAAGTTTCAAAAAATTCTGACGTCTATGCCTTTTGGAGATTAGGTTTTAAGTGTGAAAATTAGTACTAGTGGTGCATGGAAAAGAGTGAATTTAATTTCATTCCTACAATATTCAATGTAACTAATTTTAACATTGTTAAAATCTGTTGTCGCAAGTAGAAATTTGATATCATACTGCTTGATATCAAGCTGACCGAGATCAAAATTGAACCCAATGTTGTAAAATAAATTTGAAACAACTTAGGCACAAATGACAACTAACGTTTTCATCAAAAATTTTTCATAAACATCGACAACTGTCATTTCATAGACATTTTTTGAAATGTACAACTGTCAAAATTTGTTGTTTTTGATAAAATTTCAATATTTCCAATAAACGCTGTAATTTTTGATACTACCTATAACCTAAGTTAGATACAAATGCATATGGTGAGCTAAAAAAAATCAAAATCGGTCCAGAAGTTTAGGGGTACATTCAGGACGTCATGACACGTACTTTAAATATGCTTGTACATATATATATATATATATATATATATATATATATATTTATATTACCCATTGCGAACGTGGCCTTAGACACGACCGAGTAATAAATAAACGCTCCACATCCATTCAGACAGAGAGAGATCCGCCGATTCGTCGATTCGTCGATTCGCCTCAAAAAAATAAAATAAAAAATAAATATAAAAAAGCTGCGACGATCAGAAAAGAATCGATGACGATATCTGCTCGACACGGGCTTCCTGCATTTGACAGATCGCGAAACATAAAATCGTAAGTGATATGTCCAACGACATTGTCGAACGTCTCCCCCGCGAAAAATCACTCACACCTGCGGAGGTGGAGGCGACATTACGTAAATTGTGATGCGATTTGAGGGAATTGAAGTTATTGAATTTTATAGATATTGGATTAGGAGACACACAGACATATTTGCTTGTTCTAATTTTAGTTTGAGTCATTTTACACATAGAATCTAACCTCCAAAAGGCACAGACGTCAGAATATTAACTTTAATTAGACTTCAGGTCTAATTAAATTAAAATTGTGTTTGAGTTGTACTAAATTATACATGAACGTTGTGTAAATAATAATTCTCGGTTCAATCCTTATTCCGGTCAGCTTGATATCAAGCAGTATGATATCAAACTTCCACTTGAGGTAACAGAATTTAAACATCTTAAGTGAAAATCGTAAAAATTGAATTCAAATCTATGTTTTCCATACAAAACTAGTTTCTATATTTATCACTATCAAAGCTGGGTTCGATCCCAAACCCGGTCAGCTCGATATCAAGCAGTAAGATATCAAATTTACATTCGAGGTTAAAGTTAAAGTTATAATGTCAGGTGAAAATCATTGGAAAGTACGATGACAAACACAGGCAATTTCAGGCAAGTGCAAATAAATTTTTAGGAAAGTTTCAGGTAAATTGCAAGCAAATTCAGGTAAATTTGAGGCAAGTTTCAGATAAATTATAGGTACACTTAAGATAACATTGTTATACATCCTTTGTATCTACGACATTCTAAATTTATTGATAAATTAATTAAATTATTATTAACTTTGTGATTAATTTCCATCCCGGTCAGCTCGATATCAAGCAGTGATATCAAAATTTCACTTACTGTTACCGAATTAAAAAAAATCTCTACAAATTCAATTTAACCCTACTTCCTCCATATACCACTAGTTCCTACAGTCTATATTTTAATATTGAGCCGAATCACCGGCAACTTCGTCTATTCCATTGTTGAATGAAAATGCTAGGAAATGAATTTTCCTCCCAGATAAATGTCCCTGACAAACGTTTTCATATCCGTAACACTTTTCTTCGTCGACGAAATCCCATTAGTCGCCACTTCGACACAAAAATAGACGAGAATAAGAATTAATGGCAGAAAAGAAATATATGTATGTAAATAACAACAATAACAACGGAAATTTGAAATAGAAGAAAAATGTTGGAACGCTGCTGCGTAACAATTATTATTATTTATTATTATTACATAATTCGATCAATATCAGTTCAAAACTTCCCAGTCAATGCGCTCCTCCACCGTTTATTGCCAATAACGCAATTAATATTAATCTAGAAGTTCAACGTCATGTTTCCGAGAGGACGGAGGTTATTTCAGTTGTTTAATGCAACAATAAGGAAACAGCAGTTACTTGTTTGCAAATTTGCCCAGTTCCCTTTCCCTATCGAGATATATTATTATAACACTTATGCTCCATCGATAGTTTCGCAAATTGTTATTTATACTGGTGAGTAACGGAAATTTCGGGTTAAACCGTTATTCTAGTCGCCTATCTTTTATTTTTTTTTGGCTAATTATACTCTACTCTAACCACTATATATCTTTTACTTTGTTTTGTTTGTTTTTTTTTTGTAACAACTAACAAACTAATTAAATCTCGTACATACACGTAAATATATATTTTAGAAAGTGAGCAGTAAAAACTTTCTCAACGGATGGATATCGCAGATGAAAGCATCGTGTTCTCGCCTCAAACTTTTCACATTCGACTTTAACAACAGTCCCGAAACTGGAACTGAAGCTCTAAGCTGTAAGATAGCTGTAATGAAGGTTGGAGCTAGAAAATAGTTTATTCAGTTGATGAATAATAATATTTATAATAGTACAATGATATAAAAATTAGGGAAACCGACTGACATTCAGCGAAAGTTGAACCTTAAACTTGGAAATAGAATTAAACCTGATAAATTTTAAAAAAAAATCGCAAAAATAAATAAATTATGAATTAGATTTAAATTTTTTTGATTTTTTTAAATAAAATTTTGACTTAGAAAATACTCAGACAAAGTCCAGACAAGACTCGGGCAAGCGTCAAGTAAATTTCAGGCAAGTTTCAAGTATATTGAATTAATTTTCAGGCAAGGTTTCAGACAAGTAGATTTAAGAAATTTCGATGAAAATTTCAAACAAGTTCGGGTGAATTTCAGACAAGTTTCAGGTAAAATTTAGTCAGTTATAGTAAAGTTCAGGCAAGTTTGAGGAAAATTTTAAGGTATGTTTAAGGTAAATTTTAAGTATAATTTTAGACAAGTAGATCTTAAGATATTTAGCTTCAGGTAAATTTCTGGCAAGTAGATTTCAAGAAACTTTCAGGCAAATTGCAGGCAAGTAGATTTCAAAAAAATCACAGAGAAAAATCAGGCAAGTTTTGGATAAATTTCAGGCACTTATTTCAGACATGTTTCACGTAAATTTCAGGTTTGTTGCATGAAATTTTTATGTAAATTTTAGCCAAATCTTAAAAAAATCTCTGGCTAGCCTCTGGCTAGTCTCAGGCAAGTTTTGGACTAGCCTCACTCAAGATTCAGGCAAGACTCAGGCAATATTCATTATACAAAAGTTGTATAATAAGTAAATTTCAGCCAAATCTAAAAAAAAATCTATGACTAACCTCTGGCTAGTCTTAAACTAGTCTTTGGCTAGTATCAGGAAAGTTTTGAACTAGCCTCACTCAAGATTCAGGCAA
>NW_020539725.1:61179757-61205298 GCF_003426905.1 Ctenocephalides felis | reverse complement strand
TTTACTTTTCCAGATGCTGCATAGATGCTATCATAAACGGCATCTTGCTCAGTTACACGTTTTTCATAGAATTCGTGTTTAACAGGACTTTTAATTTTTTAATATTAACAAACAATAGTTTGTATTTAATGGCCAATTGGATTCCGGTATTTGCCATTTGTATATCGAGCATGCATCTCAAGGTGGAGGCTCAAAACACTGCTCTGATACTTCACAGGGTGGAGACTAGAGATGAACGGGTCAGAAGTTGCGTAAGTAGAATATATATATATATATATATATATATATATATATATATGAATATATATAAACATGTCCTTCTCCTGGATTTAAACTACCTCCCTGCCAATTTTCAGCTAAATCGGTTCAGCCGTTCGTGAGTTATAAGTGTTGCAACACGATCATCTTGTATGTATATATATATATATATATATATATATATATATATATATATAGATGATATTGACTATATAGATGTTGACATATGTATTAACAAAGTTTAATAATCGGGCATAAAATCAATAAAAAACACGAATTTCTTTCAAAAATTTATTTTAAATCCATACGTTTCGACTATAATCCTAGCCTTCATTCAGTAAAAACTAAAAATAAAATTAAAAACCGAGTTTGAATTGGAGTGAAAATAAAAAATAAAATAGTAAATAGTACTTAAATTAGTTAATTTTAGTGTTAAATTGGAACATTTTAATAATCCATGGTATCAAGATATGGTAAGGCACTACACTATGTATTATAAACATTAAACTTGTAATTACACAATATTTCCACAAAATACTAATTTTATTGCTGTAAATAGTTAAAAAAGATCCTTCTATAATTCTTCGTTTGAATAAATTTTGTTCGAATTGTAGTACAGTTGGGTTAGAAAAGTCCAGATTGTGTTTTAAAGTTTAAATATGCTCCGCAATCATAGTTTTAAATTGCCTTGGATTTTTTTAACTGTTTTCATGTTGTTGTAAACGTGTATTTTAGTTCTGGCTTGTTTCTCCTATGTAAATTAAATTACAATCTAGACAATTAATTTGATAGTCGAGATTTCTAAGTCGTTCGATATTAAACCTATATATATATATATATATATATATATATATATATATAATAATTTTTCAGATCGAAATTGGTTCTTTGCAATTGCTTCATGAAAATTCTTCTGTGACTGCAGGAGGTTTGTTTGAGTTAGGACCACCGTTTATACACACGGTAATACTTTTTTTTATTATATATTATATATATATATATATATAATTATATATATATATATATTATATATAATATATATATATATATTAGAATATAATAATTTAAAATTATTTTTTAGGTGATTGCAACAACTGCAACCTATTTTGTGCGAACAGTTTCGATGGATTACAATCCTCATGCGGGTGAAGATATATAATTTTGTGATAAACTAAAAAAAATTATAAAATAAAATTATATAATTTTTGTGATATATATAAAATTGTCAATCAACACTTATTTTGTGTATAAATAATTTTTGTTGTAATATATATATCGTTATATATATATATATATATATATATATATATATATATATAATATATATTAATTTGGAAATTTCCAAATTAATATCTATTATCACTCAGAATACATTTGTTATATATATATATATATATTTATATATATATATAGTCTTAAATACTTTAAATTTTTTTAAATACATTCAATTCCAAAAATTCCAATTTAAATGATCTAGAAAAGGAAACTTTTATGGAGACAAATATTATGGCAAGACTTTGTTATGAATTACTTTCCGAACTAAATATTGACAAAAGCCATGTGGTTGCTGTGCAGTCAGGCGTATTTTTCAAATTGTCAGATAGAAAACCTAACCTAGAAACCGCATAAAACGATCTTACTTAACAGGGCTTTTCTGACCCAGCTTCATAACATACGAGTGACGATGCAGTTTATGTGTGAAACGCCTGAATGCACAGCAAATGCATGACAATTTGACAGTATGATTCAGTAGCATAATGTATGCAAGTAGGAGCGTAACATGGCCTTGCCATAACATTGTGAGGCAGATTCGGCCTAATAATGCCTAACAAAAACAATATTCTGACCTCTATGCCTTTTGGAGGTTAGGTTTTAAGTGTGAAAATCAAAACTAGTAGTATATGGAATCAATTGTTGAAAAGTGGAATTAAGTTTGAATTTAAAATCTATTGCCGCAAGTGGAAACTTGATATCATACTGCTTGATATCAAGCTGCCCGGAATCAAAATTAACACCCAATTAAAACCCAATTAAAATAAATTTATGTGACAACATAACATTGTGAGGCAGAATCGACCTAATAATGTTGAACAAGGCCAAAATTCTGACGTCTATGCCTTTTGGAGGTTAGGTTTCAAGTGTGAAAATTGAAACTAATAGTGTATAAAAAGTGGATTCAGATTTCATTCATATTGTATTTAAAATCAGTTGAAATCAAATAAAAACTTGATTCAATGAAATCTGAATTCACTTTTCTCATACACTACTAGTTCCGATTTTCACACCTAAAACCTAACCTTTAAAAGGCATTTGGAGATTTCAAATACAATCTCAATTGAATATTGTAAGAATGAAATCCGAATCCATTTTTTTCATACACTACTTTCCAGTTTTCACACTTAAAACCTAACCTCCAAAAGGCATTTAGAGATTTTAAATACAATCTCAATTGCATATTATAAGAATGAAATCTGAATCCATTTTTTTCATACACTACTAGTTCCGATTTTCACACTTAAAACCTAACCTCCAAAAGGCATTTAAAGATTTTAAATACAATCTCAATTGAATATTGTAAGAATGAAATTTGAATCCATTTTTTTCATACACTACTTTCCAGTTTCACACTCAAAACCCAACCTCCAAAAGGCACAGACGTCAGAATTTTGGCCTTGTTAGACATTTTTGGGCCGATTATGCCTCACAATGTTATATTACAAAAATGTATTTTAATTGGGTTCAATTTTGATTCCGGTCAGCTTGATATCAAGCAGTATGATATCGTTTTAAAAAATTCTGACCTGCATGCCTTTTGGAGGTTAGGTTTTATGTGTGAAAATCGGAACTAGTAGTGTATAAAAAAGTGGATTCAGATTTCATGCTTACAATATTCAATTGTCATAGTTAAAATATAACTAATTTTGACATTGTTAAAATCTGTTGTCGCAAGTGGAAATTTGATATCATACTGCTTGATATCAAGCTGGCCGGTATTCAGTTTGAACCCAATGTTGTAAAATAAATTTGAAACAACTTAGGCACTAAAGACAAATAATATTTTCATCAGAAATTTTCCGTAAACATCGACAACTGTCATTTCACAGACATTTTTTGAAATGTACAACTGTCAAAATTAGTTGCTTTTGATAAAATTTCGATATTTCCAATATGAGCTGATATGTTTAACATAGCCTATAACCTAAGTTGGATACAAGTGCACACGGTGAGCCAAAAAAAATTAAAATCGGTCCAGTAGTTTAGGAGTACATTCAGGACATCATGACACGTTAAATTAAACAATGACTATTAAATATGCATGTATATATATATATATATATATATATACATATATATATATATATTTATATTTCCCATTGCGAACGTGGCCTTAGACACGACCGAGTAATAAATAAACGCTCCACCATCCATTCAGACAGAGAGAGATCCGCCGATTCGTCGATTCGTCGATTCGCCTCAAAAATAAAATAAAAAATAAATATAAAAAAGCAGCGACGATCAGAAAAGAATCGATGACGATATCTGCTCGACACGGGCTTCCTGCATTTGACAGATCGCGAAAACATAAAATCGTAAGTGATATGTCAACGACATTGTCGAACGTCTCCACCGCGAAAAAATCACTCACACCTGCGGAGGTGGAGGCGACATTACGTAAATTGTGATGCGGTTTGAGGGAATTGAAGTTATTGAAATTTTATAGATATTGGATTAGGAGACACACAGACATATTTGCTTGTTCTAATTTTAGTTTGAGTCATTTTACACATAGAATCTAACCTCCAAAAGGCACAGACGTCAGAATATTAACTTTAATTAGACTTCAGGTCTAATTAAATTAAAAATTGTGTTTGAGTTGTACTAAATTTATACATGAACGTTGTAAATAATAATTCTCGGTTCAATCCTTATTCCGGTCAGCTTGATATCAAGCAGTATGATATCAAACTTCCACTTGAGGTAACAGAATTTAAACATCTTAAGTGAAAATCGTAAAAATTGAATTCAAATCTATGTTTTCCATACAAAACTAGTTTCTATATTTATCACTATCAAAGCTGGGTTCGATCCCAAACCCGGTCAGCTCGATATCAAGCAGTAAGATATCAAATTTACATTCGAGGTTAAAGTTAAAGTTATAATGTCAGGTGAAAATCATTGGAAAGTACGATGACAAACACAGGCAATTTCAGGCAAGTGCCAAATAAATTTTTAGGAAAGTTTCAGGTAAATTGCAAGCAAATTCAGGTAAATTTGAGGCAAGTTTCAGATAAATTATAGGTACACTTAAGATAACATTGTTATACATCCTTTGTATCTACGACATTCTAAATTTATTGATAAATTAAATTAAATTATTATTAACTTTGTGATTAATTTCCATCCCGGTCAGCTCGATATCAAGCAGTATGATATCAAAATTTCACTTACTGTTACCGAATTAAAAAAAATCTCTACAAATTCAATTTAACCCTACTTCCTCCATATACCACTAGTTCCTACAGTCTATATTTAAATATTGAGCCGAATCACCGGCAACTTCGTCTATTCCATTGTTGAATGAAAATGCTAGGAAATGAATTTTCCTCCCAGATAAATGTCCCTGACAAACGTTTTCATATCCGTAACACTTTTCTTCGTCGACGAAATCCCATTAGTCGCCACTTCGACAAAAAATAGACGAGAATAAGAATTAATGGCAGAAAAGAAATATATGTATGTAAATAACAACAATAACAACGGAAATTTGAAATAGAAGAAAAATGTTGGAACGCTGCGTAACAATTATTATTATTATTATTATTATTACATAATTCGATCAATATCAGTTCAAAACTTTCCCAGTCAATGCGCTCCTCCACCGTTTATTGCCAATAACGCAATTAATATTAATCTAGAAAGTTCAACGTCATGTTTCCGAGAGGACGGAGGTTATTTCAGTTGTTTAATGCAACAATAAGGAAACAGCAGTTACTTGTTTGCCAATTTGCCCAGTTTCCCTTTCCCTATCGAGATATATTATTATAACAACTTATGCTCCATCGATAGTTTCGCAAATTGTTATTTATACGGTGGAGTAACGGAAATTTCGGGTTAAACCGTTATTCTAGTCGCCTATCTTTTATTTTTTTTTTTTGGCTAATTATACTCTACTCTAACCACTATTATCTGTTACTTGTTTGTTTTGTTTGTTTTTTTCGTAACAACTAACAAACTAATTAAATCTCGTACATACACGTAAATATATATTTTAGAAAGTTGAGCAGTAAAAACTTTCTCAACGGATGGATATCGCAGATGAAAGCATCGTGTTCTCGCCTCAAACTTTTCACATTCGACTTTAACAACAGTCCCGAAACTGAAACTGAAGCTCTGAAGCTGTAAGATAGCTGTAATGAAGGTTGGAGCTAGAAAATAGTTTATTCAGTTGATGAATAATAATATTTATAATAGTACAATGATATAAAAATTAGGGAAACCGACTGACATTCAGCGAAAGTTGAACCTTAAACTTGGAAATAGAATTAAACCTGATAAATTTAAAAAAAAAATCGCAAAAATAAATAAATTTATGAATTAGATTTTAAATTTTTTTGATTTTTTTAAATAAAATTTTGACTTAGAAAATACTCAGACAAAGTCCAGACAAGACTCGGGCAAGCGTCAAGTAAATTTCAGGCAAGTTTCAAGTATATTTGAATTAATTTTCAGGCAAGTTTCAGACAAGTAGATTTTAAGAAATTTCGAGGAAAATTTCAAACAAGTTTCGGGTGAATTTCAGACAAGTTTCAGGTAAAATTTAGTCAGTTATAGGTAAAGTTCAGGCAAGTTTGAGGAAAATTTTAAGGTATGTTTAAGGTAAATTTTAAGTATAATTTTAGACAAGTAGATCTTAAGATATTTAGCTTCAGGTAAATTTCTGGCAAGTAGATTTCAAGAAACTTTCAGGCAAATTGCAGGCAAGTAGATTTCAAAAAAATCACAGAGAAAAATCAGGCAAGTTTTGGATAAATTTCAGGCACTTATTTCAGACATGTTTCACGTAAATTTCAGGTTTGTTGCATGAAATTTTTATGTAAATTTTAGCCAAATCTTAAAAAAATCTCTGGCTAGCCTCTGGCTAGTCTCAGGCAAGTTTTGGACTAGCCTCACTCAAGATTCAGGCAAGACTCAGGCAATATTCATTATACAAAAGTTGTATAATAAGTAAATTTCAGCCAAATCTTAAAAAAATCTCATGCTAACCTCTGTCTAGTCTTAAACTAGTCTTTGGCTAGTATCAGGAAAGTTTTGAACTAGCCTCACTCAAGATTCAGGCAATATTCAGGCAATATTCATTATACAAAAGGTGTATAATAAGTAAATTTCAGCAAAATCTTGAAAAAAATCTCTGGATAACCTCTGGCTAGTCTTAAACTAGTCTTTGGCTAGTATCAGGCAAGTTTTGGACTAGCCTTACTCAAGATTCAGGCAATATGTAGGCAAGACTCAGGCAATATTCATTATACAAAAGTATAATAAGTAAATTTCAGCCAAATCTTAAAAAAAATGTCTGGTTAACCTCTGGCTAGTCTAAAACTAGTCTTTGGCTAGTATCAGACAAGTCTCAAGCTAGCCTCAGCCAAGGTTTAGACAAAATTCAGGCAAGACTCAGGCAAAATTCATATTTATTATAAAAAAATTGATGCATCTTGCATTGAAACAAAACGCCACTTTTATGTTTTTATTTGTTTCAAAACATCTTATAATAAATTACTCTTTTATCTTTACTTTCTTTTACTATTTTATATACCATTTATATTCTAAACTAAATATATTAATGATAATTTATGTCCATTTTTATGATGCACATTACCCGTAAAGTTTTTACATAAACTAACTTGTTTGTAGATAATATTTTAGGTAAAATATACAGTTTCAGATAGTGAAGGAGTTGAAAGATGACTTGAATAACAGGAAGAAAAATAATGCAAATAATTAGAAAAAAAAATCAGGAATCCACATACTCCAAATTAGTATTACTTCATCAGTCTAATTTTATAGATATGTCCTTAAAAAATATTGCAAGAAATAAATTTCTACACAACTCAAACAAAAGTTCACGACGAGTTCGACTCGTATCTGTTCATTGCGAGTAACTTTTGAGTTACTACTTAAAATAGGAATTTCTCGACAGAAGAGGGAATTGAATTTTCTGTAAAATTTTCTTTCGGGAGAAGAAACTGCGAAGCAGCGAGAACTGCTTCTGCAGCAGGTGCAATTTAACTTTGATTATTACAGTGTATAGACAAGTATCATATTAATAAAGTTTTAACTAGCGCCGTGTACCTATTATTAAATCTACTGTTATCTAGAAAGGTGGAGCAAGGGGTAATGGAAATATGTAATTATAGGAAACGGATTTGTTTTGAGTGAGTAGAAAATTATTTTTAAAATCATGTTTCTTATTTATTTAATTTATAGATTAGGTTAGATAGGTTAAAAACACTTAGGGAACAAGTCTTTTATTATTTCTGTCGGTTTAAACAGCTCCATCGCTTTCCTCCACCGTAACCGACCGACTACCAAAGAATAAACGTGTAAAGAGCTTTTCTTTCAAGCACAACGTGTCCGATTGCCACCTCATTACTTAAATGAAACCAAAATAGAACAAAATAAAATCCTTGTTAACTAAAATGATCATGTGTGACTTTCCAACATCTCCACTAAATATTTACCCATCAAACCGAATCCAATATCTTTTGACTCTATCCAAAATCCATTTGCTAACAAGACGCCTCCACCGCCTAAATCTCTCATTTCTATATTACAGCAAGTGGCGGTGGCGATGGCGGTGGTTTTCCTATTCCCATACATCCCTTATATCATCGTATCCCTTGAAAACAGAAACCCTTCAAACGAACAGAAATTATGTTTATCATATTTCGTTTGCTCAGTACGCAAAGCAGAAGCGGTGGAGAGGGCGGTGGAGACGCCGGTGCTGCCTTTGTTGTTCAGTTTGTGTTTAATAAACAAGGAATATTGGATCAAAAGCAGAGGGCGGTTTATGCTCGGCACATATCGCAAATTCGAAATCATATATTATAAATTATGAGTGAGGGCTGAGATATGTGCAACCGGAGGCGGGGGGTTTGTTTTGGTAAAAAATTAGCAACTGAGTGAAGAAACGCTTCAGAAATGTACTGTTTTCGAATTAGGACATTATTAACAACCCAAATAGGGTTTTTCGAAACCGGTTTTGCTGCCGAAAATACCGGTGTTCAATGTATAAATGAAACTTACACCACTAGTTATAATTTTTTTTGTTCTATAAATAATTATCTTTTCCTCACAATCAATATTAAAATACCCTCAATATAAAAACATTATTACATCAAAAAATTACATCGATCTCTCACTAAATCATTACAAATCCTTTTCACCTAATATATCTCTTACTAATGCAGATAGATATCTCGGACCGCCAGCACCTCCACCGCCGTTGCTGAAATCGTATTTCAAGCAACTTTTAATATCTTTTATCGGACGATATTTCTTCGCTTTTGTCGGTGGGCGGCTGCGGTGAGGTCATCTCCACCGTTTCGGGATAGATATTATTGGAGGTTGAAAGGGACCGCCGAGAGGGTAGGACGTATATCGTCTTAGTGGCTAACGGAGTCCGCCGTTTAGGAACACCGACACCGACACCGACACCGCCGACACATTTTATCTACGCTGCAATCAGTGTTATCGCCGAGTTGATTTATCAGAAAGAACTGATTCGTGTTTTTTTTAAGGGCCGAATTGGGGGATAAATGAATTTGGGTTGTTGTATGGGTTAATTTTGATTTCTTGAGGAAAATGGGGTCAGTTTCTGGCAAGACTCGGTCTGGATTTAGATAACATTCAGGCAAGTTTGAGGAAAAATTCTGTCTAAATCTTAACGTTCAAAGCAAAACTCAGGCATCACTCAGGCCGGATTTAGATAACATTCAGGCAAGTTTCAGGAAAAATTCTGTCTAAATCTTAACGTTTAAGGCAAAACTCAAACATCACTCAGGCCGGATTTAGATAACATTCAGGCAAGTTTCAAGAAAAAATCTGTCTAAATCTTAACGTTTAAGGCAAAACTCAGGATCACTCAGACCGGATTTAAATAACATTCAGGCAAGTTTCAGGATTTTTTTTGTCTAAATCTCAGGCAAGTTTTGGGCAAGTCTAACACAAAATTTGAAAGAACACTGACAAAAGTTTGAACCAAGACTCGGGCATGTTTCAGGCAACATTGGACTTTAAATATATATATATATATATATATATATATATATATATATATATATATATCATTTCATAGTTCAATTCTGTTTTTCTCAGTCCATTTCTAATATGATAGCATTGATTTCGCGGATGATCCGGACGATGCCTCTCGCCCGGAACAACGGCGGGAAAAGCTGCAAAACGGACTAAGGAAATAACGGGAATAACGGAATAACGGAATAACGGAATAACGGCCTCCTTGATTTATTAACTTCCTTACAACATGAGAAACACATAACGGACTGGCGGCGTCTCGAGAACTGAATTGATGGTACTAAATACCCTCCGAAGCATATGTCGGCGAGATAAATTTCTGTTTGAGAAAACCGACCGGTGGAGGAACCGGTGGAGAAATATTTGAACCCGTTTTTATTTTAGAGGATGTTTGAAAAAATTGAAAAGAATTTAAAAGCATAATTAAAAGGACTCTACTGACGAGCAAACTGAATTAAAAAGCATGCAATCGAAAGAAAGGACTCTACTGACAAGCGAACTGAATAAAAATCATAAAATTGAAAGGGAGGACTCTACTGACAAGCGAACTGAATAAAAATCATAAAATTGAAAGGGAGGACTTTACTGACGGGCAAAATGAATTAAAAAACATGAAATTAAAAGGAAGAACTCTATTGACGAGCAAACTGAATTAAAAAGCATAGAATTGAAAGGAAGGACTCTACTGACGAGCAAACTGAATTAAAAACCATGAAATTGAAAGAAAGGACTCTACTGACGAGCAAACTGAATTAAAAAGCATGCAATCGAAAGAAAGGACTCTACTGACGAGCAAACTGAATTCTAAAGCTTGAAATTGAAAGAAAGAACTCTACTGACGAGCAAACTAAATCAAAACGCATTAAATTAAAAGAAAGGACTCTACTTACGAGCAAACTGAATAAAAAAATATAAAATTGAAAGAAAGGACTCTACTGACGAGCAAACTGAATTAAAAAACATAAAAATGAAAAAAGGACTCTACTGACGAGCAAACTGAATCAAATTAAATAAATGTCTAAATTCAACAAGATCCTGAAGTACTTGAATTAAGTTTAAATTTAGCAAGAACCTAAAGAACTTAAAAAGACTACAAATTTATTAAGGCCCTAAAATACTTGAATAAAACATAAATTTTTTATTGGCCTAAAGTATCTTGAAGTATCAAGGTTCTAAAGTACCTAAAAAGTATTTAAATTTATCAATGTACCCTAATGTACTCAGAAAAGCATCTGAATTCATAACGACCCCAGAGTACGAAAATAGACTAAATTTGTCAAGGTTCTAAAGCACTTAAAAAGATTTTGAATTTATCAAGATCTTAAAAAATTTAAAAAAAGAGATTATGCCTTAAAGTACTTAAGAAGAGTCTACATTTATCAGAATACCTAAAAGAAGTTAATTTTACCAAGGTCCTAAAGAACTTAAAGAAGGTTTAAATTCATCAAGGTCCTGAAGTGCTTAAGAAGAGTTTAAGGCCCTCAAGTATTTAAAAAGAGTCTGGATTTATCAAACTTCTAAAAAAGTTAAAATTATCAAGGTCCTACAGCATTTGAAAAATATGTTTTGAATTTATTAATATCCTAAAGTACTTGAAAAAATCATTTTAATATTACCAAGGTCCTAAAGTACTTAAAAAATGGTTAAATTAGATAATGACCTAAAGTACTTAAAAAAGTATGAATAAAGAGCCTAAAATACCTAAAAAGTGTTTTGTGAATTTATAGACTATCCGCAAAAGAAAAAAAATTCGATATCTTTTCTAATTCAAAACTTTTTATACAAAAAATGGATCCTCCACCTGTCTTTCATCCAAATGAAACTAAAGTTAAGAATAAAAACAAATAAAAAAGAAGAGTTTGGCGATCTTCGAATATTTCTCGAATTCGGGTTAAACTTTGTCACGATATCTCCACTCTTAAACCGAAGTGGTCTTATTTCGGTCTGTCAAAGGTCGTAAGGGCAAAGGGATCAGATATCTGACTTGACCCTTGAACGGTGGAGAGTCCAGAATTCATAGGAAGGATTTTAGGAATTCACTTCTTGGGAACAGTTAAAGAAATTTATATGAAATCGGTAGAATTAAAACACTATATATATATATATATATATATATATATATAATCCTGAAAATGTATATTTTTTAATATTTTTTCCTATAAATATATCCCGAGTGGGTTTTTATTAAACTTGAAGTACTAACGTTACTATCATTCAGGTCGACTCAACGTTTTCTGCAATGTTGAGCTGTATTTTCCGGTAATACCGGTAATTCCGGTAATTCCGGGAGTTCATTCTTTGTCAACGTTATAGAACAGAGGTTGACGGAGTCATATCACGAAAGGGTTAGATACTTTCATGCAAAAATTAATATTAATAATAATAAAAAACACATACGGTGCAAGTTCTAAAAGCGCGGACTATAGCCTCTACAAATTTTTATACAAAACACTTTTTGTAGGAGTTCAATATTTAGGATTTAAATATATATATATATATATATATATATATATATATACCGAGGAAAATAAAAATTAACTATTAGTACTATTAGCTGCAAAGAAGTGACTAGACTAATCTATTTACCAAACTGTTTGCGCTACAGTTGCAAAGATGGCACTAGTAAAATATATTTAATTTCGTGTTCAGACAGGACTCTACTCACGAGCAAACTAAATTAAAAATCATAAAATTGAAAGAAAGGACTCTACTGACGAGCAACCTGAATTAAAAAGCATGAAATTGAAAGAAAGGACTCTACTGACGAGCAAACTGAATCAAAAAGCATAGAATCGAAAGAAAGGGCTCTACTGATGAGCAAACTGAATCAAAAAGCATAGAATCGAAAGAAAGGACTATACTGACGAGAAAACTATATTAAAAAACATAGTGTTGAAAAAAAGGACTCTACTGACAAGCAAACTGAATTAGAAAACATAGAATTGAAACACAGGGCTCTACTGACGAGCAAACTGAATTAAAAGGCATGAAATTGAAAGAAAGGACTCTACTGACGGGCAAACTGAATCAAATAAAATAAAAGTCTGAATTCAACAAGATCCTGAAGTACTTGAAAAAGTTTGAATTTAGTAAGCTCTAAAAGTACTCAAAAAGTGTTTAATTTCATCAATGTCCTAAAGTCCTAAAGGACTTAAAAAAAAGGTTAATTTCATCAAGGTCCACAAGTACTTAAAAAATGTTAAATTTATTAAGTACCTAGAGCACTCAAAAAGATTTGAATTTATCAAGGTCCTAAAGTCCCTAAAAAGAGTCTAAATTTATCTAACTTATTAATGATTGGATAAAAATTTATATCCGAGCACACTGTTAAAAAAATTTGAGTTAAAAAAAAACTGGAATGGAATGGAAATGGAACTTTATAATCTATCTATTTTAACCCTTACTTTTTCTTCCAATGCTCTAAATAATCTCTCCACCGTCGGCTTGACGAAAAGTTCGCTCCCGTTTTCTACCTTTTCTTGAGCCGATTACGCGCGAATTTTAATTTTAAATTATTTCCATGTTAAACCGCTTCAGCCATCATCTCTTCTATTAGAAAATTTTCCCGGTCTCGGTCTCGGTTTCGGTCTTGTTTAGGTCTCGGCGAAAAACATTTCATAACAACTTTTGACGTTTATTAAGTTTTCTTTTGGCTTATAATGAGCTTCGGGAGGATCATTAGTTGGTTATGATAGGAGAGCAGAGGGTATTTAGATAATTAAACCCTCTATAGTACAGCAAATAAAGTCGTAAATTTATTCGGCAGAAAAATATAGAGCAATAAGTTTCTAGTTTATAGAGATTCTTTTCCCTGTGATAAAATCAAAGATTGAACCCTACTCGTTTCCCGGATCCGTCAATCAATCCGTCAATTTGGCGTCGTTTTATTTTGGAATTGTTAAAAAACTTTTTAACCGGAATCGCGCTATCCAATCAGTCTCCACCGGAGAACGGAACGATCGACTCGAATACGTGGACGTGGTAAATTGGAAAGGTTGTGAATTTTTTAAAAACTTTCAGAAACTATATGTTTTCCCCGAGAATTGATAGGGATGAATGTAAAATAGAGGTTGAACTACTTTTATTTATAGCACAGTTCAACGCCAATTTGTTCAACTAGTGAACATACTTCAACTACAGTTAACTAGTTAATATACATACTGACAAAATTTATATCATTTTCAATAAAGAAAAGTAATTTGTGTAATTCCTGTTTACATGTACAAAAATTTTATTCCTCCACCGTGCCTAAGGCTGTTTCTCACGTTTCCTTCCGTTCATCCGCCAGATTTCTCTCGCAGCTCCACCGTCTTTCCGTTGTATCCGGATTAAATTTCAATTACGGTATCATATTAAAGGTATAATTGTGTACGACGCAATCAATCTCCGGGAAAATCTTACACTTCACATGGATTTTTCCTCCACACACACATGTGAAAGAAGAAAGATGAAAGCGTTTGTAGTCATAATATGTGCAGAAAGACTCAATAAGGTGGAGAATCGCACTGATTTGTTTTTAGTAGAAATGAATTCACTTTTTCTTGATCAAATTAGATTCTTTTAAGTACCTTACGACCTTAAATTCTTTATTAATAAATTAGATAAATTTAGACTCTTTTTACGTACTTTAGGACCTTGATAAATTCAAGTCTTTTCGAGTACTTCAGGAACTTAATAAATTTAACCTTTTTTAAGTACTTGAGGACCTTGATGAATTTAACCTCTTTTTAAGTACTTTAGGACCTTGGTAAATTTAAATTCTTTTTAAGTACTTTAGGACCTTGATGAATTTAAACACGTTTTGAGTACTTTTAGACCTTACTGAATTTAAACTTATCAAATACTTCAGGGTCTTGTTGAATTAGGACTTTTATTTTATTTGAGTCAGTTTGCTTGTCAGTAGAGTCCTTTCTTTCAATTTCATGCCTTTTAATTCAGTTTGCTCGTCAGTAGAGTCCTTACTTTCCATTCTATGCTTTTTGACTAAGTTTGCTCGTCAGTAGAGTTCTTTCCTTCAATTTAATGCTTTTCGATTCAGTTTGCTCGTCAGTAGAGTCCTTTCTTTCAATTTTATGTTTTTTAAATCAGTTTGCTCGTCAGTAGGATCCTTTGTTTCAATTATATGTTTTTTAATTCAGTTTGCTCGTCAGTAAAGTCCGTTGTTTCAATTTTATGCCTTTTAATTCAGTTTGTTCGTCAGTAGAGTTCTTTCTTTCAATTCTATGCTTTTTAATTCAGTTTGCTCGTAAGTAGAGTCCTTTCCCTCAATTTCTTGTTTTTTAATATAGTCTCTACGTCAGTAGAGTCCCTTCTTTGAATTTCATGCTTTTTAATTCAGTTTGCTCGTCAGTACAGTCCTTTCGTTTACTTTCATGCTTTTTAATTCAGTTTGCTCGTCAGTAGAGTCCTTTTTTTCAATTTCATGGTTTTTGATTCAGGTTGCATGTCAGTAGAGTCCTTTCTCTCAATTCTATGTTTTTCAATTTAGTTTGCTCGTCAGTAGAGTCCTTTCCTTCAATTTTATGTTAATTCAGTTTGCTCGTCAGTAGAGTCCTTCCTTTTAATTTTATGCTTTGTAAAACAATTTGCTCGTCAGTAGAGTCCTTTCTTGCAATTCGATATTTTTTAAATCAGTTTGCTCGTCAGTAGAGTCCTTTCCTTCAATTTTATGTTTTTTAATTTAGTTTGCTCGTCAGTAGAGTCCTTTCTTTCAATTCTATGCTTTTTAATTTAGTTTGCTTGTCAGTAGAGTCCTTTCTCTCAATTGCATGCTTTTTGCAGAAATGGATTATAGATGGAAAAAAATTTGTTTACAAGTTATAAAGTTATAAAATTTTTGGAAACTCTTTTAAAAAGTTTCATAATCCTATTGTAACTGATATGTCCTAAAGAGCTCTTCAAACATGATAGAACTGTTCTATGGTATTGTTCATCAAACATATTATGTAGGCTTAGTACTTGTTACAGAAATGTATTAAAATTCAATATTATTACTAGAAATTATAAAAATATAGTACTACATATTAAAGTACATACTTTATTTATTTTTTCTTTAAAATTTCATCTTATTATGATTAATACGGCCTGCAGAGCTCTTCAAAAGTTAGAATAAAAGTGTACAAAGGGAACCAAGGCATCATATACAGTTTGCTATTTTGAAGTACAACGATTATTTTTAAAAGTGTATAACAGTTTTGTTATACAAGTTTATATCAATATATAAACCAAAACCATTCCCAATCATTATCTGACTCAACTCAATGCAATCCATTAACCCGCTCATTAAAACTCTCCACCGTGGCCACTCCACCGGGCGCAACAAATCGAACATGCCGCAAAACACCTCTTGTTAGTAACAAATGTGCGGTCGCCGCCAAGTGGCTCGTCTCTTCGAAAAGTGGGTTCCAACATACATACAAATACATACAAAAGCCAGAACCGTCGAGGGTACAATTTGGAAGAATCGAACCCCAAATATCCCACATTACTCCACCGGAAGAACATACGCACAAACTAACTTTCACTTTGGATGACTGCGATTAGTCGGAGATTAAGGGGATTACGAGAGAAAGACCAAGAGGGCAAAATAATACAAAGATAAAGGAAATTAGAGTATCTGATTTTGTTTTGTTACTATCAAGTGTATAAAACAGTTTTCACAAGATTCTAGTAAATTTTATCTGTTTTTCACATGCGTATATAGAGCTATGAGGTCTTGGGAAAAGTTCCGAGACATTCCTAAAAATATAGAAAAATGTCCTAAATTAATTATTGCGAATGGAAATACTAAAGTACGCATTTTAACTTCGAATTATTCAAATTTTTTATATGCAAGTTTGATTCAGTTTGCTAAACAGTAGCGTCCTTTCCTTCAATTTTATGTTCTTTTAATTTAGTTTGCTCGTCAGTAGAGTCCTTTCTTTCAATGCTATGTTTTTTATTTCAGTTTGCTCGTCAGTAGAGTCCTTTCGATCAATTGTACGATTTTTAATTCAGTTTGCTCGTCAGTAGAGTCCTTTTTTTCAATTTTATGCTTTTTAATTCAGTTTGCTCGTCAGAAGAGTCCTTTCTTTCAATTCTATGTTTTTTAATTCAGTTTGCTCGACAGTAGAGTCCTTTTGATCAATTGTATGATTTTTAATTCAGTTTGCTTGTCAGTAAAGTCCTTTTTTTCAATTTTATGCTTTTTGATTCAGTTTGCTCGTCAGTAGAGTCCTTTCTTTCAATTTCATGCTTTTTAATTCAGTTTGCTCGACAGTAGAATCCTTTCTTTCAGTTCTATGCTTTTTGATTCAGTTTGCTCGTCAGTAGAGTCCTTTTTTTCAATTTTATGCTTTTTGATTCAGTTTGCTCGTCAGTAGAGTCCTTTCTTTCAATTTCATGCTTTTTAATTCAGTAGTGTCGCTTCTTTCGATTTTATGTTTTTTAATTCAGGTTCCTTTTTTATATGCAAGTGTATATAACAGTTTTCACAAGATTTTAGTAAATTTTATCTATTTTTCACATTTGTACATAAAACTATGAAGACTTGGGAAAAGTTCCAAGATATTCCTAAAAATATAAAAAAATGTCCTAAACCAACTCTTGCAAATGAAAATACTAAAAATATGACATGATCGGTTTGTCATTGTAATTAGCATTTACGGCTTGAACCTTCATTAGAGAAATGAAGTAATCGCTGATTAATAAATTCTATAATTTCCGTTCACACAGTGGATTATGTTAAACAACGTCTGAACAAATAACTCATCATGTAATTGTGTTTGAAGAACTTCATGTAATTAAAATTAACATACATTCATTGACTGCATGTATTTTTTTACATTTTCGCTGGCAATATAATCTCATTCTTTGAACAGCTGCAATATCTGTCTTGCCTAATAAATATTTTCCATTTTCCACCAAAGATTTACAGAAACTACGAATAAAATTTAGACTTCAATTTCTGTATGTATATCAAACTCATTTCAAATGACTTGGTGCACTCAATCAAAATAACTAGACTGATACAACCTTTTAAACATTTCCATCATAATTGGGGGTAAAATCATTATAAAGCGGAAGCAAATCAGTAATAATTATTCTAAATTTAATTGTAACCTTTTGAATATATTTTCTTTCACAAAAGGTTGCATCGACCGTCTCTCCACCGTCCTCCACCGTCGGCGTATCAATCATTCAGAGCATATCGACTAATTCGTTTCCTTGTAATATGCGCACCGATCGTGTTCGTGTCTGCAGTCAATTCGTAATGATTATTCTTTAGAGCCATTTATAACTCATTTTGACGGTTGTTTCCGATATAATATATCTATCAGAATTATTAACGAGCCAATTTATTTAGTCGATGTACCTCCACATGATAAAGGAACTATGAATTTAAGGCAACAAGAACTGTTAGATATTTATAGTAATGACAATTCTCCTCTTCCTCCACCGTATCATATCAAGTCTCCAATCTCCGCCTTCGCCTAATGATTTCTTCTCCGGAGGCGTGGGCGCCTCTTTCTGTTGTGTGCCCCCTGTGCCCCCCAACATTTGTTGCGGATTTGTATTTAATTATAACTTTATTGGCTGTAACTAATCGAGTGGCTTATTTCGTTTAAGGAACTTACTTCCAACGAAGATGGAGGACGAAAACAACAACGACGACGACGCTTATTTAATGCCTGTATGAATTCGGTATTTAGGTAGGATGAATGCGTATAATTATAAAGTATAATTTTGTATATGAATATTGTATTGAACGGAGTGTTGGTTTAAAATTATTTTTTTAAAGTACTGAAATTGCGTTGCTCCACCGAGTAAAAAATTTGTGCATATTTAGTAATAGTACTATGAATGAATTTTTTTTTTCGAGGGGCGTCTATTAATTGAGGCTTAAGAAGGGGTGGGGGTTGACAAAAGATCACGTGATTAATGGAAGTTCTTCAATGCAAACTCACATACTTTCTTAAGCATTATTTAAGTAAAACTTCTTTAGGCAACGGAAGTGCGTTACGGCCGAACTGTACGTCATTTGCTCTCGATGAAATTATTTCAATACGGGTCGATTGTGATTAGTCGTCGTGTAAGTGAATTGAGATCTGTCGTTGTCTGCGTACGGGCATCAACGTTGTATGCGTATATATATCAACAGGGAAATGAGCAGAAGATAAATAAACATTTCAAAGTTACATCGTAGTACAAATGTTGATTTAATGAACATTGCCTTTTAGAAGAATATTTAATCCTGTTCCTTGAAAGTAACAAAACAAATTAAACATTTGTGCCGTGTACTAAACGTAAGTTTATTGATTAGAAATTATTTCTATATTATTGGTAAATAAAAAGGGACTCTACTGACGAGCAGAATAATAATAAAATTCAAAGGCTCTACTGATGATTAAATTAAAATTAAAGGTAAAAGGGACTATACTGACGAGTATACTGAAAGGGACTCTACTGACGAGCAAAACTAAAAAAAAAAAAAAAATACTCTACTGATAATATGAATTAAAAACGGAAGAAAATTAGACTCTACTGAGGTGCAAACTAAAAATTAAAGAAAACGGGACTCTACTGACGACCAAAATAAAAATGAAAAAGGGAAGGGGACTCCACTGACGAGCAAAATAAAAATAAAATTCAAAGAGACTCTACTGATGATTAAATTAAAAATTAAATAAAAATGGACTCTACTGACAAACAATCTAAAAATAACATTGAACAGGGACTCTACTGACAAGCAAAATTGAAAATGAAAGAAAAAGGGACTCTACTGACGAGCAATCTAAAAAAAAACATTAAAAAGGGACTCTACTGACGAGCAAAATTAAAAATAAAATCAAAAATGGACTTGTAGTTTCTATAAATCTTTGAAGTTGTTCAAATGAAAAATATTTTTTGGACAAGACAGATATTACAGCTGTTCAAAAAATGAGAATGAGTCAATGAATGTATATTAATTTTAATTACGTGAAGTTCTTTAAACATAATTTTTACATTACATTGTTTAACATAATCCACTATGTGAACGAATATTATAGAATTTATTAATCAGAAATTACATCATTTCTCTAATGAAAGTTCATTTCTAAATGCTAATTACAATGACAAACCGAAGTATGACTTTAATTACATTATTGTTTCTAAATATACATATTTTTAATTCTATTATGAATATATAATTTATAATTTGTCAGTTATACATCCCTGTAAAGCAAACTCCGACCATATGCATACCTCCACCGCAAAAGTAACTTCTTTAAATACGTGTTTCGCAAAACAACCATTTTCGAATATAGAAATATATAGCTTCTCTTATATATATATATATATATATATATATATATATATATATATATATCAGTGAGTTTTGTTTCAGAGCAATAACTTCTAAATGGCGCAGCCATTAATAAAGATAACTATCATTTATTGCAACACTACATGCTGAAGGCATTTTTATATGGTGGAGGTACACAATACACAAAAGACTATCATATATGATCATACAACAAAAAATATACTTCTATTTACTGAAATGCATATTTTTAAATTTCTTTTTCTACCGGGCCAGCTAGTATATATCTATATATGTATATATACATCTCTCCACCGTCCTTTTATCATAATTCGAACAATATTTCTTTTAGACTCATTTCCCGCCCTTGATAATAGTGTCTCGGAATAATAGGAGAATTTTTTGCGTGTATTCTTTTTCTCATCTTTTTGTTAAAGAAAAAAAACTACCCTCCAATTCTTATTTTTAGGGAGCAAAATGGGTTTCAATAGGGCTTAATAGCTCGAGGCTATCATCCCCTATATAACAAGAGACATATTTTTGCGAGAAAAAAATATTATACTTGTGCCGTTTAGAAATAATTTTTTTTTGAGAGTATCGTATTGCATGCCTCCACCGGAGAAAAAGATTATCAAATTTTATTAAAGGGTTTAAAGATTTTGTATTTTCTAACAATTGGTGGTTCAATTGACCTTTTGCTTGTGTGTCCCACATTCTGTTGTCTAATTTTTATTCATTTTTTTTATTTTCCCGGTGTCACGGAAAGAAGAAAATCGTTCTGTATATTTCTCAGGGGTCGTAACGTTTCGTTCCGTTCGATTGTAATGTGGAGACATGCTCTCGACGACGAATACGCGAAATTGAAAAATTTAACACTACTTCTAAAACTTTGAAAAATTAAAGTATAAGATAATATAGAACTATAAAATCCGATTTGCTGATTTTATATATATTATATATATATTTCTCGACGCTCCAAGTCGAGCGAGACCAAATTTCGGAAGTGTATGTGTGTGTATAAGTGTGTATGTGTGTACAAGTGTGTGTACGTGATTATGGTGTTAGTCAATATTGTAGATTCTTGAATTATAAACAAATTTGCCGAAGATTTTATTAAAATCAGTGTTACAGTTTAAAAGTTACAAGACTTTTGATAAATAAATGCTTCGGTTGTTGATGGAGCAAATTAGGGGTCGAAACGTTTTGTATTAAATATGTCGTGTGGGGTATCATTTAAAAGGTCTAGACAGACTGAATTTAAATATGAAATAGACTTACACGATAAAACAATCGGTTTCCGTACAATATATGTTTCTACACATGAGATATTGTTTTTTTTACTTTAATCGAGATCTTAAAGTGTATCAAGCTATTGTAGGGCTTTATGATGTTAGACTGTATGTAGATTATTAGATTACAAACAAATTTGTCGAATATTTCATTAGAATCAGACTTACCGTTCAAAAGTTACAAGACTTTTAATAAATAAATGCACCAGTTGCTGATGGAGCAAATTAGGCGTCGAAACGTCTCACGTCAAATATGTCGTGTGGGGTATCATTTAAAAGGTCTTGACAGACTAAATTTAAAAATGAAAATAACTGACACGATAGAACAATTAGGTTCCGTACAATACATGTTTTGTATATGCAAAAGTATTTTTTACTTTTGATTAAGATTTTAAAGTATATCAAGTTGCCATACGGCATTCGGATGTAAGACAATATTGTAGATTATTTAATTATAAACAAATTTGTCGAAGATTTTATTAAAATCAGACGTACAGTTCAAAAGTTACAAGACTTTTACAGTTGCTGATGGGTCAAATTAGGGGTCGAAACGTTTCGCGTCAAGTATGTCGTGTGGGGTATCAAATGAAAGGTCTCGACGAATTCAAATAGATTATTAACATCAATTTGCTCGTTTTTTCGATAAAATATTAAAAAATGTGCAAAATTGAAGAATATGCAACAGTTTTTTGCATTATAAATGCTCCACAGCAACTCGGCATACTTAAAAAACCCTCATAAATTAAATTAATAATAATAATGATTAATAATGATAAAAATTAAAAAAAATAATGATTTCTTGTTAATTGAGTCGATTAATTTACACATATAAGCAAGTTCATGCAACTTGCCTTAAGGCACAATGCACTTGCAACTAGTTTTTTAAAATTATTTTACAAACAGTTTGCGAAGTACTGAATAAAATGTTGAAACGAGAAACTGCTCCACCTTTTAACTTATCGACAAGTATTGAAATCTCTCACATCCCACGGGAACTCCTCTCAATACCGGAGAAGGATTCTGAACAAAAAAAAAACTGAACAAATAATAGAAATCCTGAACGTCTGTCAGTCACTCAATTGTTTGACTTCGAAAGGAATATATAAATTAAATTTATAAACTAGGTGTGTATAATAAATATAAAAAAATACTAAAACATCGTTCCATCGTATCTTCATATCTCATCCAAAACAAGAAAGAATACCCATTTCTGTAAATGATGCCTCTCTCGCCAGATATTACCTCATTTGCCTTCATTATTATATATTTTTTGCCTTTCCCAAAGAAGGTTTTGTGGAACAAGTAGGTACAATAGAAGGGACGGTGGAGGACATGAATTGATGAAAGGGTTTTTCTTCCTTTACAGTTGTGGATTATAAAGGAAAAGGACGAACACGACGAGAGCAATTCAATTATTAAGGTCTTAACAAAAAGAACAAACCAGGTGGAATTTGTTAGAAGACGAGACCACTACAAGGGGATGAATAATTGGTGGAGACATTATTTTTTAAACACAAAACTCTGCTTGATATATAAATAATTTTAGTTTTTATAATCACATTTTTTGCACCTAAAAATAGTCTATTGTCTATTATGTTTCTATACATGTAAACATGTCTTTCTATCCCCTAATGCTATTTTCAGACAATCCCTCCTTTGTTACTCCACCAAACTTGTAGATTAAATTTTTCTCCTTTATGTCGGTCATCCAATTAAGTGAAAGTGTGTAGTTGTCCCTATATACATTAGTGGTCTTTTATATATAAAGAATACTTAAGAATACAATAAGAAAAGAAAGAAATACGGACGCAATTAATTTCGAACACGAAAATTGGGAGAAACGACCAACACGGTGGAGGACTGATAAATTTACGTGCTGTTTTTTTTCGGAAGATACACGTGGAGATGTTGTACTAATTAGTAGGGATATATATATATATATATATATATATGTATATATATATATATGTGTATATATATATATCTACATTTTCATTCCATTCTCTGTCTACCATCTACTTCCTCCTATCAATCGTTTACCAAAAAGGATTTTTTCTCAATTCCGAGGTTCGTTGACTCAAAACAAATAGGATATTTAACCCATTGTTCGAAACCCATTGTGGGTTTACGTTTAAACCTAAAATCTCACAAGCCCTTGTCTATTATCAGCAGAATGCAGACGAAATGCTTCATTTTACACAGAGCCGGTGGAGAGAATTCTCTGATGGGATTTGGTGAAGACGAGGTTCGAAAATGCGCCATCGAGATGGATAGAGAATATTTAAAATTGTAAAATTGTAATAGAATATTTAGAATTAATTAAAAATTTTTACAGATGCACAAAAATGCTTAAAAATGGGGCTTAATACAAAAAAAATCTAAGTGTTATATACGAAACTATATGTGTTACCCATGTTTTAGTACTATTTATAACAGTCAATTTGTCTAGTAATAAAACCACCGCCCTCCACCGTCGCATAGAATTTCTGCCGGCGTCTCCACCGCCTCTTAAATCTGTGGAAGTCATCTGCGGAAGCGGCAGTTGTTACAATGCAGAAGTCGACGACGACGGTGGAGGAAGTTATATAAGTGTCATCGTAAATACAAAGGAATTCCTGAGTACCAGACACCGCCACCATATCGGCGGACGATATGGCGGTCTATCTTTCTTGATTACTCAAACTAACTCGGAGGCACTATGTTTTATGAGGCACTCTGACACCGAGATGAAATTGTGGATTAAAGATGTAGTTTGGAAAAATGTCACGGATTTTGTAACTGAAGTAAAACTTCTTAGGATATATATATATATATACTAGCTGACCCGGTAGACATTTTCCTGTAACCTTGTCTATAAATTGAAAGTTTCGATATTATTAATTACCTGTACCTATAATTATACTTCTATCGATATGCGACGTTATTTCAGTAGAGAGTAAGATAAACCTAATTTCAAAATTTCATGCAAATTGGAGCACAGTAAAAGAAAATCACACCCAAAACGCTCCATTAAAAAAAAACGTTTTTTTGAATTGTGATTAAGTAAAGTAAGGCAAAACACGACTGCATTAGTTAAAAAATAATAATCTGTCAAATTGAATTATATAGGCTATGTTTGATGTGCAATCACTGACAGACGCATGTGCATCTGCCAAACCATATACTGTATCTTATATTATTTTAACTTTTGGCACATCTCAGCTGCTTTTCGGCTATAATAATGTAGACATTACATTTTTCTTATTCATAATCAGGAATATAATATATTCTAATACTGTCTAGACTCATAAGTGAATAGAAATGTTTGGCAAATGACAGTCTTCATTTGTTTTTAATGTCAAACAATGCCTCAAATATTTTCAATGTCAACCAATGATAAGCAAATTTTTGTAATTTTTTCCATTTATTTCTACAATCTAACTATATTTTTATAAATCAAAAAATCCTATTAAATTCCCTTAACAAACTTCAGGAAGATTTATGAAAATCCGAATAACCGTTTAGGAGAATTAATATTTATACCCTATTACAGATGAATTTTATATATATAAGATATATATCAATGTCAATCAATGATAAACGGTTTTTTGTAATTTTTTCCATTTATTTCTACAATCTAACTATATTTCTATGAATCAAAAATCCTAGAAAATTCCCTTGACAAACTTCAGGAAGATTTATGAAAATCTGAATAATCGTTTAGGAGGATTAACCTTTTATACCCCATTATTGAAGAATTTTATATATATATATATATATATATATATATATATATATATATATTATAGATGAATAAAATATAAAAATAAAACTCACCAACAGCCGAAGGCACCAACACCAAATCAGCCCTCCACCAAACACTCCATTTCTATTGTCACTTCTCCACCTTTTCACTTTTTTAAAAAAATTCACTGAAATTAAACAAAACCAAAAAACCAAATTAAAATAATATTCAAACCAAATTAAATTCTGTTCATATACATTTTATTTCAATACATAATTCGAAAAGAGTCATTTTAAAACACTTTATACAAATATTATTTTATCAATTAATATTACACTAATGATATTTTATTTTTTAACATTAACTCTTATGGGATATGGTAGTATGGATATCATAATTTATATCGATATAACAATCGATATAATAATCGATATAAAATAATAAGTTTAGATATAAAAAACTGACAGGAGTAAATAAATTTTGCTTTAACTCAAGTACACTTTTTAAGTAAGATAGGAGAGTAAGCTTATTATCGAATAGGCCTTTTAATTTATTTATTTATTTAGTTCCTACGCCACTGTGTTAAATATTATTCACATGTACAAGGTTCAGTCCAGTAACAAACATTTGTTTATACAACAATAATAATAATTTTTTTTATATTTCTTACAGTAACATA
>NW_020539725.1:61170645-61179657 GCF_003426905.1 Ctenocephalides felis | reverse complement strand
GTGAATCCTAATAGTTTATTCAATCCCTTGTTACTATATTCAAATAGGGTTCGTCGAGACCTTTTAAAACGATAACCCCACACGACCTATCTAAAAGCGAAACGTTCGACCTTTATTCGACCCATCAAACTGCTGTATTTTTCATTATCGCTTGTAACTTCTAAACCGTTTTTTTTCGTTTGATTTAAATGCAATATTCGACAATTTGTATAAAATTAAATTATCTGCAATACCATCTTTAAATAAAAGCCTTAGAGCACTTGGGTGTACTTTAAAATCGCTTTTGATTCATAAAATGCATTTCAAGTTTAAAAAAAATTAAATAATTATTAAAAATAACAATGACTGACCTAGGACACCTATGTATAAAATTGAAATTACAGATAAACTAAAAAATACATCTTCTATTAAACCCTAATAGTTTGTTTCATCCCTTAATACTATATTCAAATAGGTTCATTGAGACCTTTCAAATGATACCCCCACGACCTATCTAACGCGAAACGTTTCGACCCCTTATCCGATCCATCAATATGCTGTATTTATTCATTATCTCTTGTATCTTTGAACCGTACGTTTGATTTAAATGAATATTCGACAAAATTGTACAAAATTAAATTATCTATAATGTCATCTTTAAATAAAAGCCTTAGAACATCTTGGTGTACTTGAAAATCGCTTTTGATTCTATAAAATTCATTTCAAGTTAAAGAAAAATTAAATAAATACTTAAAATAACAATGGCTGGACCTAGGACGCTTAAGTGTATTCTAAATTTATAGATAAAACTAGAAAATACATCTTCTATTAAACCCTAATAGTTTGTTTCATCTCTTGATACTATATTCAATAGAGTTCGTCGAGACCTATTAACGATACCCCACACGACCTATCTAACGCGAAACGTTTCGACCCTTTATTCGATCCATCGTACTGGCGCATTTATTCATTATCTCTTGTAACTTTTGAACCGTACGTTTGATTTAAATGCAATATTCGACAAATTTGTATAAAATTAAGTAATCTGTAATACCATCTTTAAATATAAGCCCTACAACAACTTGGTGTACTTAAAATGATTTTGATTCATAAAATCACTTCAAGTTAAAAAAAATAATTAACAGATGAAACTAAAAAACACATCTTCTACTGAACCCTAATAGTTTATTCAATCCTTTGATACTATATTCAAATAAGGTTCGAGACCTTTCAAACGATACCCCACACGACCTATCTAACGCGAAACGTTTCGACCCTTTATTCGACCCATCAAACCGCTACATTTATTCATTATCTCTTGTAACTTCTAAACCGTACGTTTGATTTAAATCAAATATTCGACAAATTTGTACAGAATTAAATTATCTATAATATCATCTTTAATTCAAAGCCCTAGAGCAACTTGGTGTACTTTAAAATCGCTTTTGATTCACAATTTTATTTCAAGTTGATGAAATAAAATAAAATAATTACTAAATAACAATGACTGGGGCTAGGACACCTACGTATATTTTAATTAAAATTGACAGATAAAACATGAAAATACATCTTCTATTAAACCCTAATAGATTGTTTCATCCCTTGATACTATATTCAAATAAGATTCATCGAGACCTTTCAAATGATACCCCACACGACCTATCGAACGCGAAACGTTTCGACCCTTCATTCGACCCATCGTATTGGTGCATTTATTCATTATCTCTTGTAACTTCTAAACCGTACGTTCGATTTAAATGCAATATTCGACAAATTTGTACAAAATTAAATTATCTACAGTATCATTTTTAAATATAACCCTACAGCAACTTGGTGTACTTGAAAATCGCTTTTGATTTATAAAATGATTTCAAGGGGGATATAAGCACACTCATTTTTTATTTTGTTTATGTAATTTAAAGAATTGAAATTATATAATGACGTGTTAGACAAACTTATGTAAATTTATATATATATATATATATATATATATATATATATTTCTTTTTATTATCTTACTTGTGTCCATACAAACAACAAGCACACACTCAACCACCAAAAAGCATGCAAGCAAGTTTTCAAAAATTCAGATCTCTTTCGACAAATCTGCCATTTTTTCCAAAATTTCAAATCGGTTTTTTCATTCTTGGAGGTTCCTCTGCAAAAATACACATTTCAAAATAAATAATAAACAAATAAGTAAAATTTGTTGAAATAAGTTCCAAGAAATGTTCACATGCATAAACCAGAGAGTGGTTTATAAAACATAAAAACGAATATATAAATATATATATATATATTATATATATTATATATATATATAATCTACCTAACATCGAACACCAATTTTTTACTCACATTGACCAATTATTATTAACGTCACAATACAAATATTTATATACCATTTTTCTTTCTACCAAAAACTGTGCATTTTTTTGAACTTTGCCAATTTTGTGCAAAACAACACGAACTTGTGTGTGTGTAAATTGCCAATTAAATTTACAAAAATTACCTTTGGACTTTTTGATCGGAACTCCTCGTCGATAAATAAAATTTTCAAAAAAAAAAAGTTGTAGCGCGCACTAAGCAAATTTTGATGCAAAAATTTAGTCACAAGAAAAAATGTTTAAATAAAATTTTGCAATTTAGAAAAAATTTTGATTTTTTAAATGGAAAACTTGCATTCAGATAATTTGTCTGTCCATATTTTTTTACTTATAAAAAATATTAATAACTCGAAGAGTGGAAAGAAAACGAAACTTGGTTGGACACATCAGAACTAAAAATTTCAAACCCATTTAATTCGTCTTTTATTTTCTTTCTTTCTATTTAAGTTCACCTCTATTGAGCTTTATTATTTAATTTCTAATTTCCCAAAATATATCCAAAAAATACGAGTTCAAAGGGTAAAAAGAAAAGAAAACTATGTTGGGTACATATTGAAAACAAAAATTCAAATAATTTTAAATCTAACTTGTCTATCCCCATATTTTCTTACTTGCAAAAAAATAAATAATTAATATATTAATTTTAATTTTAACTGAAAGAGTGGAAAGAAAACGAAACTGGGTTGAATACATCGGAACTAAAAAATTCAAATCTATTTATTTGGTCTTTTATCTTCCTTCCTTTTATTTAATTTCACCTCTAATTATTGATAACGTTCTAATCAGAAAAATATTTTTTAATTTTACAGTAATTCTTTAATTGTCCAAAAATGTATGACCAAAAACATTGTAATCTAACACTTCATAAAAACGTTTTGCAAAATCCTACTTTATGCAACTATAAAGTGAGAAAAAACGAGAAAAGTGATTAAAGGTACTTGCGACCCTAAATTTTCACCCTTCTAGATAAAGAACAAACGTTTATCATGTAAGTCATATTTCAGTAATACTATAATTTTTCATTTCGCTTAATAACTGTTAAATTGTACCGCGTACTAAGCAAATTTTAATGCAAAAATTTAGTCACACAACAAAAATATTATAAACAAAATTTTGCAATTTAGGAAAAATATCGATTTTTTAATCAAAAACTTGCATTTAGATAATTTCTTAATTTTTCAACGAGTATTTTTTTTATTTGCTTGTCAGTAGAGTCCCTTTGTTAATTTTTGAATGAGTAATTATTTAATTTGCTCGTCAGTAGAGTCCCTTTCTTAATTTTTAACGAAATAATTTGCTTGTCAGTAGAGTCCCTTTCTTAATTTTTTAACGATATGTTAAATTTGCTTGTCAGTAGAGTCCCTTTGTTAATTTTTTAATGAGTAATTTAATTTGCTCGTCAGTAGAGTCCCTTTTTTAATTTTTAACGAAATAATTTGCTTGTCAGTAGAGTCCCTTTCTTAATTTTTCAACGATTAAATTTGCTTGCAAGTAGAGTCCCTTTCTTAATTTCTCAACGAGATATTTAACGTTCTTGTCAGTAGAGTCCCTTTTTTAATTTATAACGAAATAGTTTGCTTGTCAGTAGAGTCCCTTAATTTTTAACGATTAATTTGCTTGTCAGTAGAGTCCCTTTCTTAATTTTTCAACGATTAAATTTGCTTGCAAGTAGAGTCCCTTTCTTAATTTTTCAACGAGATATTTAACGTTCTTGTCAGTAGAGTCCCTTTTTTAATTTTTAACGAAATAGTTTGCTTGTCAGTAGAGTCCCTTTTTAAATTTTTAACGAAATAATTTGCTTGTCAGTAGAGTCCCTTTCTTAATTTTTCAACGATTAAATTTACTTGCAAGTAGAGTCCCTTTCTTAATTTTTCAACGAGATATTTAACGTTCTTGTCAGTAGAGTCCCTTTTTTAATTTATAACGAAATAGTTTGCTTGTCAGTAGAGTCCCTTAATTTTTTAACGAAATAATTTGCTTGTCAGTAGAGTCCCTTTTTTTAATTTTTAGCGAAATAATTTGCTTGTCAGTAGAATCCCTTTCTTAATTTTTCAACGAGATATTTAACTTGCTTGTCAGTAGAATCCCTTTCGTAATTTTTGAATGAGATGTTTAATTTGCTTGTCAGTAGAGTCCCTTTTTTAATTTTTAACGAAATAATTTGCTTGTCAGTAGAGTCACTTTCTTAATTTTTATGTAATGTATTTAATTTGCTCATCAGTAGAGTCTCTTTTTTAATTTTTAACGAAATAATTTGCTCGTCAGTAGAGTCCCTTTTTTAATTTTTAACGAAATAATTTGCGTGTCAGTAGAGTTCCTTTCTAATATTTTAACTTTCTAGTATTTTTTTGTTAATGTTTCCCAGTCTATTGCAAATAAATTTATTCAGATAATTTTAGGCAAACGTTCAATGTTTTGATTTACAAGACGTTTCTCAAAATAATTTGCAATTGAGGATAAATCTTTATATGCATAATTTAAAAATAAATAAAAATGCCAGAAAAATTTGTGCTGAATTGAGCACCCGGTATGAGTCCAACCTAGTTTCCTTTTCTTTTTAAAAAATAATTATTACCAAATGAAATAAAAGACTAATTTATTATCGATGTATAAATAATCAAATGCAAGTTTTCCACGTTTTTCTATTAATTTTCCTTCCGTTCAAGTAAAGCTAGTAATTTGAAAATTAAAAAAAAAAAGATTGTGCTAAATTGAGCACGCAAAAGTTACTGTTGTTCCGGTATGAGTCCAACCTAGTTTCGTTTTCTTTACAAAAAAAAATTAATACCGATATATAAATAATCAAATGCAAGTTTTCCGCCTTTTTCTATCAATTTTCCTTCCGTTCAACAGGAATATGTATACTATGAGGTCTACCCTTAGACCCATCTTTAATCACATCATCTAAATTTGCGTCAAACGATCTCAGCAACTTATCATCAGCACTGTATCGATTCCTACTCAAATCTTTACTCATAAACTTATTCAATTTAAATCTGTTTCTCAAATCCTTCAACTTATCAACTTCCACCGAATCGTTGGAGGAATCTACAACTTGGGCACCATTTTTCGCAAATTTACTTCTAGTTGCACAGTTTTCGTTAGAAACTTCATCTACGGAACATCTTCGTTCGGCGAAGAATTTTTTCATCCCTTCCCTGTTGACGTCTTGGCTTAAATCTAATTGTAAGTCGTTTTTGTAAACGAGTTTTTGCAATTTGTCGTCAAACACACATAATCTCAAATCGTTTTTAAAGGACTCACAATCGTTGCCTTCGTCGATCGAGCACAGTTTTTCTTGGGTTTCGCTCGAATCTTTGGAGGAATTACTCAGTTTCCAAGACCAACTTCGGCGTTTTCTCATATTTTTGTATTTAGAATCCTTTGTAACAATACTATCCGATACTTCTGACCTTCTGCGAGTTTTCATTCGGGTTTTGTTTGCGAGATCTTGATCTGTTACTGTTTTTGGTTTTTGTTCGTCGTCTGACTCGTTCAGGATGAAATCGATTTCTAAATCGTCTGTGTTCGGTTTTTAAGTAAATTTAGAATTTTGGATAAAACAAGTCATATAATTGTGTGTGAATCCAATTTTGAAGAGCGATAGAAAGCAGCGTCCAAAATTATAATAATGTTAAACACACCAATTGATAAAACATAGATTTATAAGTATGAATTGTTGTTTTGCTATATATATAATAAAATGTATTATATATATATATATATATATATATATATATTTAATATGCTTGCAAGATATTTAATTTGCTTGCAAGTAGAGTCCCTTTCTCAATTTTTCAACTTGCTTGTCAGTAGAGTCCCTTTGTTAATTTTTTTTTAATGAGTAATTTAATTTGCTTGTCAGTAGAGTCCCTTTCTTAATTTTTCAACGAGATATTTTATTTGCTTGTCAGTAGAGTTCCTTTCTTAAGTTTTTCAACGATAGTTTAACTGCTTGTCAGTAAAGTCCCTTTGTTAATTTTGAAAGATATATTTAACTTGCTTGTCAGTAGATCCTTTGTTAATTTTTAACGAAATAATTTGCTTGTCAGTAGAGTCCCTTGTAATTTTTGACTCGTATTTAACTTGCTTGTCAGTAGAATTCCTTTTTTAATTTTTAACGAAATAATTTGCTTGTCAGTAGAGTTCCTTTTTAATTTTTAACGAAATATTTAACTTGCTTGTCTGTAGAGTCCCTTTCTAATATTTTAACGAGATATTTTATTTGCTTGTCAGTAGAGTCCCTTTTTTAATTTTTAACGAAATAATTTGCTTGTCAGTAGAGCCCCTAATTTTTTACTTAAGGTATTTAATTTGCTTGTCAGTAGAGTCTCTTTTTTAATTTTTAACGAAATAATTTGCTTGTCAGTAGAGTTCCTTTTTTAATTTTTAACGAAATATTTAACTTGCTTGTCTGTAGAGTCCCTTTCTAATATTTTAACGAGATATTTTATTTGCTTGTCAGTAGAGTCCCTTTTTTAATTTTTAACGAAATAATTTGCTTGTCAGTAGAGTTCCTTTTTTATTTTAACGAAATATTTAACTTGCTGTCTGTAGAGTCCCTTCTAATATTTTAACGAGATATTTATTTGCTTGTCCGTAGAGTCCCTTTTAATTTTTAACGAAATAATTTGCTTGTCAGTAGAGCCCCTTAATTTTTTACTTAAGGTATTTAATTTGCTTGTCAGTAGAGTCTCTTTTTTAATTTTTAACGAAATAATTTGCTTGTCAGTAGAGTTCCATTATCAATTATTCAACGAGATATTTAACTTGCTTGTATGTAGAATCCCTTTCTTAAGTTTTCAACGATATGTTGAACTTGCTTGTCAGTAAAGTCCCTTTTTTAATTTTTAACGAAATAATTTGCTTGTCAGTAGAGTTCCTTTTTTAATTTTTAACGAAATATTTAACTTGCTTGTCTGTAGAATCCCTTCTTAATTTTTTAATCAGTAATTTAATTTGCTTGTCAGTAGAGTCCCTTTCTTAATTTATATATATATATATATATATATATATATATATATATATATATATACAAAATGGTTTTTTGTAGTGATACTATATGATATTGTTTTTAAGTACCTACTTATAAAAAAATGACAAGGAAAAATTTTAGTGCATTTCTTGTTGCAAATGCACTATATTCAAATCATCAAAGTAAAGAATAATAAAAATATTATTATATTATATATATATATATATATATATATATTATATATATATATATATATATATACAACCCTATTACCTGTAGAACTTACAAATTTGGATACACACATATATGATTCAAATGCCCATACATACAACCAAACATCCATTAATTACAAGTATATATAATATATATATATATATATATAATATTATATATATTATATATATATTTATAATACTATAAATGAGCTATGTAAGTCACCTGGCAAATTTTTTGGTCCTAACGAAGCATTTGTGATCATCGTCTTTGAAACAGTGACAGTTGTCGAAGCGGGTGAGATTGCACAGCTTATACCCATGGGCCGTCTGATGGCTGACCTGAAAAAAATAAATAAAATTATGTAAATATAAAAAACATAATAATAATTCCATTTAAAATATATGAAGACAAAAAAATTAATTATTTGTTAATTAAAAAACCATGAAATCAGTTTATTTAAGTAGTTATAATGGGAATTCCTGTAGAGTTTATCTTAACCTCAAAATTGGTATTGAAAATTTTGGCTTTGTAATTAATTTTAAATTACAAGCAAAATAGTGTTCAAAACTTAATTGTAAATTAGTAATGCTTGTCTGATAAATTAAAACATGGAGCGTTTGTTTAAAATTACCCAAATGCCACCAATAAATTAAACCCTCTCCACCTTTCGCGGTATCCGAGTGAAAGGGTTAAATATAAAAAACTCAACATTCAAAAAAATATGATAATTTATCAGTTATCAAGAAAAACAGATGATACAAATGATTGTATTGCTAAAGTGTTAATTACAAAATAAAAAATTGTTTCAAAGGGGTGAAAATTAAGGGTTGTAAGTACTTTATTAATTCTGCATTATTAAAAAAAATGCTATACGAAAAAATCGGTCTAAGAAATAAATGTGAAGAGTTATTACAAAGTAACGATTTTCTTAGAATTTTTTAAACAAATAATTATTTTAGGAGGGTGAAAATTTAAGATGGTAGCTATTTTTTAATTTTACATTATAAAAAAAATTAAATACAAAAGTATCGGTCTAAGAAATAGAAGTAAAGAGTTACTATAAAAAAAAGATTTTTTAGGAGAGTGATAATTAAGGGTTGTAAATATTTTTTTTAATTCTGCATTATAAAAAAATAAAATACAAAAAATTGATTTAAAAATTAGAAGTGAAGAATTACTAAAGGGTCCATTAAAAAATAAAGAATTGTTTTAGGAGGGTCAAAATTTAGGGTTGCCTGTATTTTTTATTTCCTCATCAAAAAAAATGAAATACAAAAAAATTATCCAAGAAATGCAAGAACGAAATTTAATGTTGTATGCATTTCTCTAAATTCTGCATTATGAAAATACAAAAAATACAAAATTGATTCAAAAAATAGAATTACTAAAACTACAGAAGAAAGAAATATTTTAGGAGGGTTAAAATTTAGGGTTGTAGCATTTTTTTTAATCCCG
>NW_020539725.1:61152068-61169645 GCF_003426905.1 Ctenocephalides felis | reverse complement strand
TAATATATTTAAAAACGTTTAAAATTTCTCGAATATTTCATTACGGTACGGGAAGTTCCAGCAATTTGCCTTAAGCACGATGCCATACACCACTAGTTTTTATCTTATTCTGTAAATAAATAATATTGTTACATTCTGCATTATATCTAATTTTATCTTAAGCATTTTATGTTACTAACTATATATTGTAATTTTGTATATATTTTAATTGTTATTCATTATGTAAAATAAATGTATTTTTGAGTCCTTTTGGAAGAAATCTGTGGTCTATATATTTAAAAATAAATAAATACATAAATATACATTCAAACCATAATATGATAATTTCTATTTTTTTCTAGCTGACGCTACAAATTTGCAGCCAATTGTTCAACTTCTTTAGATCCACTTACCAAGAACTAAAGTTGTTTGCTCTACAGTTTCTGCCGACGTTGATTTATATATATTTGAATTCCGTTGCAAGGGGTGATATTGAGAAATGTTACTGCATCGAGACTTTTTTGATAAGCGTTTATAATTTGGAGATTGTTGATGAGAATGGACAACCTAAAACTATTTCGTTTAGAATGCCGTTTCTTGCACAGCATTCTATATACCATGAGGTAAGAGGATATATAATTATAATTATATATATATATATATATATATATATATATATATTTGAATTGTTTACTCTTTTAGGCAAAAGGTCTAGCCCAAACAGATTTACGTCGCTGGGAAGAATGTTCAGCAAAAACAGTCCGTTGGGGTCCAATGCCTCATGTGGAGACTTTATGTGCCCAAAACAGAATACGAGTCATGACAGCCTTATTATTTATTTACAACAGATACTTGTGTCTTTTACCAAAGGCTTCCTTACATCACTTATGCAAAGCCACCTCCATGTAAGCAAAATAAAAACATATTTTGTCAATTACAATTTATCTATCTATTTATCTTTTTCCTCTAGGTTGATGACTCAAGGTTTTGCAAAAACACACCCCTCTCTCAATCAAAACAATGCACATAGTCCTATGAAATCTTTGCCGAGGATACCTTTAACAGGACAGTTTATGTTGGAGTTGATACATGCCGTATATTTTGCTATGTATAATGAATTTGCATCAATTGCACAGTCGACTGTTGAGGATATTCATAGGAGGGCTGTTTTTGAATTGTATCCTGATGTTATTTTGGTTACGAATGCTATTAAACATTATCTGGCTGGGAATCCTACAGGTAAATAAATGATATATATATTTCTTAAGTCTGCTTTTACAAAGTACTGAATTTTGATTAATTTTAAATAAGAAGCAATTATGCAAATAGGTTTGAACTATCTTTTGATAAATTTATTTATATTAATTAAAATCAAATTAGAGCTATATTACTATCAATGTTACTGAAATTATCAATTAGAAATATTTGATATTAGACCTTTTACTTAATTATATTTTATTATATTTTTTATAACCATATGTTGTAAGTTCTATTCATTCCTAACAATTATTTCATATTTCTTGGACCAAATTAATTTTCATATCTCTTGGACTAAATTTTAACCTTCTATAACAATTTTGTATTCTTTTGGTAATTTTTTTGTATTTGTTAAATTTTCACCCTTGTCAAACAATTCTCTATTTAATATTTAATAATTATTAATAATTGCAATTATTTTATATTTCTTATACCAAATTTTTATATTTAATCTTTTAATAATGAGGAATTTAAAAAATACATACATCCATAAATTTTTAACTTTTTATAACAATTTTATATTTTTTTGGTAATTTTTTTTATTTGATTTTTAAAATGCAAAATTAAGAAAATACATGCAACCTTAAATTTTCACCCTTGTCAAACAATTCTCTATTTAATATTTAATAATTATTAATAATTGCAATTATTTTATATTTCTTATACCAAATTTTTATATTTAATCTTTAATAATGAGGAATTTAAAAAATACATACATCCATAAATTTTTAACTTTTTATAACAATTTTATATTCTTTTGGTAATTTTTTTGTATTTGATTTTTTAAAAATGCAAAATTAAGAAAATACATGCAACCTTAAATTTTCACCCTTGTCAAACAATTCTCTATTTAATATTTAATAATTATTAATAATTGCAATTATTTTATATTTCTTATACCAAATTTTTATATTTAATTTTATAATAATGAGGAATTAAAAAATACGCACATATCTATATTTTTAACATTTTTAAATTTTTTGGTCAATTTTTTTGTAGGTATTTAATTTTTTAATAATGAGGAATTTAAAAAAGAACACATACCCTAAATTTTTAACCTTCTATTACAATTTTAAATTTTTTGGTCAATTTTTTTGTAGGTATTTAATTTTTTAATAATGAGGAATTTAAAAAAGACACACATCCCTAAATTTTTAACATTCTATAACAATTTTATATTTTTTTGTCAATTTTTTGTATTTTATTTTTTAATATACAGAATTAACAAAATACATGCAACCTTAAGTTTTAACCCTTCTCAAACAGTTCTCTATTTTGTAATTGCAATTATTTTATATTTTTTATACCAATTTTTTATATTTATTTTATTTTATGATGCAGAATTGAAAAAATACATACATCCCTAAATTTTTACTCTTATACAACAATTTTTTATTTTTTTAGTCAATTTTTCTTGTATTTTATTTTTTAATAATGCAGAATTAAAAAAAATACATGCAACCCTAAATTTTAACCCTCCTAAAATATTTCTTCCTTCTGTAGTTTTAGTTATTCTATTTTTTGAATAAATTTTGTATTTTTTGTGTTTTTATAATGCAGAATTTAGAGAAATGCATATATCTCTTCTTGCATTTCTTGGATATTTTTTTTGTATTTCATTTTTTTTGATGAGGAAATAAAAAATACAGCAAACCCTAAATTTTCACACCTCCCAGAAATAATTTTTTGTTTTGTAGTTGACATTTTGGTAATTTTTAACTTCCCGTAGGGTAAGTTATTGTAATGGGCCGAAAATCGGAATTGAAAATTTTTACATTTCTCGACGTTTTGAAGGTTTCTGAACGTTTTGGCATACCTCAGAAAAAATGGATGTGTGTGTGTATGTGTGTGTGTGTGTGTGTGTGTGTGTGTGTGTGTGTATGTGTGGATACAAATTTCCAGTCACGTTTTAGGGCGCACGGATCAACCGATTTGAATGGTTCAAAAAACATTCGATTCCTATTCATAGGGAAAAGAGCTGATTAGTTTTTGGCAAACGCGGGTCCAGCCGTTTCGGAGATACGGAGCAAAGTGCAGAAAATAGGAATCGAATTTTTGAGAGAACGGAGCATCCGATTTGAATGATCTAAAAAACATTCAATTAGTAATGATTGGGAGAAGTTTTTTATTAGTTTTTGGCAAAGGCAGGCCCAGCCATTTCGAAGATACGGAGCTAAATATGTAAAAAATGGCAGTTTTTGGAGAGAACTAAGCGTCCGATTTAAATGATTCAAAGAACTTTCTGCTTGTCTTAACAAAATAATTGATTTTGGAAAAAAATTTTGTTCCAATTTTTTTTTTTTTTTTTTTTTTTTTTTTTTTTTTTTTTTTTTAGTATTTTGTATATCGAAAATATTTCAGATTTTATTTTTAATTCTGACTATAGTTCTAATATACTTTAGAAATAATTTCAACTCTGCAATTCGGTTTATATAATTCTTATAAATATTACACAATGTTACAATATTTATATAATCTATTTGAAAACATTCAGTATTCCTCGAACATTTCGTTACGGTGCGGGAAGTTCCAGCAATTTGCCTTAAGGCACGATGCCATAATTGCCTCAAGACAGAATTCCACTTACAGCTAGTTAATTTTTATTTTTGGGACCACTATTTCTGTATTTTATTTTTTAATAATGCAGCATTAAAAAAAATACTTTCAACCCTAAATTTTCATTCTTAAAACAATTAATTTTTCGTAATTGTGCACTTCTAATTTCTAGATCATTTTTTTTGTATCTTATTTTTTTATAATGCAGAATTAAAAAAATACATGCTACCCTAAATTTTTACCCTTCTAAAGTAATTGTTTTGTAGTTGACACTTTGGTAATTTTTAATTTTTCTATAATTATTTTTTTATAATGAGGAAATAAATAAATACATGTAACCTTAAATTTTCACCCTCCTAAAAAAATCTTTATTTTGCAGTAACTCTTCGCATTTATTCCTTAAACCGATACTTTTGTATTTAATTTTTTTATAATGTAAAATTAAAAAATAGCTACCATCTTAAATTTTCACCCTCCTAAAATAATTCTTTGTTTAAAAAATTCTAAGAAAATCGTTACTTTGTAATAACTCTTCACATTTATTTTTAGACTGATTTTTTTGTATAAAATTTTTTTTAATAATACAGAATTAAAAAAATACTTACAACCCTTAATTTTCACCCCTTTGAAACAATTTTTTATTTTGTAATTAACACTTTAGCAATACAATCATTTCTTGTTCTGCTTGATAATTGTGAATGTTTATGAGTTTTTTATGTTTAACCCTTTCCACTCGGATACCGCCAAAAGGTGGAGAGGGTTTAATTTATTTGGTGGCATCTTGGGTAATTTTAAACCAACGCTCCATGTTTTAATTTATCAGACAAGCCATTACATAATTTACAATTAAGTTTTGAACACTATTTTGCTTGTAATTTTAAAATTAATTACAAAGCCAAAATTTTCAATACCAAATTTTGAGGTTAAGATAAACTCTTACCATGAATTCCCATTATAACTACTTGAATAAACTGATTTCATGGTTTTTAATTAACAAATAATTAATTTTTTTGTCTTCATATATTTTAAATGGAATTATTATTATGTTTTTTATATTTACATAATATTTTATTTATTTTTTTCAGGTCAGCCATCAGACGGCCCCATGGGTATAAGCTGTGCAATCTCACCCGCTTCGACAACTGTCACTGTTTCAAAGACGATGATCACAAATGCTTCGTTTAGGACCAAAAAATTGCCAGGTGACTTACATAGCTCATTTATAGTATATAAATATATTATATATATATATATATATATATTATATATAATTGTAATTAATGGATGCTTGGTTGTATGTATGAGCATTTGAATCATATGCATGTGTGTATCCAAATTTGTAAGTTATACAGGGTAATAGGGTTGTATATATATATATATATATATATATATATATATTTTAATATTTTTATTATTCTTTACTTTGATGATTTGAATATAGTGCATTTGCAACAAGAAATGCACTAAAATTTTTCCTTGTCATTTTTTTTATAAGTAGGTACTTAAAAACAATATCATATAGTATCACTACAAAAAACCATTTTGTATATATATATATATTATATATATATATATATATAAATTAAGAAAGGGACTCTACTGACAAGCAAATTAAATACCTTAAGTAAAAAATTAAGGGGCTCTACTGACAAGCAAATTAAATTACTGATTAAAAAATTAAGAAAGGGATTCTACAGACAAGCAAGTTAAATATTTCGTTAAAAATTAAAAAAGGAACTCTACTGACAAGCAAATTATTTCGTTAAAAATTAAAAAAGGGACTTTACTGACAAGCAATTAAAATATCTTAAGTAAAAAATTAAGAAAGGGACTCTACTGACAAGCAAATTAAATATCTCATTCAAAAATTAACAAAGGGACTCTACTGACAAGCAAATTAAATACCTTAAGTAAAAAATTAAGGGGCTCTACTGACAAGCAAATTTTTTCGTTAAAAATTAACAAAGGGATTCTACTGACAAGCAAGTTAAATATATCTTTCAAAAATTAACAAAGGGACTTTACTGACAAGCCAGTTAAACATATCGTTGAAAACTTAATAAAGGAACTCTACTGACAAGCAAATTATTTCGTTAAAAATTACTAAGGGACTCTACTGACAAGCAAATTAAATTACTGATTAAAAAACTAAGAAAGGATTCTACAGACAAGCAAGTTAAATATCTCGTTGAAAAATTAATAAAGGAACTCTACTGACATGCAAATTATTTCGTTAAAAATTAAAAAGGGACTCTACTGACAAGCAAATTAAATACCTTAAGTAAAAAATTAGAAAGGGACTCTACTGACAAGCAATTATTTCGTTAAAAATTAACAAAGGAATTCTACTGACGGCGAGTTAAATTATCTCTCAAAAATTAAAAAGGAACTCTACTGACAAGCAAATTATTTCGTTAAAAATTAACAAAGGAATTCTACTGACAAGCAAGTTAAATATATCTTTCAAAAATTAACAAAGGGACTTTACTGACAAGCAAGTTAAACATATCGTTGAAAACTTAATAAAGGAACTCTACTGACAAGCAAATTATTTCGTTAAAAATTAACTAAGGGACTCTACTGACAAGCAAATTAAATTACTGATTAAAAAACTAAGAAAAGGATTCTACAGACAAGCAAGTTAAATATCTCGTTGAAAAATTAATAAAGGAACTCTACTGACATGCAAATTATTTCGTTAAAAATTAAAAAAGGGACTCTACTGACAAGCAAATTAAATACCTTAAGTAAAAAATTAAGAAAGGGACTCTACTGACAAGCAAATTATTTCGTTAAAAATTAACAAAGGAATTCTACTGACGAGCGAGTTAAATATATCTCTCAAAAATTAATAAAGGAACTCTACTGACAAGCAAATTATTTCGTTAAAAATTAACAAAGGAATTCTACTGACAAGCAAGTTAAATACGAGTCAAAAATTAACAAAGGGACTCTACTGACAAGCAAATTATTTCGTTAAAAATTAACAAAGGATTCTACTGACGAGCGAGTTAAATATATCTCTCAAAAATTAATAAAGGAACTCTACTGACAAGCAAATTATTTCGTTAAAAATTAACAAAGGAATTCTACTGACAAGCAAGTTAAATACGAGTCAAAAATTAACAAAGGGACTCTACTGACAAGCAAATTATTTCGTTAAAAATTAACAAAGGGATTCTACTGACAAGCAAGTTAAATATATCTTTCAAAAATTAACAAAGGGACTTTACTGACAAGCAAGTTAAACATATCGTTGAAAACTTAAGAAAGGAACTCTACTGACAAGCAAATAAAATATCTCGTTGAAAAATTAAGAAAGGGACTCTACTGACAAGCAAATTAAATTACTCATTAAAAAAAAATTAACAAAGGGACTCTACTGACAAGCAAGTTGAAAAATTGAGAAAGGGACTCTACTTGCAAGCAAATTAAATATCTTGCAAGCATATTAAATATATATATATATATATATATATATATATAATACATTTTATTATATATATAGCAAAACAACAATTCATACTTATAAATCTATGTTTTTATCAATTGGTGTATTTAACATTATTATAATTTTGGACGCTGCTTTCTATCGCCCTTCAAAATTGGATTCACACACAATTATATGACTTGTTTTATCCAAAATTCTAAATTTACTTAAAAACCGAACACAGACGATTTAGAAATCGATTTCATCCTGAACGAGTCAGACGACGAACAAAAACCAAAAACGGTAACAGACCAAGATTTAGCCAACAAAACCCGAATGAAAACTCGCAGAAGGTCAGAAGTATCCGACAGTATCGTTACAAAGGATTCTAAATACAAAAATATGAGAAAACGCCGAAGTTGGTCTTGGAAACTGAGTAATTCCTCCAAAGATTCGAGCGAAACCCAAGAAAAACTGTGCTCGATCGACGAAGGCAACGATTGTGAGTCCTTTAAAAACGATTTGAGATTATGTGTGTTCGACGACAAATTGCAAAAACTCGTTTACAAAAAGACGACTTACAATTAGATTTAAGCCAAGACGTCAACAGGCTGTTGACTTTCAAAAAATCTACCGAAGGGATGAAAAAATTCTTCGCCGAACGAAGATGTTCCGTAGATGAAGTTTCTAACGAAAACTGTGCAACTAGAAGTAAATTTGCGAAAAATGGTGCCCAAGTCGTAGACTCCTCCAACGATTCGGTGGAAGTTGATAAGTTGAAGGATTTGAGGAACAGATTTAAATTGAATAAGTTTATGAGTAAAGATTTGAGTAAGAATCGATACAGTGCTGATGATAAGTTGCTGAGATCGTTTGACGCAAATTTAGATGATGTGCTTAAAGATGGGTCTAAGGGTAGACCTCACAGTATACATATTCCTGTTGAACGGAAGGAAAATTGATAGAAAAAACGTGGAAAACTTGCATTTTATGATAATAAATTCGTCATTTTTTATTTCGTAATAATTATTTTTTAAAAAGGAAAGGAAACTAGGTTGGACTCATACCGGAAATTTGTAAATATATAAATACTATTATTATAATATCATTTTTAATTATTATTTTTATAATTTTGCTTACAAATTCCTTTTCGACCTTGCATCTGGTGGCAAAAGTTCTGGGCTGGCCATCGGCATCAATTGCGCAAACTGGACCAGTCGGATCGCACCTGATTAAAAAAAACATTATAAAAAAATAGATTTTGTTATCTTATTAATTCAGTTGTAATTTCAACTAATTATAAGTGAAATACAAATAATACAAATTTTGATAGAACTAGCCACTTTAACACTTTAGTATATTAAAGTCGACCCATTTTAAAAAAAATTATGTTCATAGTTTAAAAAATCGTAATTTTTGAAAATTAAACTAATTAAATTAATTTAATGTCCAGATAACATTAATTTTGAAAATTAATGTTTTCTGGACGTTATTGTCATCTTGACGTTGAGTTCTGGGATACCTTGTATGTTGATTTTCACTAATAAGCGAAAGCAGCACTTTTGCATTAATTTTCATACCGGGTCCTCAATTCAGCACAAATTTTTCTGGCTTTGTTTTCATTAATTTTTAAATTGCGAATCAAGATTTATTATCAGTTGCAAATTATTTTGAGAAACGTCTTGTAAATCAAAACATTTTGTACGTTTGCCTAAAATTATCTGAATAAATTTATTTGCAATAAACTGGGACACGTTAACAAAAAAATACTAGAAAGTTAAAATATTCGAAAGGGAATCTACTGACAAGCAAATTATTTCGTTAAAAATTAAAAAAGGGACTCTACTGACGAGCAAATTATTTCATTAAAAATTAAAAATTAAAAAACAAGCAAATTAAATATATCATACAAAAGTAACAAAGGGACTCTACTGACAAGCAAAAAATACCTTAAGTAAAAATTAAAAAGAGACTCTACTGACGAGCAAATTTAATCGTTGAAAAATTAAAAAAGGAACTCTACTGACAAGAAAGTTAAATACCTTAAGTAAAAATTAAGAAAGGGACTCTACTGACAAGCAAATTAATTCGTTAAAAATTAAAAAAGGGACTCTACTGACAAGCAAATTAAATACCTTAAGTAAAAATTGAGAAAGGAACTCTACTGACAAGCAAATTATTTCGTTAAAAATTAGAAAAGGGACTCTATTGACAAGCAAATTATTTCGTTAAAAATTAAGAAAGGGACTCTACTGACGAGCAAATTAAATTACTCAATAAAAAATTAACAAAGGGACTCTACTGGCAAGCAAATTAAATATCTCATTCAAAAATTAACAAAGGGACTCTACTTGCAAGCAAATTTAATCGTTAAAAATTAAGAAAGGAACTCTACTGACAAGCAAGTAAAATACCTTAAGTAAAAAATAAAGAAAGGGGCTCTACTGACAAGCAAAATTAATATCTCATTCAAAAATTAAGGGACTCTACTGACAAGCAAATTATTTCATTACAAATTAAAAAAGGGACTCTACTGACAAGCAAGTTAAATACCTTAAGTAAAAATGAATAAGAAAGAGACTCTACTGACAAGCAAATTAAATTACTCGTTGAAAAATTAAGAAATTTAATTAAATGCAAGTTTTTCATTAAAAAATCGATATTTTTCCTAAATTGCAATATTTTGTTTATAATATATTTTATGTTTGTTCTGACTAAATTTTTGCATCAAAATTTGCTTAGTTCGCGCTACAATTTTACAATTATCAAGCGAAATGACTAATTATGGTATTACTGAAGTATGAATTATCATGTAGATAAGGGTTTGTTCTATAAGGGTGAAAATTTAGGGTCGCAAGAATCTTTAAACACTTTTCTCGTTTTTGCCCACTTTATAGTTGCATAAAGTAGAATTCTGTAAAACGTTTCTATAAAGTGCTAGATTATACTCTAAATAAAAATAGCATAAATAAGAGGAATGATTCGACGAAATTATGGTTTTTCCTAAAAAAATATCTTCACCAATAAAATTTTTGAGTTTTTAGACCATTCCAGTTTCCTTTTTGTTAAATTATTTCAAAGTTTTTGGTCATACGTGTTTGGACAATTAAAGAATTACTGTAAAATCGAGATACAAATGGAATTAAAAAAGATTTTATTGATTAGAAGGTTATTAATTAGAAATTATGAAAATTAATTAAGAAATTCTGGGGAGACAATTTTTTTTTTAAATTAACTAAATTTTTGATTTTCAATATGTACTCAACTCAGTTTTCCTTTTTTTTTACCCTTTGAACTCGTACACTATATTTTGGATATTTTTGGGAAATTAGAACTTAAATAATAAAGCTCAATAATTAGAGGTGAATTTAAATACAAAGACAGAAAATAGATTTAAATTTTTTAGTTCCGATGTGTCCAACCCAGTTTCGTTTTCTTTCCACCCTTCGATTTATTTATATTTTTTTAAGTAAAAAAATATGGACAGACAAATTATAAATTATCGAAATGCAAGTTTTCCATTTAAAAAAAATCCAATTTTTTTCTAAATTGCAAAATTTATTTAAACATTTTTTCTTGTGACTAAATTTTTGCATTAAAATTTGCTTAGTGCGCGTTACAACTTTTTTTTTTGAAAATTTTATTTATCGACGAGGAGTTCCGATCAAAAAGTCCAAAGGTAATTTTTATAAATTTTTATAAATTTAATTGGCAATTTACACACACACACAAAGTTCGTGATGTTTTGCACAAAATTGGCAAATTTGAAAAAAATGCACAGTTTTTGGTAGAAAGAAAAATGGTATATAAATATTTGTATTGTGACGTGAGTAAAAAAATTGGTGTTCGATGTTAGGTAGATTCATATATATATATATATATATATATATATATATATATATATATATATATATATATATTCGTTTTTATGTTCTATAAATCACTCTCTGGTTTATGCATGTGTATAACATTTCTTCGAACTTATTTCAACAAATTTTACTTATTTGTTTATTATTTATTTTGAAATGTGTATTTTTGCAGAGGAACCTCCAAGAATGAAAAAACCGATTTGAAATTTTGGAAAAAATGGCAGATTTGTCGAAAGAGATCTGAATTTTTGAAAACTTGCTTGCATGCTTTTTGGTGGTTGAGTGTGTGCTTGTTGTTTGTATGGACACAAGTAAGATAATAAAAAGAAATATATATATATATATATATATATATATATATATATAAATTTACATAAGTTTGTCTAACACGTCATTTATATAATTTCAATTCTTTAAATTACATAAACAAAATAAAAAATGAGTGTGCTTATATCCCCCTTGAAATCATTTTTATAAATCAAAAGCGATTTTCAAGTACACCAAGTTGCTGTAGGGTTTATATTTAAAAATGATACTGTAGATAATTTAATTTTGTACAAATTTGTCGAATATTGCATTTAAATCGAACGTACGGTTTAGAAGTTACAAGAGATAATGAATAAATGCACCAATACGATGGGTCGAATGAAGGGTCGAAACGTTTCGCGTTCGATAGGTCGTGTGGGGTATCATTTGAAAGGTCTCGATGAATCTTATTTGAATATAGTATCAAGGGATGAAACAATCTATTAGGGTTTAATAGAAGATGTATTTTCATGTTTTATCTGTCAATTTTAATTAAAATATACGTAGGTGTCCTAGCCCCAGTCATTGTTATTTAGTAATTATTTTATTTTATTTCATCAACTTGAAATAAAATTGTGAATCAAAAGCGATTTTAAAGTACACCAAGTTGCTCTAGGGCTTTGAATTAAAGATGATATTATAGATAATTTAATTCTGTACAAATTTGTCGAATATTTGATTTAAATCAAACGTACGGTTTAGAAGTTACAAGAGATAATGAATAAATGTAGCGGTTTGATGGGTCGAATAAAGGGTCGAAACGTTTCGCGTTAGATAGGTCGTGTGGGGTATCGTTTGAAAGGTCTCGAACCTTATTTGAATATAGTATCAAAGGATTGAATAAACTATTAGGGTTCAGTAGAAGATGTGTTTTTTAGTTTCATCTGTTAATTATTTTTTTTAACTTGAAGTGATTTTATGAATCAAAATCAATTTTAAAGTACACCAAGTTGTTGTAGGGCTTATATTTAAAGATGGTATTACAGATTACTTAATTTTATACAAATTTGTCGAATATTGCATTTAAATCAAACGTACGGTTCAAAAGTTACAAGAGATAATGAATAAATGCGCCAGTACGATGGATCGAATAAAGGGTCGAAACGTTTCGCGTTAGATAGGTCGTGTGGGGTATCGTTTAATAGGTCTCGACGAACTCTATTTGAATATAGTATCAAGAGATGAAACAAACTATTAGGGTTTAATAGAAGATGTATTTTCTAGTTTTATCTATAAATTTTAGAATACACTTAAGCGTCCTAGGTCCAGCCATTGTTATTTTAAGTATTTATTTAATTTTTCTTTAACTTGAAATGAATTTTATAGAATCAAAAGCGATTTTCAAGTACACCAAGATGTTCTAAGGCTTTTATTTAAAGATGACATTATAGATAATTTAATTTTGTACAATTTTGTCGAATATTTCATTTAAATCAAACGTACGGTTCAAAAGATACAAGAGATAATGAATAAATACAGCATATTGATGGATCGGATAAGGGGTCGAAACGTTTCGCGTTAGATAGGTCGTGTGGGGTATCATTTGAAAGGTCTCAATGAACCTTATTTGAATATAGTATTAAGGGATGAAACAAACTATTAGGGTTTAATAGAAGATGTATTTTTTAGTTTTATCTGTCAATTTCAATTTATACATAGGTGTCCTAGGTCCAGTCATTGTTATTTTTAATAATTATTTAATTTTTTTTAAACTTGAAATGCATTTTATGAATCAAAAGCGATTTTAAAGTACACCCAAGTGCTCTAAGGCTTTTATTTAAAGATGGTATTGCAGATAATTTAATTTTATACAAATTTGTCGAATATTGCATTTAAATCAAACGAACGGTTTAGAAGTTACAAGCGATAATGAATAAATACAGCAGTTTGATGGGTCGAATAAAGGGTCGAAACGTTTCGCTTTAGATAGGTCGTGTGGGGTATCGTTTAAAAGGTCTCGACGAACCCTATTTGAATATAGTAACAAGGGATTGAATAAACTATTAGGATTCACTAGATGTATTTTCTAGTTTTTTATCTATCAATTTTAAAATATATTTAGGTGTCCTAGGTCCAGTTATCGCTTTTGTTAGTAAAACCTATTAATCTTTCAATTTGATAATGTTTCTAGGTTCAGTTATTGTTATTGTTAGTATTTATTTAATTTTATTTCATCAACTTGAAATAAAATTATGAACCAAAAGCGTTTTTAAAGTACACCAAGATGTTCTAAGGCTTTGAATTAAAGATAATGCTGTAGATTATTCAATTCTATACAAATTTGTCGAATATTGCATTTAAATCGAACGAACGGTTTAGAAGTTACAAGCGATAATGAATAAATACAGCAGTTTGATGGGTCGGATAGAGGGTCGAAACGTTTCACGTTAGATAGGTCATGTGGGGTATCGTTTAAAAGGTCTCGACGAACCCTATTAGAATATAGTATCAACAGACAAAACAAACTGCTAGGGTTCTGCAAAACATAAATTTTCTACATTTAGCCACAATTTATTTACATTAAAAATCCAATTCATAAGTCTTTTACTATATGTATCTTTTTGATGTTCAATTTTCCATAAATGTTAGATTTTCTGTTAGCATTACCATTTTTACAACAATGATCTTATATTTAATTTTTCCTCAGACGACATCCCCATTCAGTCGACTGGCAAAGACGAAGCTGGTGACATGATACTGTCGAATACAGTGGTCGATGGCTCGACAAGCAATGCAAATTCTGCTGCAGGACAGAAGAATAATTTGATTGCCATTAGTGAGGAGAAAGATGCCACGGAGCAGCACGAAGGGAAAGATAAAGACGAGGGCAAAGGTTAGGGTAAAAATTGTAAATAATTTGTAGTCGGTTTACTAAAGTGTGTAGTAATGTTTGTGGTTTTGTATCGATAGGCATATCGAGTTCTCGTGGAAGTTCACTTCGTGGTTCTAAAGACGGCGAGAGCAAATCTGCACATAGCTCTGGAGGAAAAGGTAATAATATATATATATATATATATATATATATACTAGATGACCCGACAGACGTTGTCCTGTACCAATGTCTACAATTTTTTAATATAATATACTGATATTTACCGTTTACCTAAAAATAATAATTATAGTTTTTTAAATTACTCTTCACGCCAAAATGCATATACATTTATAATATGAGCGATGTTAAATGTAGAACTGCTTTAAATAAAATACTGAGTCTCAATTCCCCAACACTATTTTGGAAATTGAAGTCTTTTAAACGGTATAACATAACAACCATGACATAACACTGGTACTCCATGTTGGATTAAATTATTAACTTCCCGTAGGGTAAGTTATAGTAATCGTCCAAAAATCGAAATCAAAAATTTTTACATTTCTCGACGTTTTGAAGGTTTTTGAACATTTTGGCATACTTCAGAAAAAATGGATGTGTGTGTGTGTGTGTGTGTGTGTTTTGTATGTCCGCTTTTTTTCGTCCACGTTTTCGGGCGCACGGATCAACCGATTTGAATGGTTTAAAAAACATTCGATTCCTATTGATAGGGAGATGTGCTGATTAGTTTTTGGCAAAGGCAGGTCCAGCCGTTACGGAGATATGGAGCAAAGAGTGCAGACAATAGAAAGCGAGTTTTTTAGGGAACGGATCAACCGATTTGAATGGTTTAAAAAACATTCGATTCCTATTGATAGGGAGATGTGCTGGTTAGTTTTTGGCAAAGGTAGGCCCAGCGGTTTCGGAAATACAGAGCTAAATGTTAAAAAAATGGCAGTTTTTGAGAGAACTAAGTGTCCGATTTAAATGACTTAAAGAACTTTCTGCTTATTTCAATAAAATAATTGGTTTTGGAAAAAAAATTTTTTTGTTTCTTATTTTTTTTCAAAAATTTTTTTTTGTAATTTTCGATTAAAAATTCAAAAAATCACCCAAGCTAAGCACAGTCTAAGCGCCACTCTGGTACAAATGTTTACCCAAGTGCGTTTAGACTGTTTATGTATAGGGGCACTTTTCCAATTTTGTGAAAATTTGGCAACTATTTTTTTTTGAAATTTGATTCGAAATGAAATGACGATTGTTAATGTTCTGGAGATGATAAATTGATTTATTTATAATTAACTTTCCGTAGGGTAAGTTATAGTAATCGCACAAAAATCGAAAATGAAAATTTTTATATATCTTTACGTTTCAAAGGTTTCTGAATATATTGGCATACCTTAGAGAAAATTGATGTATGTGTGTGTATGTGTTCGGATACAAATTTTCGTCGACGATTTCGGGAACCGGGATGAAGCAATTTGAATAATTTCAAAAAAACACCGAAGATATGGGGCAAAAAGGGCCAAAAACATTGCATTATCAAGATGAAGATTTGATCAAATTTTCATGAAGATAGGTCTAGCGGTTTCGGACATCTAGTAAAAAAAGTAAAAAAAAAAATAACATTTGGCGGTCAACAATAATCATTAGACATTAGACATATGCACATAAAATTATCAGATATTTTATAGAGATTTTAACAATAAGTATACATTTTGTTAACATTCCTATGGGTTCCGTACCAATGCTTATGCGTTAGACAGCGACGCGGCGCTTACGCGCTTCGATATTTAGTCTCTATGCATTAAAGCAGTACGATTGCTTTGAAAAAAAGTTCAGAGTTTCCAAAATATTTCAAAATAAATTTTTCAACAAAAAGTAAGTTTTTGTCAAAAATTTATATAGTTCCTCAAAAATCTATTTTTTTCAGAGTAATTTTTTTTCAAAAATGTTAATCTTTTCAAAAAAAAAAAAATAATTTTTGGTACGGGAAGTTCCGGCAATTTGCCTTAAGGCACGATGCCATGCGCCCCACTAGTTTAATTTTTTATTATTTAAGATATCTAAAATTGTATCTTAAACTTCTCCTAATCGATATCGTGAGGAGACCGAATTGTATGTATTCATCTCTACTTTCCCATTTGTTGTTCTAAAGTAAAATTTTTATGAATTTCAAAAATATGTGGAAAGGTTAGTAAAAGATGCAAAGAAATTATATATTGAAAATTTAATATCCGAATCTTGTGTTGGCGCCCCCTAAGGCGTGCACCCGCATTCAAGGTAGGACCGGCCCTGATTAACACTTAATTTCACAATTTAAGTGGATTAATTTGTCATATCCTGTTCATATGTGTATCATTCAATCTGCCATACATATACTGTATTTTATATTATTTTAATTTCTGGCACATCTCTGCTCCTCGAAAAAGGGACTCCTTTGGAAATTAGAGTAGATTCTCGCTTTTTTTTCAGAATCGGAGTAATCGCTTTTTGTTTTGAAAATTACAAAAAGAAATTCTGAAATCAGTTTGCTCGTAAGTAGAGTCCCTTTTTACTTTCAAAATTTTCAAAAATGACCTCGAAAATCAGTTTGATCGTAAGTAGAGTCCCTTTTCCCTTGAAATTTATAAGAATATTTTCCGAAATCAGTTTGCTCGTAAGTAGAGTCCCTTTTTACTTTCATAATTTTCAAAAATGACCTCGAAAATCAGTTTGATCGTAAGTAGAGTCCCTTTTTGAATTCATAAAGATATTTTCAGAAATCAGTTTGCTCGTAAGTAGAGTCCCTTTTTCCTTTTTCAATTTTTAAGAATATTGTCGAAACTCAGTCCCTTTTTCCTCTTCAATTTATAAAAATGACGTAGAAAATCAGTTTGATCGTAAGTAGAGTCCCTTTTCCCTTGAAATTTATAAGAATATTTTCAGAAATCAGTTTGCTCACCAGTAGAGTTCCTTTTTCCTTTTGAAATCCATAAAAATGAGCTCGAAAATCAGTTTGATCGTAAGTAGAGTCCCGCTTCCCTTGAAATTTATGAGAATATTTTCAGAAATCAGTTTGCTCACCAGTAGAGTTCCTTTTTCCTTTTGAAATCCATAAAAATGAGCTCGAAAATCAGTTTGATCGTAAGTAGAGTCCCTTTTCCCTTGAACTTTATGCTCGTCAGTAGAGTCCTTTTTTAAAGTTTATAAGAATAGTAGACATTTCTTTTTACTTATTCATAATCATATATTTATTATACATATTCTAATATTGTCTAGGTTCTTAAAATAAATTGAAATTTTTGGCAGATGATAGTTTTCATTTATTTTCAATGCCGACAATGACATGTCGTTTTCTGCAATTTTTTCCATTTATTTCTATAATATTG
>NW_020539725.1:61135988-61151068 GCF_003426905.1 Ctenocephalides felis | reverse complement strand
ATCGTGCCTTAAGGCAAATTGCTGGAACTCCCGTACCGTAACGAAATGTTCGAGGAATACGAATGTTTTTCAAATAGATTATTATAAATATTGTAACATTGTCTAATATTTATAAGTAATATATAAACTGAATTGCAAAGTTGAAATTATTTGTTTCAACAAAAAAAAAAAAAAAAAAAAAAAATGGAACAAATTTTTTTTTTCCAAATCAATTATTTTGTTGAGACATGCAGAAAGTTTTTTGAATCATTCAAATCGGACGCTTAGTTCTCTCAAAAACTGCCATTTTTTACATATTTAGCTTCGTATCTTCGAAATGGCTGCGCCTGCCTTTGCCAAAAACTAACAAACACTTCTCCCAATCATTACTAATTGAATGTTTTTTAGATCATTCAAATCGGATACTCCGTTCTCTCAAAGATTCGATTTCTATTTTCTGCACTCTTTGGTCCGTATCTCCGAAACGGCTGGACCTGCCTTTGCCAAAAACTAATCAGCTCTTTTCCCTATCAATAGGAATCGAATGTTGTTTGAACCATTCAAATCGGTTGATCCGTACGCCCGAAAACGTGGGCGAAAATTTGTATCCATGCATACATACACACACACACACACACACACACACATCCATTTTTTCTGAGGTATGCCAAACAGTTCAGAAACCTTCAAAACGTCGAGAAATGTAAAAATTTTTGATTTCGATTTTTGGACGATTATTATAACTTACCCTACGGGAAGTTAATAATATATCAATAAAAAAATTTAAAAAAACTACAATTTGGCCACTTCTCATAGGCCTATAATATTTTAAGGTTTTCGATTTGACTATCATGCAAAGATTTAACAAAATCCTAAAAGAGTAAACGTGAGATGCTCCTTGCAAGTTATACCGATATGATTACAAAGTTCCATCAATCTTTTCACCCAGCAAGCTTTCCGAGGAGGAACAAAAGCCACATATTTTTTATTTAAATAAAATTAAACTTTTGACATTTTTGACATTTATTATTTTTATTATTTTCCTATTTATCTATATTATTATTATTTTCAGTTAAAATGAAATTCAACGAATCATCCCGTTTGCTCCGGAACAAAAACATCCTGAAAGCGAGCAGACGCCTCTATAGCACCTGCAAAAAAAGCGACAATAAAAAATCTAAGGACGGTTGTAAGGTCAATCATGAGGATTTGAGGTGCTGCAAGGACGATTCCAAAAGGTTCATCAAGGAGTGCCTTATAAAGGCTAAGGCTTGCGATAAAAATGCTGATCAGCAAGCCGCTCTTTTGATCGCTGCTGATTTGAGAGGCCATTACAGCCACGGTAATAATTGATAGATGGGTATGGGATACTGAAACCCAAAATTGTATTTTATTAACTTCCCGTAGGGTAGTTATAGTAATGGGGCGAAAAACGAAAATGAAAATTGTTAAGGATTCCCAATAGTGGTAATCTGAACTATTTCTTGTAAGGGTATCGTATCGTCTCGTATTCTGGTACGATAACCTGTCGCCTGGCGATGCAGACGACTGTCTGCATCTCATTTCACACATCAAGTGCAAAATGCATTAGTAACTTAAGATATTTTTAATTTTGATGTTATTTATGGGTCGGGACCGTCTATATCCGCGTCGATAGTTTTTTTGTGTCTGCAAAATGACTTGAAATACCGGCCTCTTACGGCCGGGGCTAATATTGTTAATTTCAATTTTTAATAATTTTTATTTAGTATAAGTTTAGAGCTCAGTATAGAAACACCAACTGTCTGATGCCATTATATTCATCATATTTTTATAATAAACATATTAATTATCACACCAGTAGTTCAATTATAGAACAAATATTTAAAAGTGTAGTGGTTAGGAGAAGTAAAGCGACAACAACCAGTTAGACGTCGAAGTAACTTTTAAGCTTCGCGCCTTAACAAAAATTTTTGCATTTCTCGACGTTTTGAAGGTTTCTGAACCCTGAATGATCTAAAAAAACATTCAGTTTGTAATGATTGGGAAAAGAGATGATTAGTTTTTGGCAAAGACAGGTCCCGCCATTTCGAACATACGGAGCTAAATGTGCAAAAAATGGCAGTTTTTGAGTGAACTATGCGTCCTTTAGATTTGAATGATCTAAAAAACTTTCTGCTTGTATTGACAAAACAATTACTTTTGAGGATAAAAATTATTACATATTTTTTTATTTTCCATAAAATATTTTTGTAATTTTGGATTAAAAAATTCAAAAAAATTAAAAAATTACCCAGGCTAAGCACAGTCTAAGCGCCACTCTGGTACAAAAGTTCTCGCCAAGTGCGTTTAGACTGTTTATCTACTGGAACACTTTTCCCAATTTTGTGAAAAATCTATTGAAATATGTGAAAATGCCGCCAAGCTAAGCACAGTATAAGTGAAAATGTCGCACAGAATTATTTTCAAAAATGTATTGAAATTTTAATTTGCTCGTCTGTAGAGTCCTTTTTTGTACTAGAATTTTGATTTGCTCGTCAGTAGAGTCCCTTTTTGCTATTGACATTTTAATTTGTACGTCAGTGGAGTTCCCATTTCTATTGACATTTTCAATTGCCCATCAGTAGAGCCCCTTTTTGTACTGAAATTTTAAATTTGCTCGTTAGTAGAGTCCCTTATTGTACTTAAAAATTAATTTGGTCGTCAGTAAAGTTCTTTAGTGTATTGATATTTTAATACGCTCGTCAGTAGAGTTCCTTTTCTAATATACTCGTCGTTAGAATCCCTTTTTGTAATGACATTTTAAATTTGCTCATAAGTAGAGTTCCTTTATTTTATTGACACTTTAATTTGCTTGTTAGTAGAGTCCCTTTTTTTTAATATTCTCGTCAGTAAAGTCTCTATTTGCATTGACGTTGCAATATGCTCATCAGTAAAGTCCCTTTTTCTGTCAACATTTTAATTTGCTCGTCAGTAGAGTCCTTTTTCTTCTCAGAGTAAAGGTAGGAAATCATTAAAAGGAACTTTACTGACGAGCAAACTTAATCTAGTATTAAAAAGGGACTCTACTGACAAGAAAACTTAATCTAGTATTAAATAAAGGGACTCTACTGACGTGCAAACTTAATCTGGCATTATAAAAGGGACTCTACTGACGAGCAAACTTAATCTAGAATTATAAAAGGGACTCTACTGACGAGCAAACTTAATCTAGAATTAAAAAAGGGACTCTACTGATGAGCAGACGAGTATTTCAGTTTGCTCGTCAGTTCATATAATGTAAAATATAGTTTTCTTGTCAGTAGAGTCCTTTTTATTTTCATGTCTGGTAAAATACAGTTGATGATGAAAAATACTTAAACACAAAAATTCAAAAAATCACCCAGGCTAAGCACAGTCTAAGCGCCACTCTGGTACAAATGTTTACCCAAGTGCGTTTAGACTGTTTATGTACTGGAGCATTTTTCCAATTTTGTGAGAAACTATGGATAAATGTGAAAATGCCGCCAAGCTAAGCACAGTACAAGTGAAAATGTCGCACAGAATAATTTGCAAATGCGTTTAGACTGTGACTATACGGGAGCACTTTTTCAATTTTGTATAAAATTAGGCAACTATTTTTTTTTGGAATTGAATTCGAAATGAAATGACGATTGTTAATGAATGTTCTGGAGATAAATTGATTTATGATTTACATTTGAATTGCTCAGATATAACAAGATAGCAAAAATAATTAACCTTACAGTATTTGTTCTTAACGTTTAAAATTCCTCGAATATAATTCATTACGGTACGGGAAGTTCCAGCAATTTGCCTTGAGGCACGATGCCATACACCACTAGTTTTTTTTATTTCTATCTAGGTATGAACCGTCTCGAGATGTACCTCAACGAACTGGAAGCAGGAGTCTGCGACGGCCGAGCGGAGCCCCAGATTTTGAAAGAGACTCCTGCAGCGGCCTGGGTAAGCGGCTGCAATGCCCTTGGGGCTGTCACCGGAAACTTTTGCATGCAGTTGGCCATTAAAAAGGCCGAAAAAGTCGGAATCGGATACGTTGTGGCCAAGGGGGGATGTCATTATGGAATGGCAGGTCAGAGGATAAGGGAATTATAAATGACAAACTTATTAAGGGGCACAACTAGTGTAACCGCCTAAAAAAGGTGATTTTTGGGAATTTATATTGAAAAAAGTACTTCATCAATCATTTCAAAATTTTAGGAATATATTTATACATGTTTTAAGAATACATAGTAAAATTATTGTAGAAAAAATTAAATATTTTTCAAGTTATCGTCGATCTCCAATGGCGCGACAAAAAAACCAAATTCACTGCTGCAGTGATTCCGGCCTTCTACGTGGATGAAATTTAAAGAACAAAAATTCTCGTTAAACTAGATAATATTGTCTGTAAAATGAACTACGATAAAGAAAAAAAATCAAAAATTAACAAAATGACGGCGTTTTTTTTACAAAAAGTCGAATTTTACCCAAAATTTTGGTCGTTTTTGGACTGCCAAAATTCGATTTTTGATCCGGTCAAAAAATCGATAGTTCATTTTACGGAGAACTATATATAGGACATGTAAAAAAATTTTGATAGTGATCGGATCATGTGTTTTTTAGTAATCGCTGCAGCAAATTCGGAAAATGCTTTTTCGAGAAAAACGCGTTTAAATATAAAATGATCGTTATACTATATACTATATACATACTCTTCAAATGGCTGTGACTCAAAAACTATTTAAGATATCGATTTAAAATTTCGGTATGGTATAACCTATCGAAAAAGGGAAAAATTGAAAATTCGATTTTTTGAAAATTCCACACTAGTTGTGCCTAGGGAATGCAATAACGATAGAAAATTTCAATACCGGTATTTCGGTAATTTTTCATTTTAAAACCCAAATACCGGTAAAATACCGATATTTTTATTATATTAAACAAACGTAAACAAAATTGAAAGTTACTAGTACAAATATAAAAAAAAAGTATAAACAACTACAACTATATTCAACTAAACAATAAAAACAATAAAATAAAGCAATAAATTTATTTTTTTAAATAATAATTTAACAAAAGTATATGCAATTTAATTAATTCATTATCACTATCGAGTATATTGAGTACTTTTCACCAAAAACAAACTTATGAGTAAGAAAGACCAAAAACTCATAACAGACCATATTACATTATTATAATAAACTGTATTGTTTGTATCCGATGTGTTAAATTAACATATTCTCCAATACTTAAAAAAAAAATCTACACTAATTTAATATCGGATACTTTGTCGAGATAAATAATAAGTTACTATAATTGTTGAGTATTGTTATATAAAACAACGTGATGCTTCTATAGTATTTTCAAACTTCGAAACGTTTTCGAAAAATAATATTTTATAATTGTAGTAAAACGCAAAAATATTTAGTAATTATCATAATTATTATGTATTAAGATAGAAAAACATAAACATTACGCAGGGGTATGATATAAAATATTTTGGCGCAAATATCACTTAAAAAACCGTTACATTTTTACAAAAGATGAAACAAACATCATTATCTATCAGTCCAATTCTATTTATTGTAACACGATATGAAGCCCTTTGGAAAGCAATAAATATTCAGTTTAATGACGAGTTGAGATAATATTTGACATTTGTTTATCATATAGAATCACTTGAAGATATAGCTGTCTATGCGATTATGGAATTTAAAGATAAATTTGTTCCGAGAAATTTAAACTTTAGTGTATTATGTATCAAATAGCGCTTATGTAAAAATACCGAAAATACCGGTATTTTTGGAATAAATACTGGTAAAAATACCGCCGAAAAATCGGACGATTTACCGGTAATTCGGTATACCGGTATACCGGTATTGCATTCCTTAGTTGTGCCCCTTAAAAACTTTTGGTTCCCGACCAATTCCATAGTTGAGATTTGTTCCAATGAGTTTATGTTCAAGAGTTTTGCTTCATCATGAACTATTATTAATATAAATTGGCTTTTAGGTTATTACACCCTTCAAGCCATTGAGAAAGGTTTCATTGGATACAGTTCTACAAATACTTCCCCTTTGGTGGCACCAACAAGGAGCAAACAACCATGTTTGGGAACAAATCCACTTTCTATTGGAATGCCATCGAGTACTAAAGATTACTATTTATTAGGTACGAATATATATATATATATATATATATATATATATATATATATATAATATATACTAGCTGACCCGGCAAACGTTATTTATTTATTTATTTAGTACTAAAATAATTAACTGAGTGCATAAATAAAAGGAGCAGCAAATTAAAATTAAAAGAAAATTGATTCCAAAATTTTAAAAATGTGGGTGAACAACCCTTGATAAAATTAAATAGTTTTTCAAAGTAAAGAGAGTATGTATTTTTACATACAAATTATAGAAAATTAAAATGAAGAGAATTGGTTAAAAAATTAACAAAAAATGTTAGAGGTGGACAAACCTTGCCAAAAAAAATAGTATTTTGAAGTAAAAAGAGTTGCATATTTTTGGAAAAAAGGGAGTGGACGATCCTTGATAAAAATAAATAGTTTTTCGATGTAAAAAGAGTCCTATGTACTTTTCAATTTCAAATTATAGACAATTAAAATAAAGAAAATCGGTCAAAAAATTAACAAAAAAATGTTAGGGGTGGACAAACCTTGACAAAAAAATAGTATTTGGGAGTAAAAAGTTTGTATTGTTCAATTCAGCATTAAAAAAATTACAATAAAAAAATGACCTCGTAATCGAAAAAATATCTTAATGTTGAACAACCCTTAATTGTTTTTTTTTAAGTAACATTTAATCATTTTCATATACTCAAAAATTTTAGCTAAAATTATGTCAAATAAAGATCAAATTAAAACTAGAAAAAAAATATTCCAAAATTTAGAAAAATAAGGGTGAACAACCCTTGATAAAAATAAATAGTATTTCAAAGTAAAGAGTGTTTTATGTATTTTTCGATTTTGAATTATAGACAATTAAAATAAAGAAAATTGGTCGAAAAATTTTAAAAAAGGAACGTTAGGGGTGTACAACCCTTACTAAAAATAAATAGTTTTTAAAAGTAAAGATTGTTCTATGTATTTTTCGATTTTAAATTATAAAAAGTTAGAAAAAATATAATTAGTCAAATAATTAACAAAACAATTTTAGGGGTTGTCGAACCTTTGTAAAAATAAATAGTATTTTGAAGTAAAAAGAATTGTTTGTATTTTGTCCATTCCGCATTAAAAAATTAAAATAGAAAATGATGACCTGAAAATTGAAAAATGTATTAGGATCGGACAACCCTTAATAAAAATAAATTGTTTTTTAAAATAACATTTAACCATTTTTATATACACAAAAAAATATTAACTAAAATTATGTCAAAGAAAGGTCAAATTAAAGTTAAAAGAAAATTGATTCACAAAATTAAAAAAATAAGGGTGGACTACCCTTGATAAAAAATATAGTTTTTCTAAGTGAAGAGAGTTTTATGCATATTTCAGATTCAATTTATAAAAAATTAAATAAATAAAATTAGTCAAAAAATTAACAAAAAAATGTTAGGAGTGAACAACCATTGACAAAAAAGAGTATTTAGGAGTAAAAAGAATTGTATGTATTTTTCAATTCCGCATTAAAAAATTTACAATAAAAAAATTGAACTCATATTTGCATAAATATGTTAGGGTTGGACAACCCTTAATAATAATAAATTATATTTAAAGAAAAAAAATGAGTTTTTTCATCAAGCTCAAAAATCCGAACTAAAATTATGTCAAAAATATTTAATAAAAATTGAATAAAAATAAATAGATAAAAATTGATAGAATTGCTGAAATAGCCATAAAAAAATAGGGGTTGGTGATAAAAAAATAAAAATTTAGGGTTGTATGTATTTTTTAATGCCACATTATAGAAAAATAAAAACAAAAAAATCCGTCCAAAAATTACAAAAATAAATTGAAGGGTAACTAGTGGGGTGGGTGGCATCGTGGCTTAAGGCAAATTGCTGGAACTTCCCGTACCGTAACGAAATGTTCGAGGAATACTGAATGTTTTCAAATAGATTATTATAAATATTGTAACATTGTCTAATATTTATAAGATAAACTGTATTGCAAATTTAAAATTATTTGTATAAGTTATATTAGAACTATAGTCAGAATCAAAAATAAAATCTGAATTATTTTCGATATACAAAATACTAAAAAAAAAAAAAAAAAAAAAATTGGAACAAAATTTTTTTTTCCAAAATCAATTATTTTGTTAAGACAAGCAGAAAGTTCTTTGAATCATTTAAATCGGACGCTTAGTTCTCTCAAAAACTGCCATTTTTTACATATTTAGCTCCGTATCTTCGAAATGGCTGGGCCTGCCTTTGCCAAAAACTAACAAACACTTCTCCCAATCATTACTAATTGAATGTTTTTTAGATCATTCTAATCAGATACTCCGTTCTCTCAAAAAGTCGATTTCTATTTTCTGCACTCTTTGCTCCGTATCTCCGAAACGGCTGAACCTGCTTTTGCCAAAAACTAATCAGCTCTTTTCCCTATCAATAGGAATCGGATGTTTTTTGAACCATTCAAATCGGTTGATCCGTGCGCCCTGAAACGTGACTGGAAATTTGTATCCACACATATATATACACACACACACACATCCATTTTTTCTGAGGTATGCCAAAACGTTCAGAAACCTTCAAAACGTCGAGAAATGTAAAAATTTTCAATTTCGATTTTCGGCCCATTACTATAACTTACCCTACGGGAAGTTAAAAAAGCCTTATCACTTAGGGGTATGAAAAATAGACAGTTACCAATTCTCAGGCCTACATATATAAAATACATACACGTATATACACGTACATATACAAAATACATATATAAAAATTCAATAAAATCGGTAAAGCCGTTTCGGACGTGTATAGAATGAACTTTGTGACACAAGAATTTTATATATAAGAATATATATATATATATATATATATATATAAGTATATATATATACCGTCTTAAATCAATATTTTTCCCCCAGATATGGCAACGTCTGCAGTGGCCCTCGGTAAACTCGAAATGGCCCGCAGGCTCAACAAACCGATACCCTTAGGCTGGGCCTTAGGGCCAGATGGCCAACCTACTTCAGACCCAGCTGTTGGCTACAAAAATGGCATTCTGATGCCTTGGGAGGTGCTGAAGAAACATCTGGTTATAAAGGATACGGCTTAGCGTGCATGGTCGAGGCTTTAGGATCCATGCTATCAGGATCACAGTAAGAAGAACTTTTACTTTTTATCACCGACCCCTATTTTTTCATAGCTATTTCTGCAATTCTATCATTTTGAAGTAAAACTTCTTCAGAAAATTCAAACTCCTCAAATCATTTGGAATGTTTGACCAAATTATAAATGTTCCTGTTGACGTTGATAATATGGTTAATTTATTACCTCGTAATATTGATGATTATCATTGCATTAACGTTCACATAAAAAAGAAATGATTCATAGATCAAGCTATGTGCAGGGCTTGATAAAAAAAAAATATAAAAGTATGGCTTCAATTTTTTAGGCAAGACAGATATTACAGCTGTTCAAGGAATGAGATTATATCGTCAGCGAGAAAGTAAAAAATACAACAGTAAATGAATGTATGTTAATTTTAATTACACGAAGTTCTTCAAACACACATTTTACAGGATGAGTTAATTTGCAAAAACAATATTTGTTTAGGCGTTGTTAACATAATCCACTGTATTATAGAATTATTAATCAGCAATTACTTTAAACCGATCAAGTCATATTTCAAGTATGACTTTGATTACATATTATTTTTTGTAAATATTATACATATTTTTATTGTAATCATAAATATATAATTCATAATTTATCATTATATAAATGTGTATAATGATTGACGACATTAATAAATGCGTGCATCATTATTCAAAATTTTTATATGATGTATTTATTTTCACTCAACTTAAATTTGCTACAATATAATTGCAAATAAGTTTTACTTCAATCGCGTGTGATCCTTACGCGCACTCTTTTTTTTAATGTGGAATTAACAAAATACATACAACTGTCTTTACTCATCAAGGGTAGTTTACACCTAACATTTTTTTAAAAATTTTTGACCAATTTTCTTTATTTTAATTGTCTATAATTTGAAATTGAAAAGTACATAGGACTTTTTTCACATCGAAAAACTATTTATTTTTATCAAGGGTTGTTCACCCTATTTTTTTTAAATTAGAATCAATTTTCAGTTAGTTTTATTTGACCTTTATATGACATAATTTTAGCTAACAATAAGATAATGGTTAAATGTTGCTTTAAAATACAATTTATTATTATTAAGGGTAGACCAATCCTAATACTTTTTTCCAATTTTGGGGTCAACTTTTTTTATTTTAATTTTTTTAATGTGGAATTAACAAAATACATACAACTGTCTTTACTCACAAATACTATTTATTTTTATCAAGAGTTGCTCACCCCTAACATTTTTTTTAATTTGTTGACCAATTTTCTTTATTTTAATTTTTAATAATTTAAAATCGAAAAATATAGAACACACTCTTTACTTTGTAAAACTATTTATTTTTATCAAGGGTTGTTCACCCCTATTTTTTTTTAATTTTAGAATCATTTAGTTTTGATTTGATCTTTATATGACATAATTTTAGCTAAAATAAGATAATGGTTAAATGTTGCTTTAAAAAACTATTTATTATTATTAAGGGTTGTCCAACCCTAACACATTTTTTCAATTTTGAGGTAATTTTTTTAATGCGGTTTTGAAATACAAACAATTATTTTTACTTCTAAGTACTATTTTATTATCAAGGGTGGTCCACGCTTAAAAAAGTTTTAAAAAAATCTGGAATCAATTTTTTTAAATTTTAATTTTCATAATGCGGAATTAAAAAAAGCACACAACTCTAATTTTACCCTCCTTCCACAAATCTTTATTTTATAATAGTCAGTGATTGTTTTTTACTGAACTTAAATACATTTCTTGACCTTATGATAAATCCGAATTTTATTTAAAAAATACATTTTTTTATCAAGCCCCTCCCATTTTTCATTGTAAAATATTTTCCGATGCGCACAAACAGTACATAAATGAAAAATAGTTTTGCATAAATGTTATTTTTTTACTTTTCTTTAAATAACTTTTAGTTTTTTTTTTGGACATAGAGGGTAATTACTAGGGTTGTCGGTTTTCAAAAACCGCTTTTTGGCGAAATAATGGAATTCGAAAACGGTTTTTTAGTGAAAAAAAGCCGGTTTTTACTGTATAATAATGGAAAATGACATATAGCCAAATGTAAAAGATAGATGGAAGCGTTTTGATTCTTGAAATTGTATCGGTTTAATAGCATTTGGTATCTTATCAGTCTGCAATGGTTCCCAGAAATTGTATATATTAATTACGATTTTTATACCAATGTGCATATTAATTTAAATAAGTGTGACTTCTTTTTGAAGAATTAACTTCCTCTACTCAAACTTGAAAAAAAAAGAGTTTTAAACCGCAGAAGCCACAAATAAAGAACAAAAAACTTAGAATTATTATAACAGGCTTTAAAAAACAATTAAGCATAATTTGGTCGCAAATATGAGAGTATTTTCTATTTCAGAATTATTGTGAGTAAACAAAGGACACGTCTAAGTAGCAATCGATAGATGTCTTGTAATCATATTTTATTAAACAAAAAAATTATTTTTTCAAAATTAATTAATTAAACTTGTTCGGAACAGACAATACCCCGAGTTAAGCTTAATTGTTTTTAAAACTAAAATTGACATTAACAAGTATGTAACAACATGTATCTAATATTTTTTATTTTTTTAATTTAATGACTGTTTTTTATTTAAAAATGTAATATTTTAATTTATTCGAAACTTTCCTTTCACTATCATAACACACTTTCATTCTTATATGTGAAAATGATGCATGAATAACGAATAATTATTTTCAAAGTTATTTAATCAAGATAAACTATTATTTTTTAGTTCTACTAATTAAAATTAAAATAATTTTGTTTACTATCCATAAAATTGAACAATAAATAAATTCAGTCAAATTCTGCTCTAAATCACACTAGATTTGTGGATAAATTACAGAATATTCGAGCAAAATTTATTTTTTATATAAAATTCGAAAACCGCCGTTTTTTAGTAAAATTAAAATTCGAAAACCGGTTTTCTGAAATGTCGGTTTTTGTATAAACCCTAATAATTACTGTTTTTTTTTTCTAGATTTGGTTCAAGAATCCGCAAACTATCCTCCACCGACAAGCCTTCCGATTTGGGTATGACCTTCATGGCAATAAGTCCGGATTTTTTTGCCCCAGATTTCAAAGAAAGAGTTTCGAGTTTTTTGTGTATGTTGAGAAGTCTGAAACCGGTTGATAATTGTAAACCGGTTTTGATAGCAGGTGATGCCGAAAGGGCAGCTATGGCCAAGGCTAAGAAGGAAGGGGGCTTGTATTATGTAAAAAATCAAATTGAAACTTGCAAAAGACTTAGTGAGAAGTACAAAGTTAAGATGATTGAGCAGTATATGAGGAAGGATACGAAATAACGAAGGAAAGATGAAAATTGTATGAAAATTGATTAAAAGTTTTGTTTGGTGTTGAGATTGGTATTTTATTAACTTCCCATAGGGTTGTTATAGTGATGGGCCGAAAATCGAAAATGAAAATTTTTGCATTTTTCGACGTTTTGAAGGTTTCTGAACATTTTACTGACATACCCTTTTTAGAACCCCTTTTTCTAAATCTAATTTTAATTTGCTTGTCAGTAGAGTCCCTTTCTCTAAATCTAATTTTAATTTGCTTGTCAGTAGAGTTCCTTTTTATTAAAGTTTACTTTGTTCTTTAATTTACTGCCCAGTAGAGTCCTTTTTTATCATTATTAACTTCCCGTAAGATAAGTTACAGTAATTGAAAAAAAAAAACAAAATTGAAAACTTTTGCATTCCTTCACGTTTTAAAGGTTTCTGAACATTTTAAGGCATACCTCAAAAACTAAATCGATGTGTGTGATTTGTATGTCCGTATATTTAGTATTAAAAAATGGACTCTACTGACGAGCAAACTAATCTAGAATTAAAAAAGGGACTCTACTGACGAGCAAACTAATCTAATATTAAAAATGGGACTCTACTGACGAGCAAAATCTAGAATTAAAAAGGGACTCTGCTGACAAGCAAACTTAATCTAGAATTAAAAATGGATTCTACTGACGAGCAAAAGTTAAAATATATAAAAGGGGACTTTACTGACGAGCAGACGAGTAGTTCAGTTTGCTTGTCAGTTTATATAATGCAAAATATAGTTTGTCAGTAGAGTCCTTTTTATTTTCATGTCTGGTAAAATACAGTTGATGATGAAAAATACTAAATTCAAAAATTCGAAAAATACCCAGGCTAAGCGCAGTCTAAGCGCCATTCTGTACAAATGTTTTCGCAAGTGCGTTTAGACTGTTTATGTTGGTGCAATTTCCAATTTTGTGAAAATTATTGAAAAATGTGAAAATGCCGCCAAGCTAAGCACAGTATAAGTGAAAATGTCGCACAGAATTATTAGCAAATGCGTTCAGTTTTGTGTAAATTTGGCAACTATTTTTTTTTTTTAAATTGAATTTGAAATGAAATGACGATTGTTAATGTTCTGGAGATGATAATTGATTTATTTATAATTAACTTTCCGTAGGGTAAGTCATAGTAATCGCAAAAAAATCGAAAATGAAAATTTTTATATATCTTTATTACGTTTCAAAGGTTTCTGAATATGTTGGCATACCTTAGAGAAATTGATGTATGTGTGTGTGTGCGTACATGTGTGTGTGTTCGGATACAAATTTTCGTCGACGATTTCGGGAACACGGATGAAGCAATTTGAATAATTCAAAAAGCATTCGATTCGTATTGATAAGGAGACGTGCCGATTAGTTTTTGTCAAGCGCAGGTCTAGCCGTTCCGAAGATACGGGGCAAAAAGTGCCAAAAACGGTAACTCAGTTTTTAAGAGAACGGAGCATCCGATTTGAATAATTCAAAAAACATTTTGCTTGTATTGACAAGATGAAGAATCGATAAAATTTTCATGATGGTAGGTCTAACGGTTTCGGAGATATGGAGGAAAAAGTAAAAAAATGAGCCATTTGGCGGTCAAAAATGATCATTAGACATATGCACATCAAATTATCAGATATTTTATAGAGATTTTAATAATAAGTATAAATTTTGTTTACATTCCTAAGGGTTCCGTACCAGTATTTAGCCGTTAGACGACGACGCGGCGCTTAGATATTTAGTCTCTAAGCATTTAAAGCAGTACGATTGCTTTGAAAAAAAGTTCAGAATTTCCAAAAAATTTAAAATAAATTTTTCAACAAAAAGTACGTTTTTGTCAAAAATCTATTTTTTCAGAGTAAATTTTTTTCAAAAATGTTAATCTTTTCAAAAAAAAAATAATTTTTGGTACGGGAAGTTCCAGCAATTTGCCTTAAGGCACGATGCCATGCGCCCCACTAGTTTTATGTTTATTCTCTGCATCAAAGTTTTCTCCTAAAATCTAAACTAATTTTGAAACTTAAAATGTATTGTACAAATCACATTGATTAGTTTTTAATGTAAAGCAAAAACTTTATTATGAAATAAATTTGATTAACAAAATTTTTGCTTTATTTCAGTTAAATTGCTATGTACAAGTATCATATATATATATATATATATATTATATATATATATATTTTATATATAAATATATTTAATTATTTTGCATCAACGTAGCTTGTATATGTGCTGCAATAACCTCTTGAGGATTCTTTTTGAATTCAGGATGATCCATCAGTCGTTTGAATAAATTTTTATCAGCTTTATTTTGTTTTGTTTTTGCCTGTATATGTTTCTGTATTGCTTTTTGTTTGGGTGCATTTAAATTTTAGTAACTGGTGCATCTTTTGGCTTCAATAAACTTTAAACTTGGAAGAGCATCGTGCAGCTCAACTAAATTACCTAAAAATATACAAACAGATAAGTAAAATATATACATAAATATATATTATACATATATATATATATATATATAT
>NW_020539725.1:61121066-61134988 GCF_003426905.1 Ctenocephalides felis | reverse complement strand
CCTTAATAATAATAAATAGTTTTTTAAAGCAACATTTAACCATTATCTTATTTTAGCTAAAATTATGTCATATAAAGATCAAATCAAAACTAAATGATTCTAAAATTTAAAAAAATAGGGGTGAACAACCCTTGATAAAAATAAATAGTTTTACAAAGTAAAGAGTGTTCTATGTATTTTTCGATTTAAATTATTAAAAATTAAAATAAAGAAAATTGGTCAACAAATTTAAAAAAAAATGTTAGGGGTGAACAACTCTTGATAAAAATAAATAGTATTTGTGAGTAAAGACAGTTGTATGTATTTTGTTAATTCCACATTAAAAAAATTAAAATAAAAAAAGTTGACCCAAAATTGGAAAAAAGTATTAGGATTGGTCTACCCTTAATAATAATAAATTGTATTTAAAGCAACATTTAACCATTATCTTATTGTTAGCTAAAATTATGTCATATAAAGGTCAAATTAAACTAAATGAAATTGATTCTAATATTTAAAAAAAATAGGGGTGAACAACCTTGATAAAAATAAATAGTTTTTCGATGTGAAAAAAGTCCTATGTACTTTTCAATTTCAAATTATAGACAATTAAAATAAAGAAAATTGGTCAAAAAATTTTTAAAAAAAATGTTAGGTGTAAACTACCCTTGATGAGTAAAGACAGTTGTATGTATTTTGTTAATTCCACATTAAAAAAAGAGTGCGCGTAAGGATCACACGCGATTGAAGTAAAACTTATTTGCAATTATATTGTAGCAAATTTAAGTTGAGTGAAAATAAATACATCATATAAAAATTTTGAATAATGATGCACGCATTATTAATGTCGTCAATCATTATACACATTTATAAATGATAAATTATGAATTATATATTTATGATTACAATAAAAATATGTATAATATTTACAAACAATAATATGTAATCAAAGTCATACTTGAAATATGACTTGATCGGTTTAAAGTAATTGCTGATTAATAAATTATAATACAGTGGATTATGTTAAACAACGCCTAAACAAATATTGTTTTTGCAAATTAACTCATCCTGTAAAAATTGTGTTTGAAGAACTTCGTGTAATTAAAATTAACATACATTCATTTACTGTTTGTATTTTTTACTTTCTCGCTGACGATATAATCTCATTCCTTGAACAGCTGTAATATCTGTCTTGCCTAAAAAATTGAAGCCATACTTTTATATTTGTTTTTTTTTTATCAAGCTGCACATAGCTTGATCTATGAATCATTTTCTTTTTTATGTGAACGTTAATGCAATGATAATCATCAATATTACGAGGGTAATAAATTACCATATTATCAACGTCAACAGGAACATTTATAATTTGGTCAAACATTCCAAATGATTTGAGGAGTTTGAATTTTCTGAAGAAGTTTTACTTCAAAAATGATTAGAATTGCAGAAATAGCTATGAAAAAATAGGGGTCGGTGATAAAAAAGTAAAAAGTTCTTCTTACTGTGATCCTGATAGCATAGATCCTAAAGCCTCGACCATGCACGCTAAACCGTATCCTTTATAACCAGATGTTTCTTCAGCGCCTCCCAAAGGCATCAGAATGCCATTTTTGTAGCCAACAGCTGGGTCTGCAGTAGGTTGGCCATCTGGCCCTAAGGCCCAGCCTAGAGGTATCGGTTTGTTGAGCCTGCGGGCCATTTCGAGTTTACCGAGGGCCACTGCAGACGTTGCCATATCTGGGGAAAAATATTGATTTAAGACGGTTATATATATATATATATATATATATATATATCTCGTATCATAAAATTCTTGTGTCACAAAGTTTATATACACGTCCGAAACGGCTTTACCGATTTATTGAATTTTATATATGTATTTTGTATATGTACGTGTATATACGTGTATGTATTTTAATATGTAGGCCTGAGAATGGTAACTGTCTATTTTTCATACCCCTAAGTGATAAGGCTTTTTTAATTCCCGTAGGGTAAGTTAGTTATAGTAATGGGCCGAAAATCGAAATTGAAAATTTTTACATTTCTCGACGTTTTGAAGGTTTCTGAACGTTTTGGCATACCTCAGAAAAAATGGATGGTGTGTGTGGTATATATATGTGTGGATACAAATTTCCAGTCACGTTTCAGGGCGCACGGATCAACCGATTTGAATGGTCAAAAAACATCCGATTCTATTGATAGGGAAAAGAGCTGATTAGTTTTTGGCAAAAGCAGGTTCAGCCGTTTCGGAGATACGGAGCAAAGAGTGCAGAAAATAGAAATCGACTTTTTGAGAGAACGGAGTATCCGATTTGAATGATTAAAAAACATTCAATTAGTAATGATTGGGAGAAGTGTTGTTAGTTTTTGGCAAAGGCAGGCCCAGCCATTTCGAAGATACGGAGCTAAATATGTAAAAAATGGCAGTTTTTGAGAGAACTAAGCGTCCGATTTAAATGATTCAAAGAACTTTCTGCTTGTCTTAACAAAATAATTGATTTGGAAAAAAAAATTTTGTTCCAATTTTTTTTTTTTTTTTTTTTTAGTATTTTGTATATCGAAAAAATAATCAGATTTTATTTTTGATTCTGACTATAGTTCTAATATAACTTATACAAAAATTTTAAATTGCAATACAGTTTATCTTATAAATATTAGACAATGTTACAATATTTATAATAATCTATTTGAAAACATTCAGTATTCCTCGAACATTTCGTTACGGTACGGGAAGTTCCAGCAATTTGCCTTAAGCCACGATGCCACCCACCCCACTAGTTACCCTTCAATTTATTTTTGTAATTTTTGGACGGATTTTTTTGTTTTTATTCTTCTATAATGTGGCATTAAAAAATACATACAACCCTAAATTTTTATTTTTTTATCACCAACCCCTATTTTTTATGGCTATTTCAGCAATTCTATCAATTTTTATCTATTTATTTTTATTCAATTTTTATTAAATATTTTTGATATAATTTTAGTTCAGATTTTTGAGCTTGATGAAAAAACTCAATTTTTTTCTTTAAATAAATACAATTTATTATTATTAAGGGTTGTCCAACCCTAACACATTTATGCAAATATGAGTTCAATTTGTTGTTTATTGTAATTTTTTTAATTACAAATTGCGGAATTGAAAAATACATACAATTCTTTTTACTCCTAAATACTCTTTTTTGTCAAGGGTTGTTCACTCCTAACATGTTTTTTTGTTAATTTTTTGACTAATTTTATTTATTTAATTTTTTATAAATTGAAATTGAAATATGCATAAAACTCTCTTTACTTAGAAAAACTATATTTTTTATCAAGGGTTGTCCACCCTTATTTTTTTAATTTTGTGAATCAATTTTCTTTTAACTTTAATTTGACCTTTATTTGACATAGTTCTAGTTAAGATTTTCTTTGAGTATATAAAAATGGTTAAATATTGCTTTAAAAAATAATTTATTTTTATTAAGCGTTGTTTCCCCTAACATTTTTTTTTAAATTTTGGGACCAAATTCCTTTATTCTAACTTTTTATAATTTAAAATCGAAAAATACATAGAACACTCTTTACTTAGAAAAACTATTTTTCATCAAGGGTTGTCTACCCTTATTTTTATAAATTTTGGAATCAATTTTCATTTAGTTTTGATTTGACCTTTATTCCACATAATTTTAGCTAAGATAATGTTACTTTAAAAAATTATTTATTCTTATTAAGGGTTAGTTAACACTAACCACTTTTTCAATTTTGAGGTAATTTTTTTATTGTAATTTTTTTAATGCTGAATTGAAAAATACATACAACTGTCTTTACTCCAAAATACTATTTATTTTTATTAAGGGTAGTTTACACACCTAACGTTTTCCTTTTAATTTTGACACCAAATTTCTTTATTCTAACTTTTTATAATTTAAAATCGAAAAATACATAAAACTTTTTATTTTTATCAAGGGTTGATCATACCTATTTTTTTAAATTTTGGAATCAATTTTCTTCTACTTTTAATTTGACCTTTATTTGACACAATTTTAGCTAAGATAATGGTTAAATGTTACTTTAAAAAACTATTTATTCTTATTAAGGGTTGTCCACAACCCAAACACATTTTTTTAATTATGAGGTCAATTTTTTATTGTAATTCTTTTTACTTCAAAATACTATTTTTATGTCATGGGTCACCCTTAACTTTTTTTTAAATTCTGGAATCATTTTTTTAAATTTTAATTTTCAGAATGCGGAATTAAAAAAAAGTCCACAACTCTAAATTTTCACCCTCCTTCCACAAATCTTTATTTTATAATAGCTAGTCCGTGATTGTTTTTTTACTGAATTTTAAATTATATTTCCTGGTCTTATGATAAATTATAAATTTTATCTAAAAAATACTATTTTTTTTATCAAGGGTTTTATTAAATATTTCCCGATGCGCCAAACAGTACAGAATTGGTAAATGGTTTGCATAAAGAGCAATTTAAAAAAAAATAGAGAAATTGAATATTAAAATCTAAAGATATAACAGTTTTTGGTAGGAAAGTATCGGTACCATACAAATCTATAGCAAAACTGTTAAATTGTCCTCTCTCTTAATTTTTTTTCGAAAATTAATGAATTAATGAAAAGCGCGATAATAATATATAAAAATCTTGAATCTTTAAATGAGCCAATTCAATTTAAATAGAATCAGTTTCAAATTAGATTTTGGCTCTTGCAAAGACTATTATTAAGGGATATTTAAATGTCGAGTGCTTTGCAGTGTGTAAACTATTCATATATTTTTTGTTAGCTGCTCCTTTCACTTATCCACTATATTTGCAATCAGTTAGTTATTTTCGTACTAAACATTTTATGGCAAAATAACGTTTTCCGGGTGAGCTAGTATATATATATATATATATATATATATATATAAATATATTCGTACCTAATAAATAATAATCTTCTTTAATACTCGATGGCATTCCAATAGAAAGTGGATTTGTTCCCAAACACGCTTGTTTGCTCCTTGTCGGTGCCACCAAAGGGGAAGTATTTGTAGAACTGTATCCAATCAGGCCCTTTTCTACTGCCTGGAGGGTGTAATAACCTAACACATATATTTTTAACAATTAAAACCAAAAACATCCTGGCCAACTAAACAGCACAATCGGTTTGTCATTGTAATTAGCATTTAGAAATGAACCTTCATTAGAGAAATGAAGTAATTGCTGATTAATAAATTCTATAACATTCGTTCACACAGTGGATTATATTAAACAACGTCTAAACAAATATTGTTTTCGCAACTTCACTCATCATGTAATAATTGTGTTTGAAGAACTTTATGTAACTAAAATTAACATACATTCAATGACTGTTTGTATTTTTTTTTATTTTTTCGCTGGCGATATAATCTCATTATTTAAACGCTGTAATATCTGTCTTGCCTAAAAATATTTTTCATTTTGATAACTTCAAAGATTTATAGAAACTGCGAATAATATAGAAATAATTTCTAATCAATAAACTTACGTAGTTGGCTTGTCAGTAGAGTCCCTTTTTTAATTCTAGATTAGTTTGCTCGTCAGCAGAGTCCTTTTATTAATTTTCTAGTTTTTGCTCGTCAGTAGAGTCTTTTTATTAATTTTCTATCATTCGCTCGTCAGTAAAGTCCCTTTTTATATATTTTAGCTTTAACACGTCATTAGAGTCCTTTTTGTTAATTTTCTAGCTTTTGCTCGTCAGTAGAGTCTTTTTAATAATTTCCTAGCTTTTGCTCTAATAAGAAAAGGCGAGGAAATGTACTTTGCAATATATGAAAATAAAAAGGACTCTACTGACGAGCAGATTTAAAAACAACTTAGATGATAAAAAAGGGACTCTACTGACGATCTAATTAATTTTGAAACTCATAAAAAAGAACTGTACTGGCGGGCAAATTGAAAAACAATTCAGAAGATAAGAAGGAACTCTACTAACGAACAAATTGATTCTCAAAATCATGAAAAGGAACTATACTGACGAGCAACTTAAAAACAACTTGAAGATAAAAATAACTCTACTGATAGGCAATTTAAATGGCATTTTGAGAAAGAACTCTACTGACGAGCAAATTAAAAAGCAACCTAGAAAATTAAAAGGGACTTCAAAGATTTATAGAAAGTACTTACGAATAATATAGAAATAATTTCTAATCAATAAACTTACGTTTAGTACACGGCAATAAAAAATTTGTTTTATTATATTCAAGGAACGAGATAAAATATTATTTTGATTCAGGCGTTTTAAATTAAATCAAGATTTGTACTGCGATGTAACTTTAAAATGTTTATTTATCTATGCCGATTTTCTCGTTGATACAACGACAGATCTCTATTCCCATACACGACGACTAATCACAATCGACCCGTATAGAAATGATATCATCGAGAGCGAATGACGAATCATTGGCACACGACCTAGCCGTAACTCATTTCCGTTGCATTTACACCCTAGTTGCGCCTAAAGAAGTTTTACTTCAAAAAAACGTCTTTTGGCGAGCTCAAAAAACCCAAAAGGGATTCTACTGACGAGCAAATTAGAAAAATCAGTAAAACAAACTCTGATGACGAGCAAAATCAATTTTCTGGAGAGGACATGAGGGACTCTACTGATGACTAAACTAAAATCAAAGCAGAAAGGAACTCGACTTCAATTTTGGGGATTTCAAATGGAATGAAAAAGGGACTCTACTGACGAGCAAAATAGAATCAGAAGGGACTCGACTGACGCTCAGACTAAAAAAATAAGCAGAAAAAGGACTCTACTGACGATCAAATCAAGAAATGAAGAAAGACTACTGAAAACAAACTCTGATGGCAAGCATAATCAATTTTTTGGAGAGGACGAATGGGACTCTACTGATAAAGAAACTAAAAAAAGGAACTCAATATTTACTGAAGTACAAATTCAAATGGAATAAAAAAGGGACTCTACTGACGAGCAAAATAGAATCAGAAGGGACTCTACTGACGCTCAAACTAATATATAAGAAGAAAAAGAACTCTACTGAGCAAATTTAAGGAAAAGGATGAAGAAAACTACTGGCGATCAAAATATCATGAAAATTAAAGGGAACTCTACTGACGAGCAAATTTAAATTAGAAGAGCAATGACTTCATCAGCTCAGTAGTAAAACATTTTTGTGGGAGGAAAAAAGGGACTCCACTGACGAGCAAAATAGAATAATCAAAAAAACAAACTCTGATGACAAGCCAAATAATTTTTTTCAGAAGGACAAAAGGGACTCTACTGACGCTCAAAATTAAAAATATGAACAGATAAAATACTCTACTGACGAGCAAATTCAAAGAAAAAATTAAAAGGAACTCTACTGACGAGCAAATATAAAATAAAATAGCAATGACTTTAGCTAACTAGAAAAATCAATTTTGTGGGAGGAACAAAAGGAACTTCACTGACGTTCAAACTTAAATATAAAAAGAAAACAAACTCTACTGAGAAGCAAATTAAAATTAGAATAAAAAAAAATATTCACGAGAGCGGACTAAACTTCTTTGACAAGCTTGAGGAATACAAAAAGGACTCTACTGACGAGCAAAATAGAATCAGAAGGGACTCGACTGACGCTCAAACTAATATAAAAGAAGAAAAAGAACTCTACTGACGATCAAAATATCATCAAAATTAAAAGGAACTCTACTGACGAGCAAATTTAAGACTAATCACAATCGGCAAAATAAATTTGACTTCATAAAATTACTTATCCCTTACCAGCCATTCCGTAATGACACCCTCCCTTGGCCACAACGTATCCGATTCCGACTTTTTCGGCCTTTTTAATGGCCAACTGCATACAAAAGTTTCCTGTGACAGCCCCAAGGGCATTGCAGCCGCCTACCCAGGCCGCTGCGGGAGTCTCTTTTAAAATTTGGGGCTCCGCTCGGCCGTCGCAGACTCCTGCTTCCAGTTCGTTGAGGTACATCTCGAGACGATTCATACCTAGAGAAAATAGAAACTAGCTGTAAGTGGAATTCTGACTTAAGGCAATTAAGGCATCGTGCCTTAAGGCAAATTGCTGGAACTTCCCGTGCCAAAAATTATTATTTTTTTAAAAACGATTAACATTTTTGAAAAAAATTTACTTCGAAAAAATAAGATTTTTGAGAAACTATAAATTGGACAAAAAATTACTTTTTTTTGAAAAAAAACAAATTAAAAAAAAAATATTTTTTTAATTTTTTTTTTTTTTTTGTTGAAAAAAAAATATTTGTTTTATTTTAACATATTTTGGAAGATCTGAACTTTTTTTCAAAGCAGTCGTACTGCTTTATCTGCATAGAGACGAAATATCGAAGCGCGTAAGCGCCGCGTCGACGTCTAACGCGCAAACATTGGTACGGAACCCAAAGGAATGTAAACAAAATTTATACTTATTGTTAAAATCTCTATAAAATATCTGATAATTTGATGTGCATATGTCTAATGATCATTTTTGACCGCCAAATGGCATTTTTTTTTACTTTTTTCACTAGATCTCCGAAACCGCTAGTCCTATCTTCATGAAAATTTGATCAAATCTTCATCTTGTCAATACAAGTCAAATGTTTTTTGAATTATTAAAATCGGACGCTCCGTTCTCCTAAAAACTGAGGTACCATTTTCGGCACTTTTTGCCCCGTATCTCTGGAACGGCTGGACCTGCCTTCGCCATAAACTAATCAGCACGTCTCCTTATCAATACGGATCGAATGTTTTTTAAATTATTCAAATCGGTTGATCCGTGTTCCCGAAATCGTCGACGAAAATTTGTATCCGCACACACATACATACATACACACACACACACATACATCCATTTTTTCTAAGTTATGCCAAAATGTTTAGAAACCTCTGAAACGTAAAGATATACAGAAAATTTTCATTTTCGATTTTTTTGCGATTACTATGACTTACCCTACGGGAAGTTAAAAAGAGTGCGCGTAAGGATCACACGCGATTGAAGTAAAACTTATTTGCTACTGTACAAAGTAACAAATTTAAGTTAAGTAAAAATAAATACATCGTGTGACTAACTAGAAGGTAGAAAAAAGGACTCTACTGACAAGCAAATTTAAGATTAACTTTCATAATGGAGAAAGGACTCTACTGACGAGCAAATTGAAGGTCAACTTTCATAATGAAGAAAAGACTCTACTGACGAGCAAATTAACATGGATCTAGAAAATATAAAAAGGACTCTACTGATGAGCAAATCAACAATTTTTTAGTATAAAAGGACTCTACTGACGAGCAGATTTAAAAACAACTTAGGTGATAAAAAATGGACTCTACTGACGATCTAATTAATTTTTAAACTCATAAAAAAGAACTCTACTGGCGGGCAAATTGAAAAACAATTCAGAAGATAAGAAGGAACTCTACTAACGAACAAATTGGTTTTCAAAATAATGTAAAGGAACTGTACTGACGAGCAACTTAAAAACAACTTGAAGATAAAAAGAACTCTACTGATAGGCAATTTAAATGGCATTTTGAGAAAGTAAAAATCGAGCAAAGTAAAAATAGTAGGAGAAAGGGACTCTACGGACAAGCAAATTAAATATCTAGGCGAGGAGAAATAGGACTCTAATTATGAGCCACCTAAATTTTGAAGCAAAAAAGGACAGCACTGACGTTCAAATTAATTGTAAAATTATAAAAAAAATTCTATTCACGAGCAAAATAAAATTAAAATTAAAAAGGGAATCTACTGACGAGCAAACTAAAAATTAAAGAACAATGGAACTCTACTGACGAGCAAACAAACAATGAAAGCAAAACGAATCTACTAAAGAATAAACTAATAATAAAACAAAAAAGGGACTCTACTGACGAGCAAACTAAAAATAGAACAAAGAGACTCTACTGACGAGCAAATAACAATTCTAATAGAAAAACGCTACTGAAGAGCCATTTAAAAATAGGAAATTTACTCATGAGCAAATAAAAAAAGAACTCTACTGACGAGCAAATTAACCAATTTTTGCTATAAAAGAAATCTACTACCGAGCAAATTCCTAGATGACAAATAAAGGACTCTACTGACAAACAAATTGAAAGTCAACTTTCATGATAAAGAAAGAACTCTACTGACGAGCAAATTAACCAATTTTTGGTATAAGAGGACTCTACTGACGAGCAAATTAAAGGTCAACTTAGATGATAAACAAAGGACTCTACTGACAAACAAATTGAAAGTCAACTTTCATGATAAAGAAAGAACTCTACTGACGAGCAAATTAACCAATTTTTGGTATAAAAGAAATCTACTACCGAGCAAATTCCTAGATGATAAATAAAGGACTCTACTGACGAGCAAACTTAACATGGATCTAGGAAATATAAAAAGGACTCTACTGACTAGCAAATCAACAATTTTTTAGTATAAAAGGACCTTACTGACGAGCAAATTGTATAACAATTTGAATGACCAAGAAAGAACTCTACTGACGAGCAAATTAAATAGAATTTAGAAAATAGAAAAAAAAAGAACTCTACTGACGAGCAAATTAATTATTGATTTTGATGATGAAGAAGGGACTCTACTGACGAGCGAATCATATATGAATCTAGAAAATAGAAAAAGGACTCTACTGATGAGCAAATTTAAATGTCGATTCAGAAAATAAAAAAGGACTCTACTGACGAGAAAATTAAATGTCGATTTAGAAAATAAAAAAGAACTCTACTGACAAGCAAATTAAATATCAATCCAAAAAATAGAAAAAGAACTCTACTGACAAGCAAATTAAATATCAATCTAGAAAATAGAAAAAGGACTCTACTGACGAGCAAATTAATTATTGACTTAGAAAATAGAAAAAGGACTCTACTGATGAGCAAATTTAAATGTCGATTCAAAAAATAGAAAAAGGACTCTACTGATGAGCAAATTTAAATGTCGATTCAGAAAATAAAAAAGGACTCTACTGACAAGCAAATTAAATATCAATCTAGAAAATAGAAAAAGGACTCTACTGACGAGCAAATTAATTGACAACTTAGAAAATAAAAAAAGGACTTTACTGACGAGCAAATTAATTATCGACTTAGAAAATAAAGAAAGGACTTTACTGACGAGCAAATTATAAAAAAACCTAGAAAATAGGAAAAGGTCTCTACTGACGAGCATTTAAATTAGCAATTTAAAAAATAAAGAAAGGACTTTACTGACGAGCAAATTAAATATCTATTAGATGATAAAAAAAGACTCTACTGACGAGCAAACTAAATATCAACTTAGAAAATAAAAAAAGGATCTGCCTAAAAAATTGAAGCCATACTTTTATATTTGTTTTATTTATCAAGCCCTACACACAGTCAATCAATTGAAATGTGTTTGTGAGGCTTGTTTGTTTTGACTATTTCGCTGGCAACTGTAATATGTCTTTTGTAAAAATATTATAATAGTTATAACCTCAAAGGTATATAGTAACCTCGAAAAACTCGAATAATACAAATTACTTCAATAAACTTACATTTCTCACACGGCACAGATTTTTTATTTGTTTCATTATTTGCGATTATTTGCACTACAATTATTTATGGGGGACGGGATAAAATATTCTTCCGATCCTGACATTTTTATTAACTCACGATTTATACTACTATTTAACCTTAAAAAGTTTTGACATAACACCGGAAATTTGAACAATATGCTTCATGCTTTCGGTGACGTACGCACGTATAAAGTCCCGTATATAGGAATCATATCATCGAGAGCGAATGACTCTCACTTCACGTTGGCGTAACAATTTCCGTTGCATTTGTACGGAAGAAGTTTTACTTCAAAAATAAAATACAATTTTGGGTTTCATTATCATTTATCCCTGTATCAATTATTACCGTGGCTGTAATGGCCTCTCAAATCAGCAGCGATCAGAAGAGCGGCTTGCTGATCAGCATTTTTATCGCAAGCCTTAGCCTTTATAAGGCACTCCTTGATGAACCTTTTGGAATCGTCCTTGCAGCACCTCAAATCCTCATGATTGACCTTACAACCGTCCTTAGATTTTTTATTGTCGCTTTTTTTGCAGGTGCTATAGAGACGTCTGCTCGCTTTCAGGATGTTTTTGTTCCGGAGCAAACGGGACGATTCGTTGAATTTCATTTTAACTGAAAAAATAATAATATAGATAAATAGGAAAATAATAAAAATAATAAATGTCAAAAATGTCAAAAGTTAAATTTTATTTAAATAAAAAATATGTGGCTTTTGTTCCTCCTCGGGAAGCTTGCTGGGTGGAAATAGTTGATCGAACTTTGTAATCATATTGGTATAACCTTAACACAATTAGTGCAGTAAACGGAGAGGAAAAGGGTATAACCTCTGAATTTTTTACTGTGCTCCGAATTGAATGAAATTTTGGAATTATGTTCATCTTACCCTCAAGTTCAAAGTGAAAACAATTCGGGTTGCGCCATCACCCCCCGGGGGATGACACCCCCTCTCAATGTGTAATTAATTTTTTTCAAAATAACGTCGAAATCGATAGAAGAACTAATTATAAGAAAAAAATGTCTTCTATAGTTTTTTCAAAAAAACTAATACTTTTCAAGTTACTGGTCACTAAAGATTCATATATTTTTGGCGTTTTTCTTCGTTTTTTTGCAAATATCTCCTAAAATATACATTTAACGGAAATCATGTAATGAACAAAATAATGTCAATAAAAATCTTAATAAATCGGTATTACATAAAGTGTTCTAGGAAAAAATATTAGGCAAGTTTGAAAGAGCAAAGTCGTTTTTATTTCGTTCAAGATTTAATGTTGTATTCAAAGCCACTAGTGTCGAGGTTTTACATTTTATGCATTTCGGTGAAATTGGTTTTATAGTGCTCAACATAAGCTTTAAAATGAGTGCTGTTACAAGTTTTTTGCGTGTAAAATGAGTGAGCTATCATGCAAATAAGAAGGCATATACGAAGTTTTTTTCTTTTAAATCATATGGTTTAATGAGCGCCATTTCCACCAGAATGAAAGTAATTCACATTCCATCTAGAATTCACTTCATTATAGACATCTTGATGGATTCTAGTAGATTCACTACTTTAGTACAAACTATTTTCAGAAAACTCACGTTTTATAAAAACTTTTTTTTTCCAATTTGCGCGGGCCCGCGCAGTCTTAAACATTCATAACTCTGTCAATTTTTGGTGTGAAGAAAAATAATAAAAAAACAATAATAAGCCAGAAAGATCCCTTTGATTTTTATTATATGCTTTTACGTATCTTTTATTCTTTTGAGATATAATGAAAATAATTTCGATTTTTAAAAAAATTGGAAAAAAAGTTTTTATAAAATCGTGAGTTTTCTGAAAATAGTTTGTACTAAAGTAGTGAATCTACTAGAATCCATCAAGATGTCTATAATGAAGTGAATTCTAGATGGAATGTGAATTACTTTCATTCTGGTGGAAATGGCGCTCATTAAACCATATGATTTGAAAGAAAAAAACTTCGTATATGCCTTCTTATTTGAATGATAGCTCACTCATTTTACACGCAAAAAACTTGTAACAGCACTCATTTTAAAGCTTATGTTGAGCACTATAAAACCCAATTTCACCGAAATGCATAAAATGTAAAACCTCGACACTAGATGGCTTTGAATACAACAATTAAATCTTGAACGAAATAAAAAACGGACTTTGCTCTTTCAATCTTGCTTAATATTTTTTCCTAGAACACTTATGTAATACCGATTTATTAAGATTTTTATTGACATTATTTTGTTCATTACATGATTTCCGTTAAAATGTATATTTTTAGGAGATATTTGCAAAAAAAACGAAGAAAAACGCCAAAATATATGAATCTTTAGTGACCAGTAACTTGAAAAGTATTAGTTTTTTTAAAAAAACTATAGAAGACATTTTTTTCTTATAATTAGTTCTTCTATCGATTTCCGACGTTATTTGGAAAAAATGTAAT
>NW_020539725.1:61100001-61120066 GCF_003426905.1 Ctenocephalides felis | reverse complement strand
ACAATTGAGAGGGGGTGTCATCCCCCCGGGGGGTGATGGCGCAACCCGAATTGTTTTCACTTTTGAACTTGAGGGTAAGATGAACATAATTCCAAAATTTCATTCAATTCGGAGCACAGTAAAAAATTCAGAGGTTATACCCTTTTTTCCTCTCCGTTTACTGCACTAATTGTGTTAAGGTTATACCAATATGATTACAAAGTTCGATCAACTATTTCCACCCAGCAAGCTTCCCGAGGAGGAACAAAAGCCACATATTTTTTATTTAAATAAAATTAAACTTTTGACATTTTTGACATTTATTATTTTCATTATTTTCTTATTTATTTATATTATTATTTTCAGTTAAAATGAAATTCAACGAATCGTCCCGTTTGCTCCGGAACAAAAACATCCTGAAAGCGAGCAGACGTCTCTATAGCACCTGCAAAAAAAGCGACAATAAAAAATCTAAGGACGGTTGTAAGGTCAATCATGAGGATTTGAGGTGCTGCAAGGACGATTCTAAAAGGTTCATCAAGGAGTGCCTTATAAAGGCTAAGGCTTGCGATAAAAACGCCGACCAACAAGCCGCTCTTTTGATCGCTGCTGATTTGAGAGGCCATTACAGCCACGGTAATAATTGATACAGGGATAAATAATAATGGAACCCAAAATTGTATTTTATTTTTTAAGTAAAAGTTCTTTAGGCGCGACATGGGTGTAAATCCGTACAAATGCAACGGAAATTGTTACGCCAACGTGAAGTGAGAGTCATTCGCTCTCGATGATATAATTTCTATACGGGACTTTATACGTGCGTACGTCACCGAAAGCATGAAGCATATTGTTCAAATTTCCTGTGTCATGTCAAAACTTTTGAAGATTAAATATGTAGTAGTATAAATTGTGAGTTAATAAAAATGTCAGGATCGTAGGAATATTTTATCCCGTCCCCCATAAATAATTGTAGTGCAAATAATGAAACATATGAAAAATCTGCGCTGCATAATAAATGTAAGTTTATTGAAATAATTTTTATTATTCGAGTTTTTCGAGGTTACTATATACCTTTGAGGTTATAACTATTATAATATTTTTACAAAAGACATATTACAGTTGCCAGCGAAATAGTCAAAACAAACAAGCCTCACAAACATATTTCAATTGATTGACTGTGTGTAGGGCTTGATAAATAAAACAAATATAAAAGTATGGCTTCAATTTTTTAGGCAGGTCCTTTTTTATTTTCTAAGTTGATATTTAGTTTGCTCGTCAGTAGAGTCTTTTTTTATCATCTAATAGATATTTAATTTGCTCGTCAGTAAAGTCCTTTCTTTATTTTTTAAATTGCTAATTTAAATGCTCGTCAGTAGAGACCTTTTCCTATTTTCTAGGTTTTTTTATAATTTGCTCGTCAGTAAAGTCCTTTCTTTATTTTCTAAGTCAATAATTAATTTGCTCGTCAGTAAAGTCCTTTTTTTATTTTCTAAGTTGTCAATTAATTTGCTCGTCAGTAGAGTCCTTTTTCTATTTTCTAGATTGATATTTAATTTGCTTGTCAGTAGAGTCCTTTTTTATTTTCTGAATCGACATTTAAATTTGCTCATCAGTAGAGTCCTTTTTCTATTTTCTGAATCGACATTTAAATTTGCTCATCAGTAGAGTCCTTTTTCTATTTTCTAAGTCAATAATTAATTTGCTCGTCAGTAGAGTCCTTTTTTCTATTTTCTAGATTGATATTAATTTGCTTGTCAGTAGAGTTCTTTTTCTATTTTTTGGATTGATATTTAATTTGCTTGTCAGTAGAGTTCTTTTTATTTTCTAAATCGACATTTATTTTCTCGTCAGTAGAGTCCTTTTTTAATTTTCTGAATCGACATTTAAATTTGCTCATCAGTAGAGTCCTTTTTCTATTTTCTAGATTCATATATGATTCGCTCGTCAGTAGAGTCCCTTCTTCATCATCAAAATCAATAATTAATTTGCTCGTCAGTAGAGTTCTTTTTTTTCTATTTTCTAAATTCAATTTAATTTGTTCGTCAGTAGAGTTCTTTCTTCGTCATTCAAATTGTTATACAATTTTATACTACTTTTATACTAAAAAATTGTTGATTTGCTAGTCAGTAGAGTCCTTTTTATATTTCCTAGATCCATGTTAAGTGTGCTCGTCAGTGGAGTCCTTTATTTATCATCTAGGAATTTGCTCGGTAGTAGATTTCTTTTATACCAAAAATTGGTTAATTTGCTCGTCAGTAGAGTTCTTTCTTTATCATGAAAGTTGACCTTCAATTTGTTTGTCAGTAGAGTTCTTTGTTTATCATCTAAGTTGACCTTTAATTTGCTCGTCAGTAGAGTTCTTTTTTTATTTGCTCATGAGTAAATTTCCTATTTTTAAATATTTTTAAATGGCTCTTCAGTAGCGTTTTTCTATTAGAATTGTTATTTGCTCGTCAGTAGAGTCTCTTTGTTCCATTTTTAGTTTGCTCGTCAGTAGAGTCCCTTTTTTGTTTTATTCTTCAGTAGATTCGTTTTTGCTTTCATTGTTTGTTTGCTCGTCAGTAGAGTTCCATTGTTCTTTAATTTTTAGTTTGCTCGTCAGTAGATTCCCTTTTTAATTTTAATTTTATTTTGCTCGTGAATAGAATTTCTTTTATAATTTTACAATTAATTTGAACGTCAGTGCTGTCCTTTTTTGCTTCAAAATTTAAGTGGCTCATAATTAGAGTCCTATTTCTCCTCGCCTAGATATTTTAATTTGCTTGTCCGTAGAGTCCCTTTCTCCTACTATTTTTACTTTGCTCGATTTTTACTTTCTCAAAATGCCATTTAAATTGCCTATCAGTAGAGTTCTTTTTATTTTCAAGTTGTTTTTAAGTTGCTCGTCAGTACAGTTCCTTTACATTATTTTGAAAACCAATTTGTTCGTTAGTAGAGTTCCTTCTTATCTTCTGAATTGTTTTTTAATTTGCCCGTCAGTAGAGTTCTTTTTTATGAGTTTAAAAATTAATTAGATCGTCAGTAGAGTCCATTTTTTATCACCTAAGTTGTTTTTAAATCTGCTCGTCAGTAGAGTCCTTTTATACTAAAAAAATGTTGATTTGCTCATCAGTAGAGTCCTTTTTATATTTTCTAGATCCATGTTAATTTGCTCGTCAGTAGAGTCCTTTCTTCATTATGAAAGTTGACCTTTAATTTGCTCGTCAGTAGAGTCCTTTCTCCATTATAAAAGTTAATCTTAAATTTGCTTGTCAGTAGAGTCCTTTTTTCTACCTTCTAGTTAGTCACACGATGTATTTATTTTTACTTAACTTAAATTTGTTACTTTGTACAGTAGCAAATAAGTTTTACTTCAATCGCGTGTGATCCTTACGCGCACTCTTTTTAACTTCCCGTAGGGTAAGTTATAGTAATCGCAAAAAAATCGAAAATGAAAATTTTTGCATTTCTCGACGTTTCAAAGGTTTCTGAATATTTTGGCATACCTTAGAAAAAAATGGATGTATGTGTGTGTGTGTGTGTGTGTATGTATGTACTTGTGTGTATGTATGTGCGGATACAAATTTTCGTCGACGATTTCGGGAACAGGGATCAACCGATTTGAATAATTCAAAAAGCATTCGATTCGTATTGATAAGGAGACGTGCTGATTAGTTTATGGCGAAGGCAGGTCCAGCCGTTCCAGAGATACGGGGCAAAAGGTGCCGAAAATGGTACCTCAGTTTTTAGGAGAACGGAGCGTCCGATTTTAATAATTCAAAAAACATTTGACTTGTATTGACAAGATGAAGAATTGATCATATTTTCATGGGGGCAGGTCAATCGGTTTCGGAGATCTAACGAAAAAAGTAAAAAAAAATGCCATTTGGCGGTCAAAAATGATCATTAGACATTAGACATATGCACATCAAATTATCAGATATTTTATAGAGATTTTAACAATAAGTATAATTTTGGTTTACATTCCTTTGGGTTCCGTACCAATGTTTACGCGTTAGACGTCGACGCAGCGCTTATGCGCTTTGATATTTCGTCTTTATGCAGTTAAAGCAGTACGATTGCTTTGAAAAAAAGTTCAGATCTTCCAAATATGTTAAAATAAAACAAATATTTTTTTTCAAAAAAAAAAAAAAAAATTAAAAAAATATTTTTTTTTTAATTTGTTTTTTTTCAAAAAAAAAGTAATTTTTGTCCATTTATAGTTTCTCAAAAATCTTATTTTTTCGAAGTAAATTTTTTTCAAAAATGTTAATTGTTTTCAAAAAAAATAATAATTTTTGTTACGGGAAGTTCCAGCAATTTGCCTTAAGGCACGATGCCCTAATTGCCTTAAGTCAGAATTCCACTTACAGCTAGTTTCTATTTTCTCTAGGTATGAATCGTCTCGAGATGTACCTCAACGAACTGGAAGCAGGAGTCTGCGACGGCCGAGCGGAGCCCCAAATTTTAAAAGAGACTCCCGCAGCGGCCTGGGTAGGCGGCTGCAATGCCCTTGGGGCTGTCACCGGAAACTTTTGTATGCAATTGGCCATTAAAAAGGCCGAGAAGGTCGGAATCGGATACGTTGTGGCCAAGGGAGGGTGTCATTACGGAATGGCTGGTAAGGGATAAGTAATTTTATGAAGTCAAATTTATTTTGCCGATTGTGATTAGTCTTAAATTTGCTCGTCAGTAGAGTTCCTTTTAATTTTTATGATATTTTGGATCGTCAGTAGTTTTCTTCTTCCTTTTTTTTAATTTTGCTCGTCAGTAGATTTCTTTTTCTTCTTATATATTAGTTTGAGCGTCAGTCGAGTCCCTTCTGGTTCTATTTTGCTCGTCAGTAGAGTCCCTTTTTCATTCCATTTCAATTTGAACTTCAGTAAAGTCCCCACAAGATTGAAGTTTCAAGAGTTCCTTTCTTTGTAGTTTGTTTATCAGTAGAGTCCCTTTTGTCCTCTCCAAAAAATTGATTATGCTTCTCATCAGAGTTTGTTTTCAGTAGTTTTCTTTTTCTTCAATTTTGATCGTCAGTAGAGTTCTTTTAAGTCTATTTTGCTCGTTAGTAGAGTCCCTTTTTCATTCCATTTGAAATCCCCAAAATTGAAGTCGAGTTCCTTTCTGCTTTGATTTTAGTTTAGTCATCAGTAGAGTCCCTCATGTCCTCTCCAGAAAATTGATTTTGCTCGTCATCAGAGTTTGTTTTACTGATTTTTCTAATTTGCTCGTCAGTAGAATCCCTTTTGGGTTTTTTGAGCTCGCCAAAAGACGTTTTTTTGAAGTAAAACTTTTTTAGGCGCAACTAGGGTGTAAATGCAACGGAAATGAGTTACGGCTAGGTCGTGTGCCAATGATTCGTCATTCGCTCTCGATGATATCATTTCTATACGGGTCGATTGTGATTAGTCGTCGTGTATGGGAATAGAGATCTGTCGTTGTATCAACGAGAAAATCGGCATAGATAAATAAACATTTTAAAGTTACATCGCAGTACAAATCTTGATTTAATTTAAAACGCCTGAATCAAAATAATATTTTATCTCGTTCCTTGAATATAATAAAACAAATTTTTTATTGCCGTGTACTAAACGTAAGTTTATTGATTAGAAATTATTTCTATATTATTCGTAAGTACTTTCTATAAATCTTTGAAGTCCCTTTTAATTTTCTAGGTTGCTTTTTAATTTGCTCGTCAGTAGAGTTCTTTCTCAAAATGCCATTTAAATTGCCTATCAGTAGAGTTATTTTTATCTTCAAGTTGTTTTTAAGTTGCTCGTCAGTATAGTTCCTTTTCATGATTTTGAGAATCAATTTGTTCGTTAGTAGAGTTCCTTCTTATCTTCTGAATTGTTTTTCAATTTGCCCGCCAGTACAGTTCTTTTTTATGAGTTTCAAAATTAATTAGATCGTCAGTAGAGTCCCTTTTTTATCACCTAAGTTGTTTTTAAATCTGCTCGTCAGTAGAGTCCTTTTTTATTTTCATATATTGCAAAGTACATTTCCTCGCCTTTTCTTATTAGAGCAAAAGCTAGGAAATTATTAAAAAGACTCTACTGACGAGCAAAAGCTAGAAAATTAACAAAAAGGACTCTAATGACGTGTTAAAGCTAAAATATATAAAAAGGGACTTTACTGACGAGCGAATGATAGAAAATTAATAAAAAGACTCTACTGACGAGCAAAAACTAGAAAATTAATAAAAGGACTCTGCTGACGAGCAAACTAATCTAGAATTAAAAAAGGGACTCTACTGACAAGCCAACTACGTAAGTTTATTGATTAGAAATTATTTCTATATTATTCGCAGTTTCTATAAATCTTTGAAGTTATCAAAATGAAAAATATTTTTTAGGCAAGACAGATATTACAGCTGTTTAAATAATGAGATTATATCGCCAGCGAAAAAATAAAAAAAAATACAAACAGTCATTGAATGTATGTTAATTTTAGTTACATAAAGTTCTTCAAACACAATTATTACATGATGAGTGAAGTTGCGAAAACAATATTTGTTTAGACGTTGTTTAATATAATCCACTGTGTGAACGAATGTTATAGAATTTATTAATCAGCAATTACTTCATTTCTCATTTCTAAATGCTAATTACAATGACAAACCGATTGTGCTGTTTAGTTGGCCAGGATGTTTTTTGGTTTTAATTGTTAAAAATATATGTGTTTAGGTTATTACACCCTCCAGGCAGTAGAAAAGGGCCTGATTGGATACAGTTCTACAAATACTTCCCCTTTGGTGGCACCGACAAGGAGCAAACAAGCGTGTTTGGGAACAAATCCACTTTCTATTGGAATGCCATCGAGTATTAAAGAAGATTATTATTTATTAGGTACGAATATATTTATATATATATATATATATATATATATATATATATATACTAGCTCACCCGGAAAACGTTATTTTGCCATAAAATGTTTAGTACGAAAATAACTAACTGATTGCAAATATAGTGGATAAGTGAAAGGAGCAGCTAACAAAAAATATATGAATAGTTTACACACTGCAAAGCACTCGACATTTAAATATCCCTTAATAATAGTCTTTGCAAGAGCCAAAATCTAATTTGAAACTGATTCTATTTAAATTGAATTGGCTCATTTAAAGATTCAAGATTTTTATATATTATTATCGCGCTTTTCATTAATTCATTAATTTTCGAAAAAAAATTAAGAGAGAGGACAATTTAACAGTTTTGCTATAGATTTGTATGGTACCGATACTTTCCTACCAAAAACTGTTATATCTTTAGATTTTAATATTCAATTTCTCTATTTTTTTTTAAATTGCTCTTTATGCAAACCATTTACCAATTCTGTACTGTTTGGCGCATCGGGAAATATTTAATAAAACCCTTGATAAAAAAAATAGTATTTTTTAGATAAAATTTATAATTTATCATAAGACCAGGAAATATAATTTAAAATTCAGTAAAAAAACAATCACGGACTAGCTATTATAAAATAAAGATTTGTGGAAGGAGGGTGAAAATTTAGAGTTGTGGACTTTTTTTTAATTCCGCATTCTGAAAATTAAAATTTAAAAAAATGATTCCAGAATTTAAAAAAAAGTTAAGGGTGACCCATGACATAAAAATAGTATTTTGAAGTAAAAAGAATTACAATAAAAAATTGACCTCATAATTAAAAAAATGTGTTTGGGTTGTGGACAACCCTTAATAAGAATAAATAGTTTTTTAAAGTAACATTTAACCATTATCTTAGCTAAAATTGTGTCAAATAAAGGTCAAATTAAAAGTAGAAGAAAATTGATTCCAAAATTTAAAAAATAGGTATGATCAACCCTTGATAAAAATAAAAAGTTTTATGTATTTTTCGATTTTAAATTATAAAAAGTTAGAATAAAGAAATTTGGTGTCAAAATTAAAAGGAAAACGTTAGGTGTGTAAACTACCCTTAATAAAAATAAATAGTATTTTGGAGTAAAGACAGTTGTATGTATTTTTCAATTCAGCATTAAAAAAATTACAATAAAAAAATTACCTCAAAATTGAAAAAGTGGTTAGTGTTAACTAACCCTTAATAAGAATAAATAATTTTTTAAAGTAACATTATCTTAGCTAAAATTATGTGGAATAAAGGTCAAATCAAAACTAAATGAAAATTGATTCCAAAATTTATAAAAATAAGGGTAGACAACCCTTGATGAAAAATAGTTTTTCTAAGTAAAGAGTGTTCTATGTATTTTTCGATTTTAAATTATAAAAAGTTAGAATAAAGGAATTTGGTCCCAAAATTTAAAAAAAATGTTAGGGGTAAACAACGCTTAATAAAAATAAATTATTTTTTAAAGCAATATTTAACCATTTTTATATACTCAAAGAAAATCTTAACTAGAACTATGTCAAATAAAGGTCAAATTAAAGTTAAAAGAAAATTGATTCACAAAATTAAAAAAATAAGGGTGGACAACCCTTGATAAAAAATATAGTTTTTCTAAGTAAAGAGAGTTTTATGCATATTTCAATTTCAATTTATAAAAAATTAAATAAATAAAATTAGTCAAAAAATTAACAAAAAAACATGTTAGGAGTGAACAACCCTTGACAAAAAAGAGTATTTAGGAGTAAAAAGAATTGTATGTATTTTTCAATTCCGCAATTTGTAATTAAAAAAATTACAATAAACAACAAATTGAACTCATATTTGCATAAATGTGTTAGGGTTGGACAACCCTTAATAATAATAAATTGTATTTAAAGAAAAAAAATGAGTTTTTTCATCAAGCTCAAAAATCTGAACTACAACTATGTCAAAAATATTTAATAAAAATTGAATAAAAATAAATAGATAAAAATTGATAGAATTGCTGAAATAGCCATAAAAAATAGGGGTTGGTGATAAAAAATTAAAAATTTAGGGTTGTATGTATTTTTTAATGCCACATTATAGAAGAATAAAAACAAAAAAATACGTCCAAAAATTACAAAAATAAATTTAAGAGTAAAAAAGCCTTATCACTTAGGGGTATGACAAATAGACAGTTACCGATTCTTAGGCCTACTGAATACATATATAAAATTCAATAAAATCGGTAAAGCCGTTTCGGACGAGTACGGGAACAAACTTTGTGACACGAGAATTTTATATATAAGAATATATATATACCGTCTTATATCAATATCGATATGGCCCTGCAGGCCCTCAACAAATGGCCGATACCCGATACTTAGGCTGGGCCTTAGGGCCAGATGGCCAACCTACTGCAGACCCAGCTGTTGGCTACAAAAATGGCATTCTGATGCCTTTGGGAGGCGCTGAAGAAACATCTGGTTATAAAGGATACGGTTTAGCGTGCATGGTCGAGGCTTTAGGATCTATGCTATCAGGATCACAGTAAGAAGAACTTTTACTTTTTTATCACCGACCCCTATTTTTTCATAGCTATTTCTGCAATTCTATCATTTTTGAAGTAAAACTTCTTCAAAAAATTCAAACTCCTCAAATCATTTGGAATGTTTGACCAAATTATAAATGTTCCTGTTGACGTTGATAATATGGTTAATTTATTACCTCGTAATATTGATGATTATCATTGCATTAACGTTCACATAAAAAAGAAAATGATTCATAGATCAAGCTATGTGCAGGGCTTGATAAAAAAAAAAACAAATATAAAAGTATGGCTTCAATTTTTTAGGCAAGACAGATATTACAGCTGTTCAAGGAATGAGATTATATCGTCAGCGAGAAAGTAAAAAAATACAAACAGTAAATGAATGTATGTTAATTTTAATTACACGAAGTTCTTCAAACACAATTTTTACAGGATGAGTTAATTTGCAAAAACAATATTTGTTTAGGCGTTGTTTAACATAATCCACTGTATTATAGAATTTATTAATCAGCAATTACTTTAAACCGATCAAGTCATATTTCAAGTATGACTTTGATTACATATTATTGTTTGTAAATATTATACATATTTTTATTGTAATCATAAATATATAATTCATAATTTATCATTATATAAATGTGTATAATGATTGACGACATTAATAAATGCGTGCATCATTATTCAAAATTTTTATATGATGTATTTATTTTCACTCAACTTAAATTTGCTACAATATAATTGCAAATAAGTTTTACTTCAATCGCGTGTGATCCTTACGCGCACTCTTTTTTTTAATGTGGAATTAACAAAATACATACAACTGTCTTTACTCATCAAGGGTAGTTTACACCTAACATTTTTTTAAAAATTTTTGACCAATTTTCTTTATTTTAATTGTCTATAATTTGAAATTGAAAAGTACATAGGACTTTTTTCACATCGAAAAACTATTTATTTTTATCAAGGGTTGTTCACCCCTATTTTTTTTAAATATTAGAATCAATTTTCATTTAGTTTTAATTTGACCTTTATATGACATAATTTTAGCTAACAATAAGATAATGGTTAAATGTTGCTTTAAAATACAATTTATTATTATTAAGGGTAGACCAATCCTAATACTTTTTTCCAATTTTGGGGTCAACTTTTTTTATTTTAATTTTTTTAATGTGGAATTAACAAAATACATACAACTGTCTTTACTCACAAATACTATTTATTTTTATCAAGAGTTGCTCACCCCTAACATTTTTTTTAAATTTGTTGACCAATTTTCTTTATTTTAATTTTTAATAATTTAAAATCGAAAAATACATAGAACACTCTTTACTTTGTAAAACTATTTATTTTTATCAAGGGTTGTTCACCCCTATTTTTTTTAAATTTTAGAATCATTTAGTTTTGATTTGATCTTTATATGACATAATTTTAGCTAAAATAAGATAATGGTTAAATGTTGCTTTAAAAAACTATTTATTATTATTAAGGGTTGTCCAACCCTAACACATTTTTTCAATTTTGAGGTAATTTTTTTAATGCGGTTTTGAAAAATACAAACAATTATTTTTACTTCTAAGTACTATTTTATTATCAAGGGTGGTCCACGCTTAAAAAAGTTTTTAAAAAAATCTGGAATCAATTTTTTTAAATTTTAATTTTCATAATGCGGAATTAAAAAAAAGCACACAACTCTAAATTTTTACCCTCCTTCCACAAATCTTTATTTTATAATAGTCAGTGATTGTTTTTTTTTACTGAATATTAAATTACATTTCCTGACTTTATGATAAATCATGAATTTTATTTAAAAAATACATTTTTTTATCAAGCCCCTCCCATTTTTTCATTGTAAAATATTTTCCGATGCGCACAAACTGTACATAAATGAAAAATAGTTTGCATAAATGTTATTTTTTTTACTTTTCTTTAAATAACTTTTAGTTTTTTTTTGGAACATAGAGGGTAATTACTAGGGTTTGTCGGTTTTCAAAAACCGCTTTTTGGCGAAAATAATGGAATTCGAAAACCGGTTTTTTAGTGAAAAAAGTCGGTTTTTACTGTATAAATGGAAAATGACAAATATAGCCAAATGTAAAAGATAGATGGAAGCGTTTTGATTCTTGAAATTGTATCGGTTTAATAGCATTTGGTATCTTATCAGTCTGCAATGGTTCCCAGAAATTGTATATATTAATTACGATTTTTATAACAATGTATATATTAATTTAAATAAGTGTGACTTCTTTTTGAAGAATTAACTTCCTCTACTCAAACTTGAAAAAAGTGTTTTAAACCCTAGAAGTCACAAATTAAAGAACAAAAAACTTAGAATTATTATATCAGGCTTTAAAAACAATTAAGCATAATTTGGTCGCAAATATGAGAGTATTTTCTATTTCAGGAATTATTGTGAGTAAACAAAGGACACGTCTAAGTAGCAATTCGATAGATGTCTTGTAATCATATTTTATTAAACAAAAAAATTATTTTTTCAAAATTAATTAATTAAACTTGTTCGGAACAGACAATACCCGAGTTAAGCTTAATTGTTTTTAAAACTAAAATTGACATTAACAAGTATGTAACAACATGTATCTAATATTTTTTATTTTTTTTAATTTAATGACTGTTTTTTATTTAAAAATGTAATATTTTAATTTATTCGAAAACTTTCCTTTCACTATCATAAACACACTTTTATTCTTATATGTGAAAATGATGCATGAATAACGAATAATTATTTTCAAAGTTATTTAATCAAGATAAACTATTATTTTTTAGTTCTACTAATTAAAATTAAAATAATTTTGTTTACTATCCATAAAATTGAACAATAAATAAATTCAGTCAAATTCTGCTCTAAATCACACTAGATTTGTGGATAAATTACAGAATATTCGAGCAAAAATTTATTTTTTATATAAAATTCGAAAACCGGTTTTTTAGTAAAATTAAAATTCGAAAACCGGTTTTCTGAAATGTCGGTTTTTGTATAAACCCTAATAATTACTGTTTTTTTTTTCTAGATTTGGTTCAAGAATCCGCAAACTGTCCTCCACCGACAAGCCCTCCGATTTGGGTATGACCTTCATGGCAATAAGTCCGGATTTTTTTGCCCCAGATTTCAAAGAAAGAGTTTCGAGTTTTTTGTGTATGTTGAGAAGTCTGAAACCGGTTGATAATTGTAAACCGGTTTTGATAGCAGGTGATGCCGAAAGGGCAGCTATGGCCAAGGCTAAGAAGGAAGGGGGCTTGTATTATGTAAAAAATCAAATTGAAACTTGCAAAAGACTTAGTGAGAAGTATAAAGTTAAGATGATTGAGCAGTATATGAGGAAGGATACGAAATAACGGTGGAAAGATGAAAATTGTATGAAAATTTATTAAAAGTTTTGTTTGGTGTTGAGATTGGTATTTTATTAACTTCCCATAGGGTTGTTATAGTGATGGGCCGAAAATCGAAAATGAAAATTTTTGCATTTTTCGACGTTTTGAAGGTTTCTGAACATTTTACTGACATACCCTTTTTAGAACCCCTTTTTCTAAATCTAATTTTAATTTGCTTGTCAGTAGAGTCCCTTTCTCTAAATCTAATTTTAATTTGCTTGTCAGTAGAGTTCCTTTTTATTAAAGTTTACTTTGTTCTTTAATTTACTGCCCAGTAGAGTCCTTTTTTATCATTATTAACTTCCCGTAAGATAAGTTACAGTAATTGAAAAAAAAAACAAAATTGAAAACTTTTGCATTCCTTCACGTTTTAAAGGTTTCTGAACATTTTAAGGCATACCTCAAAAACTAAATCGATGTGTGTGATTTGTATGTCCGTATTTTTAGTATTAAAAAATGGACTCTACTGACGAGCAAACTAATCTAGAATTAAAAAAGGGACTCTACTGACGAGCAAACTAATCTAATATTAAAAATGGGACTCTACTGACGAGCAAACTAATCTAGAATTAAAAAGGGACTCTGCTGACAAGCAAACTTAATCTAGAATTAAAAAATGGATTCTACTGACGAGCAAAAGTTAAAATATATAAAAGGGGACTTTACTGACGAGCAGACGAGTAGTTCAGTTTGCTTGTCAGTTTATATAATGCAAAATATAGTTTGTCAGTAGAGTCCTTTTTATTTTCATGTCTGGTAAAATACAGTTGATGATGAAAAATACTAAATTCAAAAAATTCGAAAAATTACCCAGGCTAAGCGCAGTCTAAGCGCCATTCTGGTACAAATGTTTTCGCAAGTGCGTTTAGACTGTTTATGTTGGTGCAATTTTCCAATTTTGTGAAAATTATTGAAAAATGTGAAAATGCCGCCAAGCTAAGCACAGTATAAGTGAAAATGTCGCACAGAATTATTAGCAAATGCGTTCAGTTTTGTGTAAATTTGGCAACTATTTTTTTTTTTGAAATTGAATTTGAAATGAAATGACGATTGTTAATGTTCTGGAGATGATAAATTGATTTATTTATAATTAACTTTCCGTAGGGTAAGTCATAGTAATCGCAAAAAAATCGAAAATGAAAATTTTTATATATCTTTATTACGTTTCAAAGGTTTCTGAATATGTTGGCATACCTTAGAGAAAATTGATGTATGTGTGTGTGTGCGTACATGTGTGTGTGTTCGGATACAAATTTTCGTCGACGATTTCGGGAACACGGATGAAGCAATTTGAATAATTCAAAAAGCATTCGATTCGTATTGATAAGGAGACGTGCCGATTAGTTTTTGTCAAGCGCAGGTCTAGCCGTTCCGAAGATACGGGGCAAAAAGTGCCAAAAACGGTAACTCAGTTTTTAAGAGAACGGAGCATCCGATTTGAATAATTCAAAAAACATTTTGCTTGTATTGACAAGATGAAGAATCGATAAAATTTTCATGATGGTAGGTCTAACGGTTTCGGAGATATGGAGGAAAAAGTAAAAAAAATGAGCCATTTGGCGGTCAAAAATGATCATTAGACATATGCACATCAAATTATCAGATATTTTATAGAGATTTTAATAATAAGTATAAATTTTGTTTACATTCCTAAGGGTTCCGTACCAGTATTTAGCCGTTAGACGACGACGCGGCGCTTAGATATTTAGTCTCTAAGCATTTAAAGCAGTACGATTGCTTTGAAAAAAAGTTCAGAATTTCCAAAAAATTTAAAAATAAATTTTTCAACAAAAAGTACGTTTTTGTCAAAAATCTATTTTTTCAGAGTAAATTTTTTTCAAAAATGTTAATCTTTTCAAAAAAAAAATAATTTTTGGTACGGGAAGTTCCAGCAATTTGCCTTAAGGCACGATGCCATGCGCCCCACTAGTTTTATGTTTATTCTCTGCATCAAAGTTTTCTCCTAAAATCTTAAACTAATTTTGAAACTTAAAATGTATTGTACAAATCACATTGATTAGTTTTTAATGTAAAGCAAAAACTTTATTATGAAATAAATTTGATTAACAAAATTTTTGCTTTATTTCAGTTAAATTGCTATGTACAAGTATCATATATATATATATATATATATATATATATATTTATATATATAAATATATTTAATTATTTTGCATCAACGTAGCTTGTATATGTGCTGCAATAACCTCTTGAGGATTCTTTTTGAATTCAGGATGATCCATCAGTCGTTTGAATAAATTTTTATCAGCTTTATTTTGTTTTTGCCTTGTATATGTTTTCTGTATTGCTTTTTGTTTGGGTGCATTTAAATTTTTAGTAACTGGTGCATCTTTTGGCTTCAATAAAGACTTTAAACTTGGAAGAGCATCGTGCAGCTCAACTAAATTACCTAAAAATATACAAACAGATAAGTAAATATATACATAAATATATATATACATATATATATATATATATATATATATTTCAATTATCACCTGATATAGCTTTTTTCAATTTCCTATTCTTCTTCCTAGAATCGCTCCTGGATTTAATAGTAGTATCAATTTTATGCAAAAACAAATCATGCCTCAACTTCTGTTTGTCTTTTTTCGATAACTGTTTATCAATACCCATTTCTGATTTAAGAGACTTAAATGATTTAACACTTTTAGTGTCGATGTCCGATAAAGACTTTTTGAGTTGAGCGTAAGACATTGTGGAAGCATTTTCTGGTAAATTTGTAGAATGTGGGTTATCGTTTGAGGCTGCTTTGGCAGCTTTGTTACGGAGACGTCTTACTTTACCCATTTTGGTAAAAGATATAAATTAGTAAAAATTATTATTAAAATTTTAACCTATAAATGTGTGAATTATTTTATAGACACTATATATTTTCTTGGACAACCTGGAAATGTATTTAGTAGGGTTCAGAATTTATTTACAGATTTGTTTATATATAAATGCAAGTTTTATTTGCATGTGATAAAGATAAAATTAAATATCTGCAATTTTTAGGTTATGTAAAGTAAAATATACATTTTCAATATATTTAATGCGTTTATGGAGTAAACAAATACTTACGTTAATTAACACAAAGTATATCTACACTATTTTTGATTAAATAACGTTGGTTTTATCATTCTAAGTATTTTTATTTAATTTTTAATTATTTGTTTTGAATTTAAAATGAAGGCATGGTTTTATTTTGACAGCTGACTAATGCGACATCTGCGAGCAACACAAGAAATACTTGAAAACCGTTATTTTCAAATTTGAATATTAATTTTTGTAAAATTTTCTGTATTTTATTTATAAATTTATAAAATAAATTTATAATATAATATATTTATATATATAATATAGTATACTTATATATATAGTATAATATATATATATATATATATATATATATATAATATTTATAATATAATATATATAATTAATAATCCCTTCTAGTATATCAAAATAAAATCCTTTATTAATATATTAAAATAAAATACACGTATTTTCAAACCTTTCGCTTGGTTACATACAAATATACATAAAATAATGCTTATTGCATTATAAAATAAAACAATACAATTTTAAAAATATAATAAGTATTTATCCAATTTGTGCAGTTGACAAAACGTATTTTATATATATAATATAACTTTTATATTTTAAATTTCAAGCTTATGGTGTAACATTTAAATGTAAATAATTATTGCATATTGTGCGTTAAATAACAATTAAATTTTTAGAATAAAAGTTCATTAAACTGTAAATTGAATGGCATTGATTAAATTTTTTATAGAATTATTGGTCCAAATGTAATTTTTTGTATATGGCAGAGGTACACGTAGATAAATATAAAAATAACATCAAATTTTATTTAATATTTTTGCCAACGTTTTAGTACAAAGATTTAAAACATAGAAATTTGTTTAGGTGTACAACTTTGCTTCTGCCCTTTTTGCAATACAAGTTCTTTACAATAAAGGCGTAAGCAAAGTTGTATGCTTTCAAATGCTTTTTAAAGTATACCGAGTTAGTGTAGAGCATAATGATGTTAGATAAATTTGTTGATTATTTAATTTTAAACAAATTTACCAAATACATTGTTTATATTAAATAAATGGTTTAGAAGTTATGGGCATTTCTATTACATCAGTGCAACACTTTGAGTATATAGTGTACAACTTTGCTTCCGCCGTTTTTATTAAGCGAGTTCTTTAGAATAATGGCGTAAGCAAAGTTGTAAATTTTCAAATGCGTTTTAAAGTATACCAAGTTGCTTTAGGGCTTAATGATGTTAGACAAACTTGTTAACTATTTAATTTGAAATAAATTTCCCAAATATATCGTTTACATTAAACGAATGGTTTAGAAGTTACAAGCGATAAAGTAAAAATATGCTCTTGGTATACCTAATTCCAAAGCAAGATTTCCCTACAAAACACTATGTAAAAATTCTTTGTAAACCTTCAGTTTGTTTGGAAACTAGTATACTATATGCACAGATTATTTGTTAGGTTTCAATTGCAATTTTAAAGTATACCGAGTTGCTTTAGAGTCATTTGTTGTTAGAAACGTTTTTAGATCGATTAATTTTAAACAAATTCGCCGAATACATCATTTATATTAAACGAATGGTTTTAAAGTTATTACATATATAATATATAAGTGTATCCTCGCTTATTAAAACTTTAGATTACAACAAGGTTTTTTCACAAAACGTTTGTAAAAACATAAAATAAAATTATTAATACATGTTGTAATATATATTATGTTCTAATAAAGTATTTATAAATATAATATTTAATTTATAATGAATAAAAAAACTGTTGTTAAGTATTTCGTGATAATAATAGTTGATTTTTAATTAAGTATATATATATATATATATATATATATATATTATTTTATATATCTACAATATTAATATACAATTACCGATTTATATCATTATTAAATACAAAAGCCATTTAAATATTGCAAGTTATATGTAATAAAAAGGACATTTGCTCCTGCTTTAACACATAATAAATTTATCAATAATTAAATTAGTATACAAAAATATTATTTGCAAAAAACTAAGCGATATAAGTTTATTTTACCATACATATTTATATCTAAAAATATATTTATAAATCCAAATTATTTATAAGATCTTTTGCTGTACATATATTTTTCATTTCAGGCATTTTATTCAATCGATTTTAAATCATTCCGTTTGACATCATTCTTATCAGCGCCTGTATTTATATAAATGAAAATTATAATATATATATATATATATACATGTATATATATATATATATATATATATATATATATATATATTCAGTTAGTCACAACAAACCAGATGATGATGTACAAAATTATTTACGTGCAAAATGTTACATGAAATAAAAAAAAAAAGTTAAATCAGTTTTAGTTAATGAAATGATCAAAATGAATTATATATATAAGTTGAAAAAAAAGTAGTAAATCCACACCTCTTAAAAAATCTATTTGTATTTGCTGATATATGTAAATTGCCTTATCGATTCTGATTTGTTGTGATTTTATAAATCCAAGAAAAATTATACCATAATTCATTTAAGGGGCACAACTAGTGCAACCGCCTAAAAAAAATGTGATTTTTGGGAATTTATATTAAAAAAATTACTTTATCAATCATTTCAAAATTTTAGGAATATATTTATACATGTTTCAAGAATACATAGTAAAATTTTTGAAGAAAAAAATTAAATATTTTGTAAGTTATCGTCGATCTCCAACGGCCCTTCACTGCTGTAGTGGTTCCGGCCTTCTACGTGGATAAAATTTAAAAAACAAAAAATTCTCGTTAAACTAAATAATATTGTTTGTAAAATGACCTACGATGAAGAAAAAAATCAAAAACTGACAAAATGGCGGCGTTTTTTTAAAAAAAGTCGAATTTTACCCAAAATTTTGGTCGTTTTTGGACTGCCAAAATTCGATTTTTGGTCTGATAAAAAAATCGATGGTCCATTTTACGGAGCACTATATATAGAACATGTAAAAAAAAATTGATCATTTGTTTTTGAGTAATCGCTGCAGCAAATTCGGAAAATGCTGTTTCGAGAAAAACGCTTTCAAAGATAAAATGATCGTTATACTATATGCTATATAAATACTCTTTAAATGGCTCTGACTCAAAAACTATTTAAGATATCGATTTAAAATTTTGGTATGTTATTTTTAAAGGTATAACCTAACGAAATATGAAAAAATTGAAAATTCGATTTTTTGAAAATTTCACACTAGTTGTGCCCCTTGAAAAGCTTAAATATATTTAAATAAATTCACAGTAAAAAGAAATATCACCAAAATAACAATTTTTTAAAAAAATCCTTTTACCGAAATACCCAAAATCATAATTTCTATTATTTATATAATTTCTATTATCATTATTTTTATTATTATTAATTATTTATTATCGTGCCAATAGGTGCCAAAAAATCTCCAAATACAGTGAAGGGTTGCTCGATTGGTTAGTTAGTATACTTATAGGATGGATGCTTTAGTTCTTTAGTTCTTTAGAATCTTGTCCCCCAAAAGAAAGATTTGTTTCCATTTACCTTCTGTATCTTCCCAAATAAGTCTTGCAATTTGGGCATTTGTGATGCACGTCCATGCATTCGTCGATGCAGCAAGGAATTAGGCAGCAACCGAGCCAGCATCTGCAAAAATGCAGAAATCGATGAAAAATTGTTGAAAATTGATGATAAATTGATAATAGGACACTAGTCAATGTTGAACACTTTATGGTAATGAAATGTCTTGATAACCCAGTAGTCTGTTTACTAGATAAAAGTTACATAGTTCTCCCAGACACTTGTTAGACATAAAACTTTGTTTAGGTATACAACTTTGCTTCCGCCGCTTTTACAATGCGAGTTCTTTACAATAAAGGCGTAAGCAAAGTTGTATGCTTTAAAAAGCGTTTTAAAGTACACCAAGTTGCTGTAGAGTGTAATGATGTTAGACAACATCGTTAATGACTTGTTTTTACATAAATTTGTTCAAGACATCGTTTATATTAAACGTATGGTTTAGAAGTTACAAGCGATTAAGTAAAAATATGCACTACGTATACTGTATTCCAGAGCAAGATTTCACTACAAACACTATGCAGAAAATCTTTGAAAAAGTTCATTTTGTTTGGAAACTACTATACCTGATGTTCAGATTATTTGTTGCTTTTTGATTGTGATTTTAAAGTATACCGAGTTGCTTTAGAGTCGTTTTTTGTTAGAAACGTTTGTAGATTGATTAATTTTGAACAAATTCGCCATACTAAACGAATGGTTTTAAAGTTATGTTCATATATAT
>NW_020539725.1:61086859-61099001 GCF_003426905.1 Ctenocephalides felis | reverse complement strand
AACTTTGCTTTCGCCGTTTTTACTAAGCGAGTTCTTACAATATTGGCGTAAGCAAAGTTGTATGTTTCAAATTGCATTTTAAAGTATACCGAGTTGCTGTAGAGTTTATGATTTTAGACAATATTGTTAATGACTTGTTTTTACATAAATTTGCCAAAGACATCGTTTATATTAAACAAATGGTTTAGAAGTTACAAGCGACTAGGTAAAAGTATGCACTAGGTATACTGAAATCTAAAGCAAGATTTCATACAAAATGCTATGTAGAAAATCTTTGAATAAGTTCGGTTTGTATTGAAACTAGTATACTTTATGCAAAAATTATTTGTTAGATTTCAATTGCAATTTTGAAGTATACCGAGTTGCTTTAGAGTCATTTATTGTTAGAAACATTTGTAGGATGATTAATTTTGAACAAATTCGTCGAATACATCATTCATATTAAACGAATGGTTTTAAAGTTATGTTCATATATATTACATTAGTGCAACACTTTATAAATATTTAGTGTACAACTTTGCTTCCGCCGTTTTTATTAAGCGAATTCTTTACAATAAAGGCGCACGCAAAGTGTATGTTTTCAAATTTTCAAACTCTACTGACGAGCAAATTAAAATTAGAATAAAAAGAAAATATTTGCGAGAATGGACTAAACTTCTTTGACGAGCTTGAGGAATACAAAAGGGACTCGACTGACGAACAAACCAACATTGAAGGAAAAAAGAACTCTACTGACGAGCAAAATAAAAAAAAATTAACAAAATGTGATGAAATCAATTAGACGAGAAAAAACTAATGGACACAAAAAATATAAACAGATAAAGGACTCTACTGACGAGCAATTTAAACACGTTGATCTCTATGTCAGTCATCACGCTGAAAAAAAATAATTGCCTTTATACAAAATTAAAAAAAAGTGCTCCCGTATAGTCACAGTCTAAACGCACTTGGGTAAACATTTGTACCAGAGTGGCGCTTAGACTGTACTTAGCCTGGGTACTTTTTCGAATTTTTTTAATTAATCCAAAATTACAAAAATATTTTATGGAAAATAAAAAAAGATGTAATAATTTTTTTTATCCTCAGAAGCAATTGTTTTGTCAATACAAGCAGAAAGTTTTTTAGATCATTCAAATCAAAGGACGCTTAGTTCACTCAAAAACTGCCATTTTTTACACATTTTGCTCTGTATGTCTTCGAAATGACGGGACCTGTCTTTGCCAAAAACTAATACCTTTTCCCGTCATTACAAACTAAATGTTTTTTGAATCATACAAATCGGATGATCCGTTCTCCCAAAAACTCGATTTCTATTTTCTGCACTCTTTGCTCTATATCTACGTAACTGCTGGACCTGCCTTTGCCAAAAACTAGTCAGCACATCTCCCTATCAATAGGAATCGAATGGTAAATGAATTAGTCAAATCGGTTTATCCGTGCGCCCGAAAACATGGACGAAAAAATGCGGACATACGAGTACAAAACACACACCACACATCCATTTAGTTTCTTAGGTATGCCCCTTAAAAATGTTCAGAAACTTTCAAAACGTCGAGAAATGCAAAAATTTTCATTTTCAGTTAACAAAAGGTCCAAGATTGGACACAATAGCAACTTTTCCGATACCAAATTGATACAGTTTAATAATAATTTCAAATGCAAATATGTAGTTTAATAATCCACTTACCCCAACAAGGCAATAACTACGCCACTGACATATGCGATAATTCCCGGCTCGGTGGTAGTGGCAGTGTCGATTTCAGCCCCGCACGTAGGGCAAACTGTGTGGGTAGAATGTGGACCTACGGGGACCACTGTGGTCACTATCGGTGGACTGGTTTGCTGTTGAGGGAATGCTAAAAAAAAGAAATAAAAAAAGAATTACAAATATTGAAAATAAAGGGCATATTATAACATAACTGTACAAGTAAGAAATAAAGGAAATAAATGAGTAAGAAACTAGTGGTGTATGGCATCGTGCCTTAAGGCTATCTTGTTATATCTGAGCAAATCAAATGAAAATCATAAATAAATCAATTTATCTCCAGAACATTACCAATCGTCATTTCATTTCGAATTAAATTTCAAAAAAAAAATAGTTGCCTAATTTTATACAAAATTGAAAAAGTGCTCCCGTACAGTCACAGTCTAAACGCATTTGCTAATAATTCTGTACGACATTTTCACTTGTACTGTGCTTAACGTGGCGGCATTTATAAGAACTAAAATGATTGTTGTTAAATTGAGGAGGCTACATTTTAATATATCTCGTTTTATATTTTTGGACCGGTTCGATTTTTATTTGTTTATAACTTCTAAACAAATTGTCCGATTATTTGCAATATCCAGCTAATTTATAGCCAATTAAATTATCTACAACTTTTTAATAACAACATTTTCTATCTCATATCCTTTTACCCAAAATTTGCAATAAAACAGGTTGTTGTTAAATTTTGGAGGTTGCATCAGTATATCTTGCTTCACACTTTTGGACCAGCTCGATTTTTATTTATTTATTTATAACTTCAAAACGAAATGTTCCACCATTTTGCAATATTCAGCAAATTTATAGCCAATTAAATTATCTACAATATTTATTAACAACAAAAATTGGTATCTCTTATCCTTTTATCAAAAATTTACATTTAAAAAGATAGTTGCTAAATTTTGGAGGTTACATTCATACTCATGTATCTTACTCTGTCACTCTCTACACTGTCAGGTATATGTTGCTCTTTTTCGCATGAGTGTTTTATATATCTCTCTCTCATTTTCTCACTATATACTGTTGTCTCTTTTACGTTTAATCAAAATCACATCGCGACTTAAGAAGTTTTACTTCAAAAATAAAATTCTATTTTACTAATTCATACATCGCCAACCTAAGAAGTTGAATTCAAATGTAAATCATAAATCATTCAATTTATCTCCAGAACATTAACAATCGTCCGTCATTTTATTTCGAATTCAATTTCAAAAAAAAAAATAGTTGCCTAATTTACACAAAATTGAAAAAGTGCTCTCGCATAGTCACAGTCTAAACGCATTTGCAAATAATTCTGTGCGACATTTTCACTTATACTGTGCTTGGCTCGGCGGCATTTTCACATTTTTCAATAGTTTTCTCACAAAATTCGACTTCGAAAAGTGCTCCAGTACCTAAACAGTCTAAACGCACTTGGGTTTAATATTTGTACCAGAGTGACGCTTAGACTGTGCTTAGCCTGGGTAATTTTTTGAATCCAAAATTACAAAAATATTTTATGGAAAAAAATAGCAGCATGGAGAAAAAAGGACTCTACTGACGAGCAATTTAAATGCTAGAAGATAAAAAAGGACTCTACTGACGAGCAAAATAAAACTTGAACCTCAAATATAAAAAAGGACTTTACTGACGAGATATTTAATCGCTAGAAGATAAAAAAGAACTCTACTGACGAGCACAATAAAACTTGAACCTCAAATATAAAAAAGGACTCTACTGTCGAGCAGAATTAAACTGGAACCTCAAATATAAAAAAGGACTCTACTGACAAGCAATTTAAATGCTAGGAGATAAAAAAGGACTCTACTGACGAGCAAAATAAATAGAAGCACACCAGAAAAAAGAAAAGGTAAGATTTGGTATAGAAATTTATCTGAGATGAATAAGAAACTGGTTTGGAATCGAATGTTTTTTCGAAAGAAACTGGTTTGGACTTATATGAAAACAATATAGCTTTACAAATTAATTGTTGAAACCTTATGGTTTTAGTGATGTATGTTTTTATCATTTATAATTTCTACTTACGTGATTTGGCGGCAGTAAAAGGGCTCGTCGGGGGCACCCCGCCCATGGCCTGGGAATAACTTGGGGGTGCAGCCGGTGGAGGTGCCTGGAAACCATACGGAGGCGGTGGAGCATTTGCTCCATTATTGTAAGGCGCCTGTTTCGGGTAACTCATAATTCAAACTGAAATAAAAAAATAATATTTTTATTATGAAATGTAACAAGTTAGAAATGTTTGTAATTTACTGGGCAATTCTGTCTCATAAAATAGCATTGTCATGGCAATGCTTGTTTATTTGCAGTGAAAATTGTGAAAATGTCTATCTATTTGCTGTGCGATCAGACGTATTTCACATATAAACAAGCAAGAAGGAATCTCATAACAACTGTACCATCTAAAATTCTGTTATCATAACATTCTTTCTTGCTTGTTTATATGTAAAATACGCCTGATCGCACAGCAAATAGATAGTCATCTAAATTGTATGTCGAGTCGTTGTGTCTGTTTCTATCAATCTGATAAAAAGTTGGCTTTGTTCATTAGTAGAATCCTATTTTTCTCAATGGCTTGTGATGAGAGTCCATGTCTGTGATCCATAATTACGAGAAAAAGGACTCTACTGACGAGCAACTACAATTTTTTAACACCATAAAAAATAATAGTTTTTTAGAATAAAACTGTACTAGATTCCGTGGAGTCCTATTTTTTTATTAAAAATCCTTGAAATTATAGTTCATGTCTCTGATTCATAATTACGAGAAAAAGGATTCTACTGACGAGCAATTAGCAAATAGTAACATTTAAAAAATGACTAGTTTTTTACAATAAAACTGTACTAGATTGCTCGACAGTAGAGTCCTATTTTTACTAAAATCCTTCAAATGGTATATGTTGAGAGTCCATGTCTCTGATCCATATTCTAAAGCACTATACCAATCTGCAAAATCAGTTTGCTCGTCAGTAGAGTCCTATTAACGTAAATTTCTTCCATGAAAGTCCATGTCTCTGATCCACATTTTAAAATAAATATCAAGTAGGTATAATACATATTTGACAAAAATGATAAAAATTCATTCTGCTCGTCAGTAGAGTCCTATTTCTAGTAAAACCTTTAAAAAATTGAGTTCAGAGTCCATGTCTCTGATCCATTTTTCACTAATCTATTTCGAGCGATTTGATAAAAATTCAGTTTGCTTGTCAGTAGAGTCCTATTTTCATATTTTTTTGTTACCATTACTAGAGTCCGTGTCTCTTATCCATATTTTAAAATAAATGTCAGGTGCCATACATGTTTTACCAAATTAATAAAAAATTAGTTTGCTCGTCAGTAGAATCCTATTTTCGTAAATTTCTTCAAAATAGTTCTCGTCGACGATGAGAGTCCATGTCTCTGATCCATGTTTTAACACAAATTATATGTAATGTTAGAGTCCATGTCTCCGATCCATCTTTCACTAGTAATAATTACTGATTTAGAAAAAAAATTTAATCCACAATTTATATTTCATCTAACTTAATTTCAGCGGGCAATGTCTGTCTCATAAAATAACATTGTTATGGCAACGCTATCTTATACTTGTTTCTTGTTAGTGAAACTGTAAAAATGTCTATTTGCTGTGATATCAGGCGTATTTTACATATAAACAAGCAAGGAAGAATCTTATGATAACTGCACCATTTAGAATTCTGTTATCATAAGATTTTTACTTGCTTGTTTATATGTAAAACACGCCTGATTAAATAGCAAATAGAGAGACATTTTGACGTTGCCATGACAATGCTATTTTATGAGGCAGAATTGCCCCTTGGAATTAAGTTATATATTAATATAGATGAAATATAAATTGTGGGTTAATTTTTTTCAGTTGAATGTTAGAAATCCAATTATTTTGTTTCGCAATTACTCATACCACGAATCCCTATTATACCGACTAGTATGTGTCGAGATGTTTGTCCTGAATGTTCTCCTAAACTACTGAACCGATTTTAAATTTGATTTCTTCACCTTGTGTACTACAATTTACTTTGTGTCTTAGGCACAAAAAATATTATAAAACTCAATTTACAGTTGAAATATTGCATTGACAGTCACGAATTTGAATAAAAAAAGAACATAATAGTATAAAATCAAATTAAATGGTACAAAAAAAATAGATTCTAATAGATATACTAAAAAAGTATAATATAAGAAAAAATCAAATAACATAAAATAGAACACAATGTCATATAGAATGAAATAGCATAAAATGCAAAAAATAGAAGCATTTTCTAAAAATTGGAAAAACTTGATTCAAATTAGAAGAAAATAGCATACAATAGAACATAAAATTGAATTAAATGGAATAAAGTAAAACATAATGCCATCGGATAGAAAAAAACATAAAATGGACTAGAATGGCATAAATATGAATAAACTATTCATGTTTATGGTAATCTGACAATTGTAAAAACCAAATATTTTTGTTTGTTAGTTACTATTTGTTGTAATTATTTTAATGGACATGGCATTATAAAAAAAGTCGTAAACAAAAGAAATATTTTCACCGCCCACAAAATTAACTGATTAGATTCTTTCGGTGTATAATGTGAAATAATTCGAATAAAATCAATAAATGGAACAGACATATATAGATTAGATTATGTATTATATATATATATATATATATATACTAGCTGACCCGGCCACGCGTTGCTGCGGCTTAAATTCAAAAAATAAAAATCAATACAAAACAATGTTTTCTGAACACATGCTAAATTTTAAACACACTTTCGATTTAAATAATCCCCCATTATTTTATATAATGGAAAAAATGTTGATATAAAAAGAATTGTTTGACAATTCTAGTAATACTATTTATTGTAATTATTTTGAGGGCATCATAAAAAAAGTCGTAAACAGTAGAAAAATATTTTCACCCACAAAATTAACTGATTGGATACTCTCGGTGTATAATGTGAAATAATTCGAATAAAATCGATAAATGGAACAGACATGTATAGATTAGACTATATATTATATATACATATATATACCAGCTGGCCCGGCCACGCGTTGCTGCGGCTTAAATTCAAAAAATAAAAATCAATACAAAACAATGTTATCTGAACATATGCAAATTTTTTATTTAAATAATCCCATTATTTTAAATATTGAAAAAATTGTTGAATATTTAAATGATAATAAAATTAACATTAATAATAATAACCTTTCGTTACTTGTGATACTAGTTTAATAAATTCATCATCTTATTTAAATAAATATAAAGGTATTATTTTTTTACCATTTTTAGGCAGTTTTACTTATTTTTTAAAAAAGATATTTTCTGAAGAAGGTCTTTTTTTAGTTTCCAAATTTGAATATACTTTACTTCTTTAAAATCACATAATAGAATTGTTGACTCCGTTTACAAAGTGAATTGTAATGATTGTGAAAAATTCTATATCGGATAGAGTTCACAATATATATCTAAGAGAATAAGTATAATTCAAAAAATAAAAATCAATACAAACCAATATTTTCTGAACATATGCTAAACTTTTAGACACACTTTTGATTTAAATAATCTCATTATTTTATATATTGAAAAAAATGTTGACTTAAGAAGGTTTGCTGAAGCTGTTTTTATTTTTTTAAATTCACAATGTGTAAATAAGAGGAGTTCGTTTACTTTGCTTTAATTAAAATTTAATTAAAGTATGTAAGTCTGATTTCGAAATATTTTGATTACTCGATTTTATTTTTCAAAATTTTATATATATGTATATTTTTTGTTTTTGGAACAAAATATTGATGTTATAATTGTCAAATTTTACATAAAATAATTTTAAACAGGTTTGGTACGTATAAATTTAATTCTGTTTAATTTTATTTCGTTACTTTATTTTATTTTAATACTATTTTTGTATTTTAGCTGAATGATGAGCTATAGTAATAGCTCGAAACGTATTAAAGAAGATTTTGTATTTACTTTCTGTTTTTATTTTTTCGACTTGTGGCTGAAAATCCTAAACAATTTAAGCTATATATATGTATATATATATATATATATATATATATATATATATATACTAGCTGGCCCGGCCACGCAATGCTGCGGCTTAAATCATGCAAAAAATTTATATCAATCTAAAAACAACAAATCTAAATCAAAAATCGGTTTATATAAAAGTTTACATAAATACTGACAACTGCTTTTTTCAGTTCAGAACTGTCAAAATTTATTGAAATTTTTAAAATTTTAGTATTTCTAATATAGAATATGATTTTAATTAGCCTATAACCTAAGTTGAATATATATGCAGACGATGAGTTAATAAAATTTAAAATCGGTTCAGCAGTTTAAGAGCAGATTCTGGACAAACATGGTGATTTGAACTTTATTATATATATATATATATATATATATATATAATTTTTAATCGATATGAATTCAAAAAATGCAAATACCATTCCCACTCGAAATAGTTGCGATAAAGTTGCTGATTACGTGAAAATATTCATAAACAATAAAAGTGCAAAAGATCGATAACAATCGATAACTATATCGAAAGTGGATAAGACACAAAATCAAAAATATAATATTCTCATACATCACCTGATAATAAATTTATTTCACCCAAATGAATCATTTGCCTTTTTGCAAATGCAAAACTAGATATCAACAATTAACCGTACAAAAATATTATTTATTATTAATATAGAAACAATCGACGGTTGATATTTAATCAATTGAATGGCCATTGTTCATTATATAAATGAATAATATTATTGCGGATTCGAATTCAAATGTTTTCTATTTTTTTTTATCAAATAAAATATTTTCCTGTCTATTTTATCTAACAAATGCTAGATAAATTGTTCAAATGATTCATATTTGTTTAATTTATAACAAAACGACATGGACGTATGTCTGCGTCACGTTTTGGAATCGGAATATATATATATATATATATATATATATATATATATATACACAAGAGATTACATTTCTTGATATGTTATCAAGAACAACATTTGCAAATAATTCTGTATGAAAAAAATGCTGATAAATAGATAATAATGCGGATTGTGTGTGAAATTTCACTTGACTGGATAACACTGGCATATATATATATATATATATATATATATATATATATATATATTAAAATTCTCGTGAAAAGTTTAGTGACGATATACTTCTCCATTACTCGGTTTGATGCCATTTCCTTTCTTGTTTCTTTTTATTTTTTGGACCAATATATTTTCTTTAATTTTCTCATTATGATTAATTTCAAAAAATTATACAGCCCTTAATTTTCACCCCCCTAGCACAAACTGCTGAATCGATTTTAAAGGTTTATTCAAAAACCTTTCGATGTTACTTGATAAGGACCATCGTTTGTCAGTTTTGTGCGACGATCGGTCAAGTCGTTTCTTCATAATATAATAAAAAATTATATAATAAAACAATATCTAGGGCTACGTACATAATATATGTGAATGAAAATTTTATCTAAATACCTAAATATCAATTTCGTTTATTTAAGTCAATTATTACACATTTCGTGATAATCAGGCAACTTGCTTTGAGGCTAAATACAACTAGTTTTTGTCATATTTATTTTATTATGACAATGCATAATTCACATTTTTTTCATATAAATTTTTCTAAACAAATTGTTTGAAAAGAGTGACAATGAGTTTTTGTTGAATGTAAAATACGAATGTGAATCATTTGGAATCGTATGATTTTCGCATTGCGCAATTTTTTGTTATTGTTGAAATATTATAATCATTTGTTAATCAGTAATTTAAACACTTGTATGTGTCAGTAATGTTCGGAATTAAATACTATACAAAATTGTTTAACAATAACAATATAGTCGGTAAACTCAAAAATTGCAAAAGAAAAAAAATCATTAAATTATTTTAATTAGGAGTTCTGCTTCAGAATAATATGAATAATTTATTCATGCCTGCACTGATGATGAGACAAATCGTTATCTCGAAACGTCTGTAACTGTTAAATATATATATATATATATTTAAATTTTGTTGTCAAATATCTCCCTTCCGCTTTTTTGCTCTTGGTTTATAATACAAAAAGGCGGAAGGGAGATATTTGACAACCTTATATATATATATATATATATATATATATATATTATATATATATATTATAAAACGGATAAACATTGGTACGGAACCCATAGGAATGCAAACAAAATTTATACTTATTGTTGAAATCTCTATAAAATATCTGATAATTTGATGTGCATATGTCTAATGATCATTTTTGATCGCCAAATGGCTCATTTTTATTTTTTCCTCCATATCTCCAAAGTCGTTGGACCTGCCTTTCCAAAAATTTGAACAGTTCTTCATTTAGTCAATACAAGTAAAATGTTTTTTGAATTATTCAAATCGGACGCTCCGTTCTCTTAAAAACTGAGTTACTGTTTTTGGCACTTTTTGCCCCATATCTTCGGAACGGCTAGACCTGCCTTCGCCAAAAACTAATCAGCACGTCTCCTTATCAATACGAATCGAATGTTTTTTGAATTATTCAAATCGTTTCATCCGTGTTCCCGAAATCGTCGACAAAAATTTGTATCCGCACACACACACATATATCCATTTTTTCTAAGGTATGCCAAAATATTCAGAAACCTTTGAAACGTAAAGATATATAATAAAAAAATTCATTTACGATTTTTTGCGATTATTATAACTTGCCCTACGGGAAGGTAATAAAGGGATTTTTTTTTTGATGAATATTTTTTTATGTTTCCCAAAACACAAGTATTTTTTTTTGTATTAGATGATCCTATCTCTTAGTAACAGTTATTAAAAGAAAGATTCCAATTATTAATATTTTGCTTCGTATCTCCGAAACAGCTAGACCTGCCCTTGCCAAAATCTAATCAGCACTTCTCCCTATCAATACGAACTGAATATTTTTTGAATCATTCTAATCGGTTCTTGCAAAAACTGAGTTTCCACTTTCTGCACTTATGCTCCGTATCTCCGAAACGGCTAGACCTGTCTTTGCTAAAAACTAATCAGCACGTCTCCTTATCAATAGGAATCGAATGGTAAATGAATCATTCAAATCGGTTGAGCAGTGTGTCGACGAAACACACACACATTAATTTTCTGAAGGTATGCCAAAACGTTCAGAAACCTCTGAAACGTAAATATACAATATCCATCGAGTGTCGAAACGTATAGAAATAAAGGAAATTATTTTTTTTTTATCTTATATTTTATTTCAACAAATGAGCTGCTAATTTTTACACTATATTTTATATAATTAAGTATTTTGTTACAAATAATTTAGTCACAGCAGATGTGTTAAAATCCACCACGTGTATTTATGTATATTTTTTTCAAAAAATAATTCCAGGAGCGTGTAGTAACAAATAAGATATATATTTTTACATAATTTTGCTTGAATAAATAATAAATCAATAATTTTCCCGGCAGCACATTATAAGAAAGTTAAAGTTGTGCAATAATATATAATATATACACAACAATATTTCGCTATATTTAAACGTTCAAGGTTTTATTTAATGTGGGATCCGAATTTAACCTTGTACTAAATACTAATAAACGTCTCGACATTAAATATAAACTCTACAAGAAAAATCAACTACAAAAAACAAACCCAAAATAAAAAAAGTCATCCCAAAACCCTCACTTACAATTCTAATTAGAATCCATTACACACTTACCTTAATAATTTGACACTTCACAACAAGATTATTAGTTAATTAAAAACCACTTTTAAATATTAATATATAATTATTATTCTAGATTTGTTTGTCGTTCTGTGATGTGCTAATTAAGCTGAGTTTTTTTTTTCTTTAGGAAACTTTCCAATGATGTTCTCGGACGTAAATGTGATGCAAAACTATTCCTTTGTGGGGCAACTTATTTGCACAAACGTCAAAAACACATCAGAAGTGAAAACTGTCAAGATTCAAAATGGCGGGCCGGTACTGTCAACGCGAGCGACGGTGCTGCCGATGTAAATGAGATGGGATAAAATATAACTATAATTCAAATATTATATAAAAATGAATTGAAAAATGTGTTGTTAAGCGCATAACTCAGCAACGTCTGAACCAATTTGACCAATTTTTTTTCAAAATGTTCATTGAAGTCCAAGGATGGTTCTTACGGCGAGAAAAAATCGAATAATCGTCGGGAAAACCCTAAAAACAGCTTTTTTCTTTTGCACATGCAAACGTTTTCTAACTAAAACGTAGAAACAATTTGAGCTTTATTGCTAATATACAAAGCACTCACTGTATACTCCCTTCTAAACAATTATTCTGATTTTGATAAATCTTTCTGAAGTTTGTTAAGGAAAATTTCTAGGATG
>NW_020539725.1:61063157-61085859 GCF_003426905.1 Ctenocephalides felis | reverse complement strand
ATTAAGTAATATCTAGGGCTACGTACATAATATATGTCAATAAAAATTTTATCTAAATACCTAAATATCAATTTCGGTTATTTAAGTCAATTATTACACATTTCGTGAAAATCAGGCAACTTGCTTTAAGGCTAAATACAACTAGTTTTTTTCATATGTATTTTATTATGACAATGCATAATTCACATTTTTCATATTCATTTTTCTAAACAAATTGTTTGAAAAGAGTGACAATAAATTTTTGTTGAATGTAATATACGAATGTGAATCATTTACAATCGTATGATTTTCGCATTGCGCAATTTTTTGTTATTGTTGAAATATTATTATCATTTGTTAATCAGTAATGCACACTTGTATGTGTCAGTAATGTTCGGAATTAAATACTATACAATATTGTTTAACAGTAACAATATAGTCGGTAAACTCAAAAATTGCAAAGAAAAAAAAATCATTAAATTATTTTAATTAGTTTACAGACTTTTTTAATTTTTTTTTAATTTAAATGCCTGCACTGATGATGAGACAGATCGTTATCTCGAAACGTCTGTAAATGTTAATTAAATATATATATATATATATATATATATATATATATATATAATATATATATGCAAACCCGACGAACTCCGTTTTGCACCAGATGGTTCGTGAGAAAGATGAAGAAATTTTTTGTTTGTTTTATATTTGAAATGGAAAAAATTTGATTTTTATTTATACAACAGTAATAAATTTATTTCGATTACAAAAATGAAGTGTTTTCTAGTTGAACTTCTCATGTAAATGAAAGTGAATACACAAATTATCCGTTTTCATTGAAGTGCTCTTGGTAAACCACATTTTTTGTTTTTTGGTCTGACGTTAACACAAACAAAGCGGATGGTTTTCCAACTCGTATAACTGCCCATGTGAAAAACAATGATATTCTAAATAATCTATTTGAAATTTATCCCGCAAACACTAAGCGATTGGCCTTGCGACTTGTTATTGCGAACGCGAGGCGAACTGGAAATTGCAATCGTTTGAAGACAAACGGAAGACCAGTCGGAATCATTGGCATGTCACCAAATCGCCAGCAATTTTTGATTGAATGGTGAAATTCAGTGCGTGTACATAATTATTCTTTGCGGCAAGAATTGCTCGTTGACCTAACCAAGCATAATTCTGATAATTCTCACTAATGTCATTACTCGAATCTTCAATTACGGTGCGTGAAGTTCCAGCAATTTGCATTAGGGCACGATTAATTTTCTTAGCTATAAACCTTGCGCAGCCCGAGACCTTTCCAACGAATGCAAAATTGTCGAAATCGGTTCGTGCGTTCTGGAGTTATTTCGTCAGGAAGGAAAACCCGACTTATTTTTATATATATATAATATATATATATGTTATATATATATATATATATATATTATATATATATATTTAACGTCTCGAAAAAAACTCTCAAGAAATATATTTAATATATTTATATAAAGTTTATTTGCAGCCAAATAGTCGAAATAACTAGTGGTGTATGGCATCGTGCCCTAAGGCAAATTGCTGGCACTTCCCGTACCAAAAATTTAATTTATTTTTTAATTTTCCGTAGGGTAAGTTATTGTAATGGTCCGAAAATCGGAATTGATAATTTTTACATTTCTCGACGTTTTGAAGGTTTCTGAACGTTTTGGCATACCTCAGAAAAAATGTATGTGTGTGTGTGTGTATGTATGTATGGATACAAATTTACAGTCACGTTTTCGGGCGCACGGATCAACCAATTTGAATGGTTCAAAAAACATTCGATTTCTATTGATAGGGAGAAGAGCTGATTAGTTTTTGGCAAAGGCAGGTCCAGCCGTTACGGAGATAGGGAGCAAAGAGTGCAGAAAATAGAAATCGAATTTTTGAGAGAACGGAGCTTCCGATTTGAATGATCTAAAAAAACATTCAATTAGTAATGATGGGGAGAAGTGTTTATTAGTTTCAGGCAAAGGCAGGTCCAGACGTTTCGGAGATACAAAGCTAATTGTGCAAAAAATGGCAGTTTTTGAGAGAACTAAGCGTCCAATTCAAATGATTCAAAGAACTTTCAGCTTGTTTTAACAAAATAATTGATTTTGGAAAAAAATGTATCATTTTTTTTTTAGTTTTTTTGTATATAGAAAATAATTCAGATTTTATTTTTAATTCTGACTATAGTTCTAATATACTTTAAACAAATAATTTTAACTTTGCAATTCGGTTTATATAAATCTAAATATTAGACAATGTTACAATATTTATAATAATCTATTTGAAAACATTCAGTATTCCTCGAACATTTCGTTACGGTACGGGAAGTTCCAGCAATTTGCCTTAAGGCACGATGCCATACACCCCACTAGTTTATAAGTATATTTGTATATAGATTTTGATACACGTTTTTAATGTAGTGAATATATAATATAATGTATTTCCTACCGAGAATTTTAAGAAAACAGATGTATTAAAAAAAACCACGTGTATTAATATATATTTTTTTCAAAAAATAATTTCAGGAGCGTCTAATAACAAATAAGATATATATTTTTACAAAATTTTGCATGAATAAATAATATATCAATAATTTTTCCGGCAACACATTATAAGAAAGTTAAAGTTGTGCAACAATATATAATATATACACAACAATATTTCGCTATATTTAAACGTCCAAGGTTTTATTTAATGTGGGATCCGAATTTAACCTTGTACCAAATACTAATAAACGTCTCGACATTAAATATAAACTCTAAAACAAAACTCAACTCCCAAAAACAAACCCAAAATTAAAAAAAAGTCATCCCAAAACTCTCACTTACAATTCTAATTACAATCCATTACACACTTACCTTAATAATTTGACACTTCACAACAAAACTCTTAGTTAATTAAAAACCACTTTTAAATATTAATATATAATTATTATTCTAGATTTGTTTGTCGTTCTGTGATGTGCTAATTAAGCTAAGTCTGTTTTTTTTTCTTTAGGAAACTTTCCACTGATGTTCTCGGACGTAAATGTGATGCAAAACTATTCCTTTGTGGGGCAACTTATTTGCACAAACGTCAAAAACACATCAGAAGTGAAAACTGTCAAGATTCAAAATGGCGGGCCGGTACTGTCAACGCGAGCTACGGTGCTGCCGATGTATATGAGGTGTGATGAAATATAACTATAATTCAAATAATAAACAGTAATATATTGTTAATATTGATGATTGTACCTGGATTATAATTGCAATTCATAAGTTCTTATTTTGAACTAATGAATTACGTTTTCATGGTGCTAAATAATATAGTAATAATAATAATAATATAAAATAGTTCACCGGGAATAGCACCGCCGTAAAATATATAGCTGACTATAAGATTTATTAGATACACATTTTATATACCAAAATTAACATGCGTTAACAAATATATTACAACTATTTAATCTCTTTCAATAAAACATCCTGTATATATTTGCCCGGTATCAACCTACTATTTCAACAGGTGTTCTGGTTAAAATAAAATAGGGTAGCAAAATAATTGCTTGAAAATTGCACCTGGCTCATATGTATACAATCGACACAACAATATATATATATATATATATATATATATATATATATATATATATATATATATATATATATATATATATACATGTATGTATACATATTTATATGTATTTGTATTCTACCTGTGAGACACCTACATACTTTTCTACTACATATACATATGTGAATATGCTCAATTAGGCGTTTTTCTTCAGATGGCCAAGGTGCGGTCCCGAATTCAAACTAATTGTGCATGGCATCGTTTTAATATTCGTTTAAAACATTTAATATTCGTCGAACATTTCGTTACGGTACGGAAAGTTCCAGCAATTTGCCTTAAGGCACAATGCCATACACACCACTGGTTTAGTTTTATTCTTACGCTAAATTTTGGTTTATGTAAATTTTTAACACTAGTTAATTTTGTTTCTGGCTGAAGTTCTAAAGCTCACTTATAATATTTTTGTCTTCGCAATTCAGTTTATATAATTCTTATAAATATTAGACAATGTTACAATATTTATAAAAATCTATTTGAAAACGTTTAAAATTTCTCAAATATTTCATTACTGTACGGGAAGTTCCAGCAATTTGCCTTAAGGCACGATCCCATACACCACTAGTTTTATTTGTGTGAATGACCTGAAGATAAGTCTAATGGGCACTAGAACTTTTATTTTTATTTTATAAATACTTACAATTTAAAATTTTCACTCTTAAACACTTATTTAGTAACAATCATAAATTTGTTGTACTATTTTTAACTTCCCGTAGGGCATGTTATAGTAATCGCAAAAAAATCGAAAATAAATTTTTTTATATATCTTTACGTTTCAAAGGTTTCTGAATATTTTGGTAAACCTAAGAAAAAATGGATGTGTGCGGATACAAATTTTCGTCGACGATTTCGGGAACACCGATCAACCGATTTGAATAATTCAAAAAACATTCGATTCGTATTGATAGGGAGACGTGCTGACTAGTTTTTGGCGAAGGCAGGTCTAGCCGTTTCGAAGATACGAGGCAAAAAGTGCCAGATACCGTAACTCAGTTTTAAAGAGTTTTTAGGAGCGTCCGATTTTAATAATTTAAAAAACATTTTACTTATATTGACAAAATGAACAACTGATACAATTTTTGGGAAGGCAGGTCCAGCGGTTATGGACTCTCAATAAAAATAAATTAAAAAAGTGTCAGTTCGACTTTTTTGGACAGTTTGGATAACCGATTTATAAAATTGATAAATAATTCGGTTCGTAATCGATCGCAAGGCGTTTTTGCAAAAGGCAATTCTGCCGTTTCGGCGGCGATATGGAGCGCAAAGGGTGTAAAAGCGGTTATGCAGTTTTTGAGAGAACGAATCAACCGATTAGATTAATTCAAAAAACATTTTGCTTGAGTAGACGGTGAGCAAAAATGCATTTAGTAATTTTGAAAATTTTCATAAAAAAATCAATATTTTCAAAAAAATTCAAAGTTTCAAAAAATTCAAATTTTCGAAATTTTTCATCATTTTCAAAAAAAAAAATGAAATTTTGAAAAATTTAAAAAAAAATTGTTTTTTTTTTACAAAAAAATGAGAATATTTCGAAAATTCAAGCTTCTAAAAAAATTTCAAAATTTTGAAAAATTTTCTAAATTATCAAAAAAATTCTAAAGTATCAAAAAAGTCAAATTTAAACTTAAAAAATAGACTCTTGTAAGCGTACACATAAGTTGTTCATAAAATACGCTCGTCCCTCAATTTAAAAAGCTCTTATAAGTTTACAGTATGTATTTATAATATATAATCTATTTGAAATTATTATTATGAAATGTTTAGTTATGGTGCGGGAAGTTCCAGCAATTTGCCTTAAGGCACGATGCCATACACACCACTAGTTTTAATTTTTATTGAAGAACTAAAACAATTTATTAAGGACATTGTTATTTTATTCCAGAATTAAAGAACTGCAGTTCCACAGTTAAATCATTTGCCTAAGAATCCTTGAAAAGTGTACAAGATTCAAAAGAATTCTGTCTGTATCAACCAGAAACATACAGGGCAGGAGGCGAAGATATCCAATTACAAACCATCATACTAATAATCAAACTTTTACCTTTACAGAATAAATTTGTACCGTTTCGCAAACACCTGCACCGTTACTGTTCACAAACACTACATATGTATATATATCTATATACATATGTTGGTGCGAGTGTATGTATGGGTGAATTCTCCTGTATGACAAGATCACTGACTGTATATTTGTATTAGTGTTAAAAGGTAACAGATCGTACAAAAACCTTCTTTACAACGACTTCTCTCTCTCTTGCATTTAGTCATTCAAGTTGTACAGTCATCAAATATAACAAATAAATAAAATATACACGAATTTGTTAATAGATAAATTTGTATATTGTTTAATAGTTAATATTTAATTTATTTAATAGTTTATTAATTAACTTAGTAGTGTATGTATATTTGTGTTATGAGGTGGTGTGATAAATGTTAAACAAATGTGATGGTGACGAAGGATATTGTTGTGTGTTGAAAATGTGAGAATTAATAAAAAATAAAGGATTCTGTTTTGGATATTCATGTAAGTTAAGTTTTAGTTGAATTTAACTATACTCTGTGTTTCACAAATTTTTATTTTTCCAATTTGTGCATACCCTAATGATGACATATAATCATAATCATATAATCAGTTTGTTTTTTTTTTTTAATTACAATTTTTATATGACTGTTATTATTAAAATACTTAAAAATAAGTTAACTAAAAACTTATAATTTAAAACACTTAAAAATTGTGAAACAAAATTTTAATTTTTTTATATGTTAACCAAAAACTTAAATTTTTACAAACATTTTTAAATTTTAACAAATTTAAAAACATTTAAAAACTTGTGAAGCAAAATATTTCCTTCATCAAAATACCTAAAAATTTGTAAAAGAAAAAAAAAATTTTGTAAAAATATTTAACAATTATAATAAAAATGATATTGATAATATTATTAATAATAATAATAATAATAATAATTACAATAATATAAGTCACTTAAATGTGTTAAAATATCATAAAATAACCTAAAATTTGTTAAATAAAATAATCATATTGTAAAAGTATTGTAAAGCTTATTGAAATACTTATTAAATTTTTAAAAAATACTTGCAACAAACAAACTAGTTATATTTAAAAATAATTAAAATTAACTAAATGTAAATAAGTTTATAGTAAATAAATTAAATAATAAACTAGTGGAGTGTATGGCATCGTGCCTTAAGGGAAATTGCTGGAACTTCCCGTACCGTAACGAAATATTCGAGAAATTTTGAATGTTCTCAAATAGATTATCATTAATATTGATGTCTAATATTTATAAAAATTATATAAATTGAATTGCAAAGTTGAAATTATTTGTTTAAAGTATATTAAAACTATAGTCAAAATTGAAAATAAAATCTGAATTATTTTCGATATACAAAAAATTAAAAAAAAAAGTTGAAACAAAAATTTTTTTTTCCAAAATCAATTATTTTGTTAAGACAAGCAGTAAGTTTTTTGAATCACTCAAATCGGACGCTTAGTTCACTCAAAAACTGCCATTTTTGCACATTTAGCTCGGTATCTCCGAAACGGCTGGACCTGCCTTTGCCAAAAACGAATCACCTCTTCTCCCAATCATTACAAATTCAATGTTTTTAGAATCGTTCAAATCGGATATTCCGTTCTCTCAAAAACTCGATTTCTATTTTTTGCACTCTTTGCACCGTATCTCTGTAACGGCTGGACCTGCCTTTGCCAAAAACTAATCAACACATCTCCCTATCAATAGGAATCGAATGTTTTTTGAATCATTCAAATCGGTTGATCCGTGCGCCCTAAAACGTGACTGGAAATTTGTATCCACACATACATACACACACACACATACACACACACACACACACATCCATTCTTTCTGAGGTATGCCAGTAAAATGTTCAGAAACCTTCAAAACGTCGAGAAATGTAAAAATTTTCAATTCCGATTTTTGGCCCATTACAATAACTTACCCTACGGGAAGTTAATAATATATTTTATTATAAAAAAGCTTATTCCAAACGAACATGTTGTCAGCTTGGAGTATGTATTATATATATATATTATTATATATATATATATATATATATATATATATCCTTCTTTGAAACTATTTTATTGAAGTAAAATGTTTTATAATCGAAAGTTTCGAATCCTGATTTGACTCATCTTCCGTTCATACAAATAATTTGAAGAAAGTACAAAAAACACTTTTCAAAACATATAAAATGTCTCGATGAGAAAATTTTTTTTTAAAACCTTTTCATTTATATTATTTTAATTTATTATTTATTTTAATTTTTTTTAAAAAATCGTGCTTTGTAACTTGTTTATTATCGAGAATTAGGAAGATTAAGAAGTAATTGCTTCCTCAGTGCAAAAAAAAAAAACAATTTAGTTGAAATATTTATAACAAATCATTAAATTATAACAGAAATAAAATTATGTAATAAATAATACCAACATATTTTGGTTTTGATAATTCTGTAATTATAAGAAAAACCTGATCGTGAGTTTAATTATTCTTCAGACGTTTCGAGTGTCTATTTGACTCATCTTCAGTACGAATACTAACAGGAATATTATACAGAAAATGAATATATATATATATATATATATATATATATATATATTGAAAAATCAAAAATATCATAAAGTATGGAATAATTAATATTGCAATTTTCTCATTATGTTATATATATTTTTGTTTTATGTTTTTAAAGTATGCACTCAGAAAATGAGCTTAATAATATTTTTTAAACTTATACATCAATATTGAATGTCAATTTTAAACTCTTTATGTACGGATATTATAAAATTTAATAAATAATACGATAAAATTATTGATTTTAGTATTAGTATTATTAACTTCCCGTGGAGTAAGTTATTGTAATCGTCCAAAAATCGAAATTGAAATTGTTTACATTTCTTCACGTTTTGAAGGTTTCTGAACATTTTTAAGGCATATTTCAGTAAAAATGTGTATGTATGTGTGCGGATACAAATTTTTCTGATAACGTTCAAAAAACAATAGATTCCTACTAATAGGGATATGTGCTGATTAGTTTTTGGCAAAGGCAGGTCCAGCCGTTACGAAGATACGGATCAAAGAATGCAGAAAATAGAAATCGAGTTTTTGAGAAAATGGAGTATCGGATTTTAATGATCTAAAAAACATTTAATTATAAATGATTGGGGGAAGTGGTTATTAGTTTTTAGCAAAGGCAGGTCCAGCGGTTTCGGAGATACAGAGCTAAATGTGCAAAAATGGCAGGTTTTGAGAGAACTAAGTTGTCCACCCTTAACACATTTTCTCAATTTTATAAAAAAAACATACAAAGCGGAATTGAAAACCCTAAATTTTGTCTTTTATTATTTAATTTTTTAACACACACTCATACAGATATTTTTTTTCTTATGATTTAAAATAAAATCAATTCGGCTATTGTGGGAAGTTGCAGATTTTTAATTATTCATTTACCCAAGTATCTATTTATTTATTACGTTAGCTAATGTTTTTTTCTCCTTCGCAATTATTTATAAATAATAATGATGAATTGAAATTAAGCAAAAATAAAAGAAGACAATGGCGAAATCGCATTTCTTGCAATTAAGATTTCTTTACAAACAAAAGACCTTTTGTCTTACGGTTCGACAATCGGCAGAAACTATTATATTATAATAATTGTAATTAATTGACATTGGAAATAAGTCTACCGAAATTTTAGTATTAAAAAATATTTATACTGTATTTTTTAGATGATGCCCGATGTCATATACTACTAGTTTTTATTTTTATTAAATATAAAAAATAATAAATTGAAAAGTTTGTTTGAGGTCGGACAAAAACATAAAATCAAATATTCTGACCGCATTCCTTTAGATGCATCTTGAGAATTTTAACATTTTATAACTTTAAATTTATATGTATATATATATATATATATATATATATTAGTGTTGGTATATGTAAATTCATGCTTAGTGAAGCATAAAGTATGTAGATGCTTCAATAAAAAAAAATTGCTTGTAAGATGAGCTCTATTACAAAAGAAAAATTTTACAATTTACATATAAACCCATATACACATATATATATATATATATATATATATATATATATATACATACATATATGTTTAGATATAAAATTTATATGCAAATAGGAAAAGTCAAACGCAAAGTATTACAAAGTGGTTATTTGCTTTCTTTCACATAAAATATATTTTGCATATCATATATCAAATTTGCATACAAATTGGCGCAATTTGCAAATAAAATCAGTTTGAATTGGTCGAACCAACTACTATAGTGCTAAATTAACTATAATAATAGTAATAATTTTAATTGAAATTTTACTTTAAATATAACTTTAAATATAATTTTAACTTTTACTTTAAAAAAGTCATTGCCAGTACAAATAAATATAAAAGTTTAGTGACCATTCGAGTTCAAAATACAAATTACAAAACGCTTATTTATCATTTAAAATAAAATTGCTGATGTAGAAAAATGTACAAATGCATTTATGTAAACATTTTACGAGATTTTATGTGAGTTCTTCGAGACCTTCTGATCGATTCAGAAACTAAAATTTAAGGTAAAATAAAATCAAACTAATCTAATATTTTATAAAATTGTTTGTTAATATATAGTAACTATGTAAGTTAATAATATAAATAGTATATGAAAGTCTTGAAAAGTACAAATGACTTCTACTAACTGTTTTAGCAATAATTAACATTTTGAAGTTACGTAATAGCGAAAAATAACTGCACTTATGTTTTTTATAGTTTCATTGTTTATAAAATGTAAATTGTTACGAAGAAACGCTGCCAGAACTGTTAATATTTCGCAATTTTACAAATGCCCACAAATTCTGTAAATGTTTGGGAAATATCAAAAATACCTTCCATCACAAATTTCTTTTTTGCAATTGTAAAAAACGATACTAATTTTTGCAAACTTTGAAAATTTTTAAAATTAAACGACTTATCGTAAAACCGTAATATTTTAGTATGATCTAGAAGACTATGGTATCTACCGTTAAAAAATGGGTCATAAAAATCATCGAAAAAATTTTTTTTAATACTTTGTTACAAGAAAACGGCCCGGCCGATCTCTACCAAAAACTAATCAGCACGATTCCCAACCAATATCTTTCGAACGTGGACGAAAAAATTTTCATTTTTCTGCGATTTACAAAGAAACGGCTTGGCAGATCGTCGCACAAAACTGACAAACAATAATTCTAATCCCTATACATCGAATGGTATTTAAATTTTTGAAATCGGTCCAGCCGTTTTTGAGAAATTGTCGATTTACGTCAAAAAATCTGTTCCCACACATACGAGGTCTGTTCAAAAAGTACCCGGAATTTTCGTTTTTTCAAAAAAATATTTATTTATTCGTCTACATTAATGTGGTCCCCTTTAAAGTAGTCCCCCCCCAGATATAATACACTTATGCCAGCGTTTTTTCCAATTTTCGAAGCACCCTTGATATTCACTTTTTGATATGTCCTTGAGCACTCTCAGCGATTCGGCCTTTATTTCTTCAATCGAGGAAAACCGCCGTCCTTTCATGGGTCTCTTCAACTTTGGGAATAGGAAAAAGTCACACGGAGCCATATCTGGTGAATTTTTGCACTTTGCAACACTTTATTTCATTTTTTACGCAAAATTTAATACAAATTCTTTGACTTTTCAATTCTTCCATTGTGAAAATCGCCGAGCTCAGAAAAACACGTCGAACCTTAGCGACTACCACAGACAAAGTAAACAGTGAATATAGCTGAAAATTTCATCATACTTTAGGGGCATGTATACCAACACAATAAAAAAAAAATTTTGACAATCAGACACTCCAGACCCGCGAAATTTAATTATTAGTAATTCCGGGTACTTTTTGAACACACCTCGTACATACTTTTTACTTAAATTTGGTCTCATTCGATTCAGAATGGCTTGCAACGTCGAGAAAACATAAAATTATCGAGTCGGATTTTTTGATGAAAACATAAACTTCTCCTTCGGGAAGTTAATAAACTGCAAAAATTGATTCAACAATTTCAGCAAAAGCAAAAGCTCAGCTTTTCTAGTAGGAGGGTGAGAATTTAGGAATGTATGCATTTGTTTGGTTAAGCATTATAAAAAATATAAAGTATAGGCAATTGGTGCATGAAATTGAGAAAAAGTATTAGTGGTATATTAATAAAGCTTGTTTTTAGATAAAATTTTAAGATTTTCTATCGACTCCTGTGAAAAACATTTACTTATTCAAAATGTATGCAAACTGGATAGTTTTCTGATACCACTCCTATTAAATAGATGTTTGTAGTTGAAAAGTAAAAATTTAGGGTCATATGTACATGTTTCAATCCAAAATAAAGGAAACAAATCTAAATTTTTTAATAATGGTTCATTATCTATATTCTTACTAAACAATTCCTCAAGGACCTCCGAGACGTATCTAACCATGATTATTATTATTATCATTATTAATACCTTTCGGTTTTTTATTCGTTTCCAAATTATTTTCGTCAACGAAATTATTCAAATGGAAATAACATAACAACAACAGCAAAGACAACAATTGACAAAAAGAAAAAAAAAAATGTTAGACGAAGGTTGTCGCGTTCAACGAGCGAAAAATTACAATTCGCTTTTTAAAATTTAATCGACAGTCCAGATCTCTAGATCTTTTTTGGATAATCGCTTAAAGTAAAAGTGTATGTAAATAGTTATATAAAAATATAATATCCAATTATATATATATATATATATATATATATATATAATATATATAATTTTATAATTTTCCCACAGTTCATTAGAAACGCACTTTGTGATTTCTCGTCAAACAATTCCCATATTTAATTCAATGCGAATTATGAATTATAATTAATTTAATGAATGATGCATGATTAATTTATATTTATCTTGTCAATGAGAAAAGAAAGTGATTTTGTTTGCATTTTTTATAAATAAATATATAAAATTCATTGATAACTGAAATAAACTGAAAAGTCTTTTGATACTTGAAAAATAGAATAGTTTGTTTTTTAGAGCATAAATTTTCACACCACAAATTCCCATTCGAATAATTTCATTTCGAGTCGACGAAAATAATTTAAAAATGAATTAAAAACATAGAAAAATTCGATAATAATAATAACAATAATGGTTAATTACACCTCGGTGGATTTTTTTTGGAAATATTAAATACTGCTTTTAAATGATAATTTTTAAAGTTCTAAAGCTCACTTATATACTTTAAATAAATGATTTCAACTTTGCAATTGAGTTCATATAATTCTTATAAATATTCGACAATGGTACCGTATTTATAATAATCTATTTATCATTTCGTTACGGTACGGGAAGTTCCAGCAATTTGCCTCAAAGCAGATTGCCATACACCACTAGTTACTAATTTATGATGAGTCGAAACGTCTGCAAGATTTGTTAATTATTTAGTGCACTGAAAATGAGTAAAATAAAGATCCGAAACGTCGTCGACATTTATTCAAAAATCATCATACTTAACTTTATTTAGATGATACCTAAAAAAAGCTTTTAATTACATAAATTTAATGAAATATTGTTAATATGTATTATTATTTTTTACGACTAAATGATGACTCACATTTATCGTCGAAACGTTTGAATTTTTACGATTGCTTTGAAAGAAAGTTCAGAATTTCCAAAATATTTTAAAATAAAAAAAACAAGTTTTTGTCACAAATTCATAGTTTCTCATTTTTTTCAGAGTAAATTCTTTTTCCAAAATGTTAATCTTTTAAAAAAAATTTTTTTTGGTACGGGAAGTTCCAGCAATTTGTCTTAACTTTTTGATTTTATTAATATTTTTGTAGTTTTGGATTAAAAATTCAAAAAAGTACCCTAGCTAAGCACAGTCTAAGCGCCACTCTGGTACAAATGCTTACCCAAGTGCGTTTAGACTGTTTATGTACTGGAGCTTATGTACTTTTCCAATTTTGTGAGAAAAGTATTGAAAAATGTGAAAATGCCGCCAAGCTGAGCACTGTATAAGTGAAAATGTCGCACAGAATTATTTGCAAATGCGTTTAGACTGTGACTATACGGGAGCACTTTTTCAATTTTGTGTAAATTAAGGCAACTATTTTTTTTTTGAAATTGAATTCGAAATGAAATGACGATTGTTAATATTCTGGAGAAAAATTGATTTATTTATTATTTACATTTGATTTGCTCAGATATAACAAGATAGCAAAAATAATTAACCTTACAGTATTTGTTATTAACGTTTAAAATTTCTCGAATATTTCATTACGGTACGGGTAGTTCCAGCAATTTGCTTCGAAGCACGATGCCATACACCACTAGTGAAATTTCTTAGATTCATTTCCTCAAAATACATCCAACCCTAAATTTTCACTTTCACCCTCCTATCACAAATTTCTATTCAAACCAGTTCCTTTTCATAAGACTCTAATTCTATTGTAGTGATGTATTTATTATTATTTGTTTTCCCAGAAACCGAAAATGGATTTGAGGACCAGGGTTTGTGTCTTCAGCACCTTTTTAGGGAGCTGCCTAAGTCTGGCCCTTTTGGTGTCATCCCTTTCGACCGACAAATGGGCCGAAGCTACGGCCACCAGGCCAACGCCGGTAATAAAATAATTACTCAAATGTAATCAAGTTGTAATATTAATATTTAATATATAATAAAGTAAAGATTTATTGGTCAGTTCTGCAGTAACATAGACGTTGTTATGATAATGCTATGTTATGCTTGTTTATTTATAGTAAAACCAGGATCAGATGTATTACACATAAAACTGTATTTTATAAAAATCCAGTCATCATAACATTCTTTCTTGCTTTGTTAAATAGATAGACATTACCACAGTTTTTAGTACCAAGAAAGAAGGATAAGATAGCGTTGTCATAACAACGCTATGTTATTGTCTGTATTGGCCCATCAATGAAGATATTTTATGAATATACTGTATTATTTTTTCAGGAATCCGAAGGTAGAATAAATCTCGGTTTATTCTTCGGCAAAAAGAATTAAATGTCGCCTACGGTTGGAGGACAGATTATATCCATGGTAAGTGTAAAATAAATAAATATATGTCTTTAAGAATAAATACTTTCATACAAAATTTAATTTTAAATTTAAACATTTGAAAGTTTCAGAGATAATTATTAGAATATTTCTATTACTAAAAATAATTTCAACAAAATGAATCGACACTGTAGGTGTAGATCAAATTCATCTTTTTTTAATTTTTCTTAAGATATAAATTTTGTTTTCCCATCTTTAGAGTCCACATCTCTGAAAGACGCATACAATGTTTTTCTCACTTAAATCAAATTTTCAAGTTTATGAGTGCCATTTCCACCTAAATTAAAAATAATCGTATTTCATCTAGAATTAACTTGGTTTACGAGATCTTGATGAATTCAAGAAAATACTACAACTTTTGTACAAATGATTTTCAAAAAACTCATGATCTCATGAAAAAAAAACATTAAAAAAACAACCAATTTAATATTATAATATCCCTGAAAGAATACGTATAAAAGTATATATATGAGAATTCGAGGTATTTTTCTGACTAATTATTGTTGTTTATTATTATTCCGTTACACAAATATTGATAGAGTTATGATAGTTTAAAGTGTTTAGAGCCCTTTAACCCTTCGCCGTTTCAAAATAAGAGAAGTTACGGTAAAATTCATGATAAAGAAAGTTTTAGCTCATTAAATCACCTTTAAAATAGCATATTACAAGTTTTGATAAAATCCGAATTAAAAGAGTTACAATCCAATTAATGCCGGGGATGGTGAAGGAGTGCAAATTGTTTTCACTTCTGAACTTAAGATTAAAATTAGCAAATCTCCAAAATATCAAGAAAATTGTAAAAAATTCATGCTATTTTCCTCTCCATTCACTGCAATAATTTTGCTGATCGTAGGTTGAATAGAGCACATGTGAACAGGATTTAACAAATTAATTCACTTCAAATATGAACTTAAGTAATAATGAATATTGAATTATTAATAAGAAAAATGTAATTTAGATATTAAAATTACTAAAATCCAGTTAAAATATGGTACGAAATTATAAAAATTGTAGGCAACATTATTGAAGCAATTATTTTGGGTAGAAAAATGCTATATATTAATTATTTCTGAGCTTGTTATACCTCTTAAAAGACTTTAATTTCCAATTCGTATATCTTATGCTATAAATCACAAAGGCAGACGATGATTTTTTGTGTGATAAATTTGGAAAATCAAAGTTTTAGTCGTGAATAAACAAAAAAATCATTCATTTATACATCTACATCTACACAGGTATGACTAAAAATATTGTATAACCCTTGGCATTAAAATAAATTGAGCTATTAGAAATAAATTTGCAGTGTATAATTTTAAATATATAATTTTATTGAACATATTTTAATATTTGTTAAATGGATAATTAAAGTGTTAACTGTGGGAATTGAGAATCATTTTATTGGAAGCAATTCTACATTTAACATCACTCATATATTGGCGTAAAAAGTAATTCGAAAAACAATAATAAATATTTTTAACTGAACGGTGTAAATATTAGTATGGGATACTAAAAAAATGTAAACGCTGGTTCAGGACATTTGTCGGGTCATCTAGTATATATATATATATATATATATATATATATATACATATTTCTACATATAATAGTAATATCTATTTCCTGAACAGTTACCGAGTGTTTTATGGAGCGTAAAGATTTCGTTTCGTTTCGTTCGTGCAATTGTTGTTAATCTGCGTTAAATAATCTCTCGCCTCAGCTCTGTTTTAATTATAATTATAATCTGTTTCTAATTAATTCGAAAATTCATCGCAAATCCGTTACGTTTTGGCATATATAACACATTTTATTGTTACATTTGCAATTGGAATTAGAAGAAAATCATACACAAAAGATGGGAAAAGAAATAGTTGGGGAAAGAAATTTATCATCGGTAAAAGTTGTAAAACCCTAATGCCTTTATTAATTATACGACCTTTTATAAGGCAAATTTAAAAAGTACATACAACCTTAAATTTTCACCCTCCTTATCACAAGCCCTTATTTTGTCCCACACATTTTTATAAATGATCAATTATCGTTTTCTTAAAGTAAGCAAATAAATAGTTCTTAAAGCGTTTTCACAATTCTTTTTGACCAACTGGATTATTTTAAAAGTCATTTACACCTAGTTCCTTTACTTTTTTAGTAATTCGAACGATGAGGATGGACCACGAGTTCCTGATTTACTGGTACTGGCTCTCCTGTGTCAGCGGTTTGGCCCTTGGTATATTTTTTGCAGCTGCATCAGGAATTTGTGCAGTCGTCATCAGTGCAGGAAGAAGGGCCAAGAGGCTGAGGAGTCTTTATGTCACCAACGGAATCACTGGTAAGTAAAAAATCTGATAAATAGTCTCTGAAAATAATAATGGATAGTGCTAAACTCCAACTCGATTCAGGTAAGAAGTGGTCATTGCCAATTGAAAACATATTTTTTATCTAGCGAAAATAGACATAACGCTACTGCACGATATCAAGTTGTCCAGAGCGGGGTTTGAACTAACTACCCTATCCTCAAAAGACAGTGCGCTTAATCGTTACGCCATGGTACACCTATTTATACCGATTTTTTACACACACTCCTAAACTTTAAATTTGATTTACATATCAACTAGTGGTGTATGGCATCGTGCCTTGAGGCAAATTGCTCAAACTTACCGTACCGTAATGAAATGTTCGAGAAATTTTAAACGTTTTCAATTATATTATTACAACAAATACTGTAACCTTCATTATTTTTGCATTATCTTGTTTGTTATATCTGAGCAAATCATAAATCAATAATAAATCATAAATCAATTTATCTCCAGAACATTAGCAATCGTTAGTCATTTCGAATTCAATTTCAAAAAAAATAGTTGCTTGATAATTTACACAAAATTGAAAATGTGCTCCGGTATAGTCACAGTCTAAACGCATTTGCAAATAATTCCGTGCGACATTTTCACTTATACTGTGCTAGCATTTATAAAAACTAAAATGATTGTTGTTACATTGAGGAGGCTACATTATCTCGTTTTATATTTTTGAACCGGTTCGATTTTTATTTATTTGTTTATAACTTCTAAACAAATTGTCCGATTGTTTTGCAATATTTAACAAATTTATAGCCAATTAAATAATCTACAATTTTTATTAATAACAACATTTTGTATCTCTTATCCTTTTACCCAAAATTTGCAATTAAACAGGTCGTTGTTAAATTTTGGGGTGTGCATCAGTATATCTTGCTTCATACTTTTAGACCGGCTCGATTTTTATTTAATTATTTATAACTTCAAAACGAAATGTCCCACCATTTTGCAATATTCAGCAAATTTATAGCAAATTAAATTATCTACAATTTTTATTAATAACAAAAATTGGTATCTCTTGTCCTTTTATCAAAAATTTACATTTAAAAAGGTAGTTGCTAAATTTTGGAGGTTACATCGTACTCATGTATCTTACTCTGTCAGGTAGTCGCGCTCTTTTTCGCACTAGTGTTTTATATATCTCTCTCTCATTTTCTCACTATAGACTGTTGTCTCTTTTACGTTTAATCAAAACAGACTATATCACTTCGCGACTTAAGAAGTTTTACTTCAAAAATAAAATTCTATTTTACTAATTTATACATCGCCAACTTAAGAAGTTGAATTCAAATGAAAATCATAAATCAATCAATTTGTCTCCAGAACATTAACAATCGTCATTTCATTTCGAATTAAATTTCAAAAAAAAAATAGTTGCCAAATTTACACAAAATTGAAAAAAGTACTCCTGCACAGTCTAAACGCATTTGCAAATAATTCTGTGCGACATTTTCACTTGTACTGTGCTTGGCTTGGCGGCATTTTCACATTTTTCAATAGTTTTTTGTTTTCACAAAATTGGAAAAGTGCTCCAGTACATAAACAGTCGCTTAGACTGTACTTAGCCTGGGTAATTTTTTGAATTTATAATCCAAAATTACAAAAATATTTGTTGAGCAGGTAAAGAAGAGATTCTACTGACGAGCTAGAAAATTAAGAAAGGACACCATTAACGAGAAAATTCAGACAGTTTTATTATAACAGAAACTCTACTGATGAGCAAATTCGGTCATTTTTTTTAAAAAAAAAGAACTTTACTGGCGAAATAAATTCAGACATTTCTTTTAAAAAAAATATCACTGACGGGTAGGTCCAAATAATACAAGAGGGACTCTACTGACGAGCAAATTCAAACTTTTTATAGTGATTTAAACATTAAAAAAAGGATACTACTGACGAGCAAATTTATATATTTTTTTTTTTAAAAAAAAACTTTACTGACGAACAAATCTAGACCCCTTTGTAGAAAAGAAAAGATGTCTATGGTCGCGAAAATTCATAAAAATAGAGTAAAAATATTGTTTATATTGTTTTTTTTAACATTTTTTAATAGTTTTCACAAAATTGGTAAAGTGCTCCAGTCCATAAACAGTCTAAACGCACTTGGGTAAACATTTGTACCAGAGTGGCGCTTAGACTGTGCTTAGCCTGGGTAATTTTTAGAATTTTTAATCCAAAATTACAAAAACATTTTTTGAAAAAAAAATTAAAAACAAAATTTTTTTTTCTAAAAGCAATTATTTTGTTGAAACAAGCAGAAAGTTCTTTGAATCATTTAATTCGAACGCTTAGTTCTCTCAGAAACTGCAATTTTTTTAACATTTAGCTCTGTATATCCGAAGCCGCTGAGCCTACCTTTGCCAAAAACTAATAACCACTTTTACCCGTCATTACGAACTGAATGTTTTTTGGATAATACGAATAGGATGATCCGTTCTCTCAAAAATTTGTATTTTTTGCACTCTTTGCTCCGTATCTCCGTAACGGCTGGACCTGCCTCTGCCAAAAACTAATCAGCACATCTCCCTATCAATAGAAATAGATTTTTTTTCCCTGCACATTCATTTAGTTTCTGAGGTATGCCCCTTAAAAATGTTCAGAAACCTTCAAAACGTCGAGAAATGCAAAAATTTTCATTTTCAACAATTTTGTTATGATAACATTCTCCCTTGCTTGTTTATATGTAAAATAAGCCTGATCGCACGACAAATAGATAGACATTTTCATAATTTTCCCTGCCGTTGCCATGACAACGCTATCTTATGAGCTCTGTTACGGCAGAATTGCCCATTAATTACTTTTTTTAACTTTTTCAGTTCTCGGCCAGTGCATATCAATCGGAAGTTGGCTTGCACAATTCTTCTTGTGTCTGAGGTACAACATGTTAACACAAGACGATAAGAAAAATGCTTGGACGAGCGACGGACAAGCCCAACTTGGCAGCTCTTTTTGGTAAGATAGAAAATCTAAGGGTTCAATTTTCGGATAAAATAGAAATGTCATTATGTTATTCATAGGGTCTATATCCCTATGAATTGGTAGAGACGAACTGTCAACAAGCTATGTATTTGCTGTGCGATCAGACATGAAATCTAACCTTCAAAATGCACAAATGCAAAATATCAATTTTATCGTAAGTGGAATTTCTTGATGACACATACGTGATGTTAGGTTTTTACATATCATTTTGACTAGTTATTGGTAATAGTTACTACCAATTCATACGAAGATAGACCCGTAACATAGCATTACCATAACATACCCATTCTATTCGAGAACTGGTCCCTTCATAATGAACAAAAACAGTCATACTGACCTAATTCAATGAAATAATGTTCATGCCGATTAAAAATGAAAATGTTTAGTAAACTGCTGTACCGGTTTTCTTTAATCAATTTACACTTCCAATATGATTTTATTGCGAAAATTGTCAATTTTTAACAGTCACGAGGTTTATAATTAAAAATAAAATTTATCTGTGTCAAAAATCAGATATTTTCAGCCAATTTAATTCAAGCCAAATTTTAGACAAACCCGAAGAAGACATAAATGATATATGTATAGAACAACAAAATGAATATTGTAGAGAGTGCAATTAAAGACAATAAACAACTAATTAAAGATGAGGTGTGTTAATAGAGACAAACGAAATTCGCTAGAAAAAATTTACACCTCAAAAACAATCAATAAAATATAACATTGAAGTAAAACTTCTAAGTTCGTTTAATACAAATTCATAAAAATGGTATATTTTATGGACAAACAACAAAGTTAATTTCAGTATTTGGATTCTATTCAAAAAGACCTTTCGAACGATACCCCATATGCCATATAACATAATTTGACATTTTTGAAGTAAAACTTCTTTAAGCTTGTTTACTACAAATTAGTAAAAAGTGTATATTTTATAGACAAACCACAAAGTTAATTTCAGTATTCGGATTCTATTCAAAAAGCCCTTTCAAACGATACCTCATATGCCATATAAAATAATTTGACATTTTTTAAGTAAAACTTCTTTAAGCTCGTTTACTACAAATTCATAAAAATTGTATATTTCATGGACAAACCACAAAGTTAATTTTAGTATTCGGATTTTTTTCAAAAATACCTTTCAAACAATACCCCACATGCCATAAAAAATAATTTGACATTTTTTAAGTAAAACTTCTTTAAGCTCGTTTACTTCAAATTTATTAAAACTGTATATTTTGTGAACAAACCACATAGTTAACTTCTATATTAGGATTCTATTCAAAAATACCTTTCAAACGATACCCTATATGCCATATAAAATAATTTGACATTTTTTAAGTAAAACTTCTTTAAGCTCGTTTACTACAAATTCATAAAAATTGTATATTTCATGGACAAACCACAAAGTTAATTTCAGTATTCGGATTTTTTTCAAAAATACCTTTCAAACGATACCCTATATGCCATATAAAATAATTTGACATTTTGAAGTAAAACTTCTTTAGACCCCTCTGCTACAAATTCGTAAAAAGTGTATATTTTGTGGATAAATCACATAGTTAATTTTAATATTCGCTGGAAAAATATTACACCTAAAATATCAACAAATTTGAATATTCTAATATTTTTTGCAATGCAATTTGTAGCTTTTATTACAATATAGTCATTTTTTTCGTTTTCTACTCGTCGAGTCCTTTTAAACGATACCCAACATGCCATAAAAATACTATCCTAAATTTTTGAAGTAAAACTTCTTTAGACTCATCCGCTACAAATTAATAAGAATGTATATTTTGTGAACAAACCGTACAGTTGATTTCTGTATTCATATAATATTATATGCAAAAAGATCTTTCAAACGATACCCCACATGCCAAAAAAACACTATCAAAAATTTTTGAAGTAAAACTGCTTTAGACTTGTGCTAAAAATTGGTAAATAATCTATATTTTGTGGGCACAAATAGCATGAAAAAGTTTTATACCTCAATTATTGAAAATTATCAATGAATTTTAGCATTTTAACATTTTAAGCAATGAAATATGGTTATGAATATAATATTTTTTTACAATATATTAATTTTTTTGCAAAAATCGTCTTCTACTCGTCGAGACCTTTTAAACGATACCCAACATGCCTTAAAAATACAATCTACTTGTAATTGAAGTAAAACTTCTTTAAACACCTATGCTACAAAGTCGTAAAAAGCGTATATTTCGTGGACTACGTAGTTTATTTCAGTATTCGGATTCTATTCTGAAAGACCTTTCATACGATACCCAACATGCTATATAAGATACTATCTAAAATTTTTGAAGTAAAACTTCTTTAGACTTCTCAGCTACAAATTCGTAAAAGCGTATATTTTGTGAACAAACCACGTAGTTTATTTTAGTATTCGGATTCTATTCGAGAAGACCTTTCAAACGATACCCAACATGCGATAAAAAATAATCTGAAATTTTTGAAGTAAAACTTCTTTAATCTCGCTTAGTACAAATGCATTAAAAGATAATTATGTTGACATAAATAGCATGGAATGACAAAAAAATTATGTATATTGTATGAGAGAGACAAATAGTGACATATAGAGATGAATATTGTAGAGAAAGTGTAATTAGAGACTATAAACGAGTTTTTACTAGTT
>NW_020539725.1:61044915-61062157 GCF_003426905.1 Ctenocephalides felis | reverse complement strand
AATTTTTCTTCAAAAAGTTTTTTTTTCGAAAAAAAGTAAGTTTTTGCCAAAAATTCAAAGTTTCTCAAAAATCTAATTTTTTCAGAGTAAATTTTGTTTCAAAACTGTTAATCTTTTAAAAAAAATTGTTTTTGGTACGGGAAGTTCTAGCATTTTGCCTTAACTTTTTGATTTTCTAAATATTTTTGTAGTTTTGGATTAAAAATTCAAATCAAAAAATTTCCCAGGCTAAGCACAGTCTAAGCGCCACTCTGGTACAAATGTTTACCCAAGTGCGTTCAGACTGTTTATGTAATGGAGCAGTTTTCCAATTTTGTGAAAACTATTGAAAAATGTGAAAATGCCGCCAAGCTAAGCACAGTATAAGTGAAAATTTCGTACAGAATTATTTGCAAATGCGTTTAGACTGTGATTAAACGGGAGCACTTTTTCAATTTTGTGCAAATTAGGCAACTATTGTTTTTTTTTGGAATTGAATTCGAAATGAAATGACGATTGTTAATATTCTGGAGATAAATTGATTTTTGATTTACATTTGATTTGCTCGGATATAACAAGATAGCGAAAATAATGAAAGTTACATTATTTGTTATTAACGTTTAAAATTTCTCGAATATTTCATTACGGTACGGGAAGTTCCAGCAATTTGCTTCGAAGCACACGATGCCATACACCACTAGTGAAATTTCTTAGATTCATTTCCTCAATAAATCCAACCCCCCTAAATTTCACTTTCACCCTCCTATCACAAATTTCTATTCAAACCAGTTCCTTTTCATAAGACTCTAATTCTATTGTAGTGATGTATTTATTATTATTTGTTTTCCCAGAAACCGAAAATGGATTTGAGGACCAGGGTTTGTGTCTTCAGCACCTTTTTAGGGAGCTGCCTAAGTCTGGCCCTTTTGGTGTCATCCCTTTCGACCGACAAATGGGCCGAAGCTACGGCCACCAGGCCAACGCCGGTAATAAAATAATTACTCAAATGTAATCAAGTTGTAATATTAATATTTAATATATAATAAAGTAAAGATTTATTGGTCAATTCTGCAGTAACATAGACGTTGTTATGATAATGCTATGTTATGCTTGTTTATTTATAGTAAAACCAGGATCAGATGTATTACACATAAAACTGTATTTTATAAAAATCCAGTCATCATAACATTCTTTCTTGCTTTGTTAAATAGATAGACATTACCACAGTTTTTAGTACCAAGAAAGAAGGATAAGATAGCGTTGTCATAACAACGCTATGTTATTGTCTGTATTGGCCCATTAATGGCAATATTTTATGAATACATTGTATTATTTTTTCAGGAAATCCGAAGGTAGAATAAATCTCGGTTTATTCTTCGGCAAAAAAGAATTAAATGTCGCCTACGGTTGGAGGACAGATTATATCCATGGTAAGTGTAAATAAATAAATAAATGTCTTTAAAAATAAATACTTTCATACAAAATTTAATTTTGAATTTGAACATTTGAAAGTTTTAGAGATAATTATTAGAATATTTCTATTACTAAAAATAATTTCAACAAAATGAATCGACACTGTAGGTGTAGGTCAAATTCATTTTTTTTTCATTCCTCTTAAGATATAAATTTGGTTTTTCCATCTTTAGAGTCCACATCTCTGATCTGTACAGAGACATACTCCATTTCTATCAGGTCTCACTTTTTATCATCTAGGTTGCTATTTAATTTGCTCGTTAGTAGGATTTGTTTTTTCAAAATCAGCTTTAAAATGAGTATTTCTGCATGTAAAATGAGTGAGCTATCGTGCAAATGAAAGACACATACATTTTTTTTTGCATTTAAAGCAAATTTTCAAGTTTATGAGTGCCATTTCCACCAAAATTGAAAATAATCGTTTTCCATCTAGAATTAACTTGGTTTAAAAGATCTTGATGGATTCTAGAAAATACCACAACTTTAGTACCAACGATTTTCAAAAAACTCATGATTTCATGAAAAAAAAAACATTAAAAAAAACAACCAATTTCTCATTATAATATCTCTGAAAGAATACGTATAAAAGTATATAAATATAAAAATTTGAGGTCTTTTTCTGACTAATTGTTGTTGTATATTATTTTTCCTATACACAAATATTGATAGAGTTATAATTGTTTATAACAGAGTGTCTTTCGTACCCTTCAATCCTTTTCCATTTCAAAATAAGAGAAGTTACGGTAAAATTCATGATAAAGAAAGTTTTAGCTCATTAAATCACCTTTAAAATAGCATATTACAAGTTTTGATAAAATCAGAATTAAAAGAGTTACAATCCAATTAATGCGGGGGTGGTGACAAAGTGCAAATTGTTTTCACTTCTGAACTTAAGATTAAAATTAGCAAATCTCCAAAATATCAAGAAAATTGTAAAAAATTCATGCTATTTTCCTCTCCATTCACTGCAATAATTTTGCTGATCGTAGGTTGAATAGAGCACATGTGAACAGGATTTGACAAATTAATTCACTTCAAATATAAACTTAAGCAATAATGTATATTGATTTATTGGAGAAAAAAATGTAATTTAGATATTAAAATTACTAAAATCCAGTTAAAATATGGTACGAAATTATAAAAACTGTAGGCAACATTATTGAAGCAATTATTTTGGGTAGAAAAATGCTATATATTAATCCTTTCTGAATTTGTTATACCTTTTAAAAGACTACAATTTACAATATGTATATATTATGCTATAAATCACAAAGGCAGACGATGATTTTTTGTGTGATAAATTTGGAAAATCAATGTTTTAGTCGTGAATAAACAAAAAAATCATTCATATATACATCCACATCTACAGGTATGACTGAAAAATTGTATAACCCTTGGCATTAAATAAATTGAGCTATTGGAAATAAATGTGTTCTATTAATTGCAGTGTATAAATTTTAATATACAATTTTATTGAACATATTTTAATATTTGTCAAAGGGATAATTAAAGTGTTAACTGTGGGAATTGAAAATCATCATTTTATTTAAAGCAGTACTACATTTAACATCACTCATATATTGGTGTAAATAGTAATTCGAAAAACAATAACTATTATTTTTAATTGAAGGGTAAACATTAGTATTGGATATTAAAAAAATGTAAACGCGGGAACAGGACGTTTGCCGGGTCGTCTAGTATATATATATATATATATATATATATATTTATATATATATATATATATATATATATATATAATAATAGTAATATCTATTTCCTGAACAGTTACGAGTGTTTTATGGAGCGTAAAGATTTCGTTTCGTTTCGTTCGTGCAATTGTTGTTAATCTGCGTTAAATAATCTCTCGCCTCAGTTCTGTTTTAATTATAATTATAATCTGTTTCTAATTAATTCGAAAATTCATCGCGAATCCGTTACGTTTTCGCATATATGTATAACACATTTTGTTGTTACTATTGCAATTAGAATTAGAAGAAAATCATACACGAGGGGAAATAAATAGGAGAAATAAATTTATTATCGGTAAAAGTTGTAGAACCCTAATGTTTTTTATTTATTATCCTTACAAAAACCCTTATTTTCCCAGACATTTTTATAAATGACTAGCACACCCGACGAACTCCGTTTCGCCACCAGATGGTTTCGTGAGAAAGATGAAGAAATTTTTTGTTTGTTTTATATTTGAAAAGGAAAAATTTGATTTTATTATACAACAGTAATGATTTTATTTCGATTACAAAAATGAAGTGTTTTCTAGTTGAACTTCTCTAAGTAAATGAAAGTGAATCCGCAAATTATCCTTTTCATTGAAGTGCTCTTTAGTGAACCATATTTTTTGTTTTTTGGTCCGACGTTAACACAAACAAAGCGGATGGTTTTTCAACTCGTTAACAGGCAACGTATAACTGCCCATGTTAAAAAAACAATGATTTTCTAAATAATCTATTTGAAATTTATCCCGCAAACACTAAGGCAAGGCGAACTGAAAATTGCAATCGTTTGAAGTCAAACGGAAGATCAGTCGGAATCATTGGTATGTAACCAAATCGCCAGCAATTTTTGATTGAATGGTGAAATTCAGTGCGTGTACATCATTGTTCTTTGCGGCAAGAATTGCTCGTTGACTTAACCCAGCATAATTCTGATAATTTGCACTAATGTCATTACTCGAATTTTTAATTACGGTGTGTGAAGTTCTAGCTTGCGGAGCCCGAGACCTTTCCAACGAATGCAAAATTGTCGAAATCGGTTCCGCGTTCTGGAGTTATATCGTCAGGAAGGAAAGTCCGACTTATTTTTATATATATAGAAGATAAATTATGATTTTTTCAAGTAAGCTAATAAATAGTTCTTAAAGCATTTCCTCAATATTCACTAATCTATCTCAATTCTTATTGACCAACTGATTTATTTTAAATGTCATTTACACCTAGTTCCTTTACTTTTTTAGTAATTCGAACAATGAGGATGGACCACGAATTCCTGATTTACTGGTACTGGTTGTCCTGTGTCAGCGGTTTGGCCCTTGGTATATTTTTTGCAGCTGCATCAGGAATTTGTGCAGTCGTCATCAGTGCAGGAGAAGGGCCAAGAGGCTGAGGAGCCTTTATGTCACCAACGGAATCACCGTAAATAATATATATATATATATATATATATATATTAACAAAGTCTAATAATCGGGCATAACGGCAATAAAAAACATGAATTTCTTTCAAAAATTTATTTTAAATCCATACGTTTCGGCTATAATCCCAGCCTTCATTCAGTGGAAACTAAAATAAAATTAAAAACTAAAACAATTGAATTGGAGTGAAAAGAATTAATAAAATAGTAAATAGTACTTACAATTAGTTAATCTTAGTGTTAAATTGGAAGATTTTGATAAACCATGGTATCAGGATATGGTAATGCACTACACTATGTATTATAAACATTAAACTTGTAATTACACGATATTTTCACAAAATACTAATTTAAAAAATCACAATTGGATAGTGTGTTGTTCGTAGACTGGTTGAAGATATAATGGAAAAAGGACTTTTTAAAAAATATCTTTCACCAAGATTCTACACATGTGTGAAACGAATTGCGAGTCCTTTGCGCGTCGTTTCTATTGTTTTGTTAGAAATTTGGAAATGTTATCTAAATAAAAGAGATTTGTGTCGCACAGCGTGTTAAGTTCATTCCGTTTATTTATTATTTCATTGCTGTAAATAGTTAAAAAAGATCCTTCTATAATTCTTCGTTTGAATAAATTTTGTTCGAATTGTAGTACAGTCGGGTTAGAAAAGTCCATATTGTGTTTTAAAGTATAAATATGCTCCGCAATCATAGTTTTAAATTGTCTTGGATTTTTTTAATTGTTTTTATGCTGTTGTAAACGTTTCATTAAGTTTTGGCTTGTTTCTCCTATGTAAATTAAATTACAATCTAGACAATTAATTTGATAGACGAGATTTGTAAGTCGTTCGATATTAAAAGGGGTTTTTGTTTTGGTAGAAATAGTACTAGTCGTTGTACTAAAATTGTTTACAAGTCGGATTTATAAAAAAGTTTTTTCTAAGGAATATACAATTCTTTAATGTATGGCAAGCATATTACACCAGAAAGAGTTTCTGAGTCAGGTAAATCGTTTTGTACTGTAGAATTGTCCATTTTGTTCAAAAGGTATTGGTTAAAGGTCTGTTACTGGTTACGAAGTTTATAAGTTTTAAGGGATAGGAGTTATCTGTTAGAATATTCATAATTAAATTGATGTTGTTGTGCCAAAATGTTTTGTCCGATAATATTTTTTAATCCGATATAGTTTTAATATTTAGGTCCGATAATATTTAAATATTTTTCAAAATGTCCTTTCTCCATTATATCTTCAACCAGTCTACGAACAACACACGATTTTTTAAATTAGTATTTTGTGAAAATATCGTGTAATTACAAGTTTAATGTTTATAATACATAGTGCAGTACATTACCATATCTTGATACCATGGATTATTAAAATCTTCCAATTTAACACTAAGATTAACTAATTTTTCCACTGAATGAAGGCTAGGATTATAGCCGAAACGTATGAATTTAAAATAAATTTTTGAAAGAAATTCATGTTTTTTATTGATGTTATGCCCGATTATTAGACTTTGTTAATACATATGTCAACATCAAATTCAGAATCATATATATATATATATATATATAAATATATGTGTGTGTATATGTATATATAGTCAGTCTAATCCACCACTGCTAATCTTCATGGAAATTTTTATCTCTAAAACAGCAGTAGAAAATTGTAGAGAAACGATAATGTCCACCAGAAGTTGGAAGTTATGATCAGGACACATTTGAAAAGTCCATGTATATTAATAAATAAAATGGGCAGTACTGCCCTAGGGCAGATCCGAACTTTAACTCAATTCGATGAAGAATAGTGTGAGAGGTTTCCCATTTCCATTTCACACTTTTTTAGTGCCCTCGATTCGGCTATTTTCCATAGAAAACATATTATTCAAGTGAAAATGAGTTTAGAGTTGTAAATTCGTGTAGGGCACGATTTATAGCGACTATTTTCTGCATTCGTTTCGATTGATCAATTTATCTGTGTTTCACAATGTTTGTCCCGAATTGCATATTTGTCCTAAACTTCTGAACCGATTTTAAATTCAATTTGCTCATCGTGTCCATATGAAATCGACTTGGTTCCAAAGTAATCAGTTTTAACGTTTCAATGTCGTTGATGATTATTAAGAATAAGAAATTTACCTCAGCAAAGCGTGGCCGGAATTGCTGGTTTTTGATTATATTAAAGAAATAATTATTATAAATCTTTTTTTTTCAGTTCTTGGCCAGTGCATATCAATTGGAAGTTGGCTTGCACAATTCTTCTTGTGTCTGAGGTACAACATGTTAACACAAGACGATAAGAAAAATGCTTGGACGAGCGATGGACAAGCCCAACTTGGCAGCTCTTTTTGGTAAGACAGAAAATCTAAGGGTTCAATTTTCGGATAAAATAGAAACGTTATGGAGGTGACGAACTGTCAACAAACTATGTATTTGCCGTGCGATCAGACATGAAATCTAACCTTCCAAATGCATAAATGCCAAATATCAATTTTATCGTAAGTGGAACTTTCTGATGGCACATATGTGATGTTGAATATCCCACACAAAAATTAAAAAAAAAATGGCCATGCGATCTTAAATAAAACGTCAAACAATAAAAAATAAGAGTGATATCTCAAAGGAGATAATCTCTTAAATGCATTTCGACAGTCAGTTATTACCAATTCATACAAAGATAGACCCGTAACATAGCATTACCATAACATACCCATTCTATTTGAGAACTGGCATCATAGCATAATAATAAACAAAAACAGTCATACTAACGTAATTCAATGAAATGATATTCATGGCAATTTATAAAATTTATCTGTGTCAAAAATCAATTTTTTCCGAAAAAGAATGTAGATATACTTACTTATAAATTTAGCCTGTGAAAAAGCCTTCGATACAATGAATAATTTAAATTTACTAGTCTTATTAGTTATTACTAGTTTTATTAGTAATTTTTTTCCAAATATATAACATATGTCTCGATGAGAAGAGTTCTTTTTTTAAAACCTTTTTTTTCATTTATTTTATTTTAATTTAATATTTATTTTAATTTAATAGTTTTTTAAAAGTCGTGCTTTGTAACTTCGATAGTAATTAGTGCATTATATTTTCCATGTTTTTTGTTTTTTCTTCAAATTGTTTGTATGCACTGAAGATGGATCAAATCAGGACTCGAAACGTTTGACAATTAAACATTTTCCTTCAATAAAATAGTTTTAATTAATGGATGGACGTCCTAAAACAACTTTATTATATATAGTACTTGCTAAAAGAATCTTACACCTAAAAAAATCAATCAATTTTAACATTCTAATATTTTTTGCAATGCAATTTGTAGCTTTTATTACAATATAGTCATTTTTTTTGTTTTCTACTCGTCGAGGCCTTTTCAACGATATCCCATATGCTATAAAAGATACAATCTCCATTTTATTGAAGTGAAACTTCTTTAAGCTCGTTTACTACAATTTTATTAAAACCGTATATTTTGTGAACAAGCCACATAGTTAATTACAGTATTTGGATTCTATTCAAAAAGACCTTTTAAATGATACCCAACATGCTATAAAAATACTATTTAAAATTTTTGAAGTAAAACTTCTTTAGACTTCTCAGCTACAAATTCGTAAAAAGCGTATATTTTGTGGACAAACCACGTAGTTTATTTCAATATTCGAATTCTATTCATAAAGACCTTTCATACGATACCCAACATGCGATAAAACATACAATCTAACATTTTTGAAGTAAAACTTCTTTAGACTCCTTTGCTAGAAATTCGTAAAAAGTGTATATTTTGTGGTCTCAAAGCGCATAAAAAAATTTTACACATCAATTATTAAAAATTATCAATGAATTTTAGCATTTTAATATTTTAAGAAATGGAATATTGTTATGCATATAACATTTTTTCACTGTATAATAATTTTTTTTGTAAAAACCGTCTTCTACTCGTCGAGACCTTTTAAACGATATCCCACATCCTATAAAACATACAATCAACAATTTTTGAAGTAAAACTTCTTTAATCTCGTTTACTACAAATTCGTAAAACGCGTATATTTTGTGGACAAACCACGTAGTTTATTACAATATTCGGATTCCATTCGAAAAGACCTTTCAGCATGCAAAAAAACAGTATTGAATTTTTTGAAGTAAAACTTTTTTAAGCTCGCTTAGTACAAATGTATTGAAAGATAATTATGTTGACGTAAATAGCATGGAATGACAAAAGAATAATGTATATTGTGCGAAAGAAACCAATAGTGACATATAGAAATAAATATTGTAGAAAGAGTGTAATTAGAGACAATAAACGAGTATATTAATTATTAATGTTATTTTTTTTTAGGTTCGTTGTAATAAGTGCCTTCACATCTTTACTAAACATCTGTCTCCTGTTATGTGTTAGTACGAGAGAAAAAGAAACCGAGAATATTCATTTTACTGGAGACGAGAAAATAAATGCTGCTATTATGCTATATTAACACAAAGGTGTTAATGTAGCATAAATCCCTAAATTAAGGGCACACTATTTGAATAATTTCAATAATAATAACTCGACAGCAGAAGAAATAGATTTATAAATAAGTCTGAGATATAAAATGTATATTAAATGTTTTATTGATTGAATATCTTGCTACTTTGTAATAACTACAATGTACTTGTTTGCATTCGACAAATTAAATAAAATTAATATTTAATCTAACAGACGAATACACCGTCCTAAGGCTATGTTATACTACTATACTATTATAATGAAAACAAACAAATGTTTTCTCCAAATCGAATATGGCGGTTCCACATCAATATAGCTGTATAATAAACTCAAATGAAACGTCGATGTTGTCTTAGCCATGTATTATTAACAACTATATTTTACATAATAATAAAGAATAAAATTAAAAGCTCAAAATTGCGGGTCAAAAGCCCCTTATCAGATTTTGATAGCGACATAATTAATTATATTTTATCCATATTCCCGCCCGATGCGCAAACATCCGTCATTAATATAAGTAATCAAATAATTGTCTATCAGAGTCTGTAAATGATCATTTATCGTGCTATATATAAATGAGATATATTATATATAAATATATATATTTATATATAATATATTTTTATATAAATAAGATAGCATATAAATATTTACTAATTGAATATAATTCCATATCAACATACTTTTTAAGATCAGTCTTTGACAATTGCTGAATAATCCTCGACATTTTTTTCTATTCCTTCACTTGCAAACCATTCATGAAACCTAAAAAAGAACAATACATAAGTTAATATAATTTATAAAATTTCTTACTGTAGTATTCCTTTTGACTGTATTTATTTTGCAAACTTTGTGCTAAAATTGTTGTGATTAAATGTTAAGATTAAAAATTGGCAATTTGCCAAACTTATAATTCATAATATAACATAAGTTTTATAATTATTATACAAGTCTTTAGCAAATATTATATTTATTTATAAATTAAGTGTACTATAATGTAATCGATATAAGTAACAGTAAGAATTCTTATTAGTGGCTCAAATTAAATATGTAATTTTAAATGTATTATTTGTTTACATGTTTGTATATTGCATTAGATTTAGATTTTATATTTAATAAGTATTTATAATAAAAGTACTTGAACTTGAAGTAGGATAACTATTCTTTGACATTATTTACATTTTGACATTTACACTTTGACATTATTTATTATTTTACATTTGACTTTTCGATATTTGGATTTGGACAGATACACAAGTACTTATCAACAGACTTTTATAATTAATTAAATTAACATGATATAGTGTAATGTTGTGTTATCGGTTAAAATATAAAAAAAAGCAAAAAAAGGCTTAAAAGTTTCAAGAATTTGACCCTTGAAGTGCAAAAGTAAATATTTGAAATTTTATACAAAGTGATATAATATAAATTAAACTACCCAACTTACATTTTTAACACTATGCCTACGCCTTTATAACATTGATTATATCAACAAACACACATTTATTATCACTTTATTTAATATATTAAATTAATGTTAAAAGTACAAGTTTCACAATGTGCAAACCTAACCTATAAATCACCTGTCAACATGAATGTCGTTATCTGTCAAATGTGCGACGTTAAAAATGAATCTTTAACGTAATTTCGAAACAAAACTAGTGGTGTATGGCATCCTGTCTTAAGGCAAATTGCTGGAACTTCCCGTACCGTAATGAAATATTCGAGAAATTTTAAACGTTAATAACAAATACTGTAAGGTTAATTATTTTTGCTCTAGTTTGTTATATCTGAGCAAATCAAATGTGAATCATAAATAAATCAATTTATCTCCACGAACATTAACAATCGTCATTTCATTTCGAATTCAATTTCAAAAAATTTGAAAGTTGTCTAATTTACACAAAATTGCAAAAGTGCTCCCGTATAGTCACATTCTAAACGCATTTGCAAACAATTCTGTGCGACATAGTCACTTGTACTGTGCTTAGCTTGGCGGCATTTTCACATTTTTCATTAGTTTTCACAAAATTGGAAAATGGCTCCAGTACATAAACAGTCTAAACGCACTCGGGTAAATATTTGTACCAGAGTGGCGCTTAGACTGTGCTTATCCTGGGTAATTTTTTGAATTTTTAATTCAAAATTACAAAAATATTTTTTGCAAAAAAAAAAATTAGAAACAATTTTTTTCCCTTATTTTGTTGAAATAAGCAGAAAGTTCTTTGAATCATTTAAATCGGATGCTTAGTTCTCTCAAAAACTGTCATTTTTTTAACATTTAGCACTGTACCTCCAAAACTGCTGGACCTACCTTTGCCAAAAACCACGGGGTTTTAGTTCGACGATTGGGCTGCAAAAATATTACAAATATGTAATATTATATTATTTATAAATATGTATCACCCCGCTCCCACTCCTTCACCACACTTGCTTTCTAACCTTGATCAGTGTTCATAATGCACCGCTGTCAATAACATTAAATATAAGAGGGTAATATGTGCTCCTTCAATTTCTTGTTTGTTAATATAATAGTATATTATTATTTTACGCAAATTTAGTGTTCAATCAATTTTACATCATAATTATTTTTTTCTGTTGTTTTTCCTGGTTTGGTATGTATAATTTTCTCCTTTTTTATATATTTATATTTATCATCAACTTTGTATTTATATTATATGTTTTTTAGATTACTGAATGATGACACACATCAAGTGTCGAAACGTTTAGTGGAATAAATAATTTTGTATTTAATCTTTTTTTTTAATTCGACAATTGGGCTGCAAAAATATTATATATATATATATATATATATATATATATATATATATATATAAAGTACCTAACTTAACATACTGTATTAAAAAAAAAATTCACTTACAATTAGACTCGATTGGGTACAAATAGAAAGCTGAATAGTTTTTAATATTTATTTATTATAATAAATTACAATAATTCATAATAATGTGTTGAAACAAAAGTTCGATTTTAAGTTAAACTTATATATTAAAATTTCTCATAAATAACAAGTATTATATATAATATATATATATATATAGATATATATATAATATTAAACGTATATATTAAACTTTGTCGTTAAAAGAATCGTTAATAAAAATTTTCAGCTGTTTTGAATATTATTTAAAATTAAATAATACTAAGCCAATTTAACTTCGTCATCCAAGGTAAATAACAAAAAAAAACAAAATCAAATTGTCGAAACAGAGTTGCCACAAATTGTCGTGTATTTAACATTATACATTTGTGTTAGCGTTACAATACAGTATAATATTAAATCATATGTCGTTAATAATAATAAATTTATGATAATGATGATACCTCAACCTCGAGACCTTTCTCTCCGTTAATATTTTTTTGTATTATTTTCATAGTATTTTTTTCTTCCTGCTCCTGCTGCTGTTTGTTTAGTTTTGTGTGTTTATTGTGTGGTTGTGTCCTGGACAAGATAGACCTGGGATCCGGGCACCGATGATGTTGTGACGAAAGTGCGGTGCTTGGCCCTGATCAAGGTCAAGTTGCTCTCGGCGGTGTCGGCGCGGTCTTCGGCGGCCTCCAATTCGCGCTGGAAACGGCGCACGCGGGTCACGCTCTGCTGGGAAACGCCCTCCTGGTAAAGGAAATAAAACAGAAATTGGTAAAAGTTGAGTTGAAAATACTAGGATAAGTTTCACCCTATTACTTGTTTTGTAAATAAAGAAATACTCGTTCCTACTTCTTACGAGGACGAAACACTTAAATTGGAATAAATAGATACTGGTGTGAGGCAAATAGTTGTTATTATATTAACGTGTAATTTTATTTCAGTTAGTCCAAGTCAAAGTATTAATCTGTGTGATTGTACGGTTTGAATGAAAAGTAAAACATCTAACAAACTAGTATATGTAAGCTCATGTTTTTTGAAGTAAAACTTTTTAGGCGCGACTAGGGTGTGTAAATTCGTACAAATGTAACGGAAGTGCGTAACGGCAGATAAGATAAGATAAGAGTGGAGTGCCAAAGATTCGTCATTCGCTCTCGATGATGTTTATTTATTTATTTATTTTACTAATTTATTTTAAATATATAGCCCACAGATTTCTTCCAAGGGGACTCATAAATACAATTATTTTACATAATGAATAACAATTAAAATATATACAAAATTACAATATAAAGTTATTAACATAAAATGCTTAACATAAAATTACATATAATGCCGAACGTAACAATATTATTTATAAACAGAATAAGATAAAATAACAAGATATTTGAAAAGAAAATAAAAAGGTTAACTTGTGCAGATGGAGATTATTTGATTAGGTGAAGTGTTGTGAATATCTATTTCATTATTAATTAAGTTAAAGTTAAAAATTAAGTTAAAAATTTAAGAGAAAATTAGATTTAGAAGTAGGATAATTGAAAAATAAATGTGAACCTTGGAACATTAAAGGATAGTTGGTTAAAAATAAGAGGACAGTCTATAGAATTATTGCAAAGTTTAAATAAGAACATCATTGTACAGACAAATCGACGTGAGGCAAGAGAAGGAATACCAAATTCTTTTACTAAAGTGTTGTGGTCAAAGCCACATTCAGGGTGAATTTTAAATGTTTTTTAATAAAGATATTTCAGAAATTTTCGCTGAACCTTCTCTATCGTGTTGTTGTTGATTTGATGAGGACACCAAATAATCGAATCATATTCTAATTTTGAACGTACATTAAAATAGTACATGCAAAGAAATGCATTGTTAGATTTGAACTGTTTACAATTTCTCAATATCAAACCTAAAGATTTATGTGCTCTATTACAAATATCAGTTATATGATCCGTGAAAACAAACCAGAATCAAATAAAACTCCTAAATCTGATATTTTATTACATCTATCAATGCTGGTGTTAGAAATTTTATCAGTTTATAATCAATTTGTTATAGACACATCAAGAGTGGAATGAGTCAAGTTGAGACTGTGAAAATAAGCAATCATCAATAGAATTTATTTTGATACATAGTTTGAGATCATCTGCGAATAAATGTGGACAGCTAATAATATCAGATATGTCAATAATAAAAATAATAAATAGCAGTGGGCCAAGGATGGATCCCTGAGGAACACCTGAACTGATATTTTCAATATTGCTCAAAAATCCTTTAAGATAGACAAAAAGTTTACGATTATGAAGATAACTCTTAAAAAAATAAATAAGTGAAGAATTAAGACCAATCTTAGATAATTTAGTAAGAAAAATGTTATGATCAATTTTGTCAATAGCTTTACTGAAGTCAGTGTAAATAACATCAACCTGTCCATTAGTGTCAAGATTCTCAGCTATATATAAATTAGCGATCGGAAATCAAATGTTTTGTAATTTAAAACCACAGATGTGAATGGCCATTAAAAACTTTCAAGAAATTTCAAAATTTTTCAAAAAAAAAGAATTTTTTTCAATCAATATTTTCAAAACAAATTCAAATTTCTCCAAAAAACCTAAATTTTCTTTCTCGAGCTTCTAAAATTTTTGATGCACTACTAATTTTTAATAAACTTGCCTGTTCCTGCAATTGCCTCTTGTAGATGTTCAATTTCTGTGTGGTCTTGTCCAAGGAGTCTTGCAACAAGGCAATGTTCTTTTGGTCTTCCTCGCATTGGATCATCACCTAAACAAAAACGAAATATAGTAACTAACTTGCCAACTTGCAAAATATATTGGTAATATATCTGACCTCCTTAACGGTGCGTTCCTTCTTTCTCAGGATCTTGATGGTCTCGGCATGCCTCCTCTTCTCTTCGTCCAATTCCAATTCCAAATCGCGCATACGGGCTTCCAATTTGCTGATGGCACGTCTGCTTCCAGCCAAAGCATTCACTTCTACTTCTTCCAAACGGACAGTCAAATTCTACAAATAAAACGAAAAACTTACTTTTGACACTTTAAGAGCAATTCGGTCTACAGATCATGTTATTGTAGGGCGCAGACTCGGTGGTATTATGTAAACTTGTTCGAACAAACATACTTCATCTTTCGCTTTTTTGACCCAACGGCTAAACCGATTTGGCCAGTCTTAGTCTTGGAAAATTCATACTAATCAGTAGGTTGTCGAAAAGGTGAGATATTATTTCAAAATCGCGTACAAACTTTATATTTTTAATTTGAACATTTTTGTAGAAGCGTAATTTGAATAAAACAATGGACGGTGGCTAATACGTCAAATGTCAAACGTTTTTGACAGATGATATTCAATTACGTTTACTAGAATGTTTTACGTGAATATTATTTAATTATTATTAAATTGTAGTAAGTAGTTTTGTTTGTAGTTTTATTTATATACAAAAACGTCTTGACGTAAACAAATTGACGGCTTAAAATATATTTTAAAAATATAAAGCGTTGTAATACAGTTATGAAATTAAAGTATGTCATTTCTTAATATGTGTACTGAATTATAAAAATATAAAATCAAATATGTTTCTAACAAAAGAAACTAAAAAATTGAAATGCACACGTGCATACTCTTTAAAAATATACAATATTATACTAGAGCTATAAAATTTTAGTATGTTATTACCTGACATATGTACTCAATTATAATAATATAAAATCACATATGTTTCTAACAAAAAAAGCTATAAAAAACGCAATCTTGTAAACAAATGCACTCTTGCATATCTAGTTTCCAATAGTTGCAAGTCCACGGTTTGATGAGTATTTTGAAAAATATTTAAAAATATAAAACGTTATACTGGAGTTCCAAAATTTTAGTATGTTATTTCTTAATATATGTACTAAATTATAAAAATATAAAATCACATATGTTTCTTACAAAAACTGCTATAAATTTGCAATTCAGTAAAATCATGTAATAGAGCCGCAAGTGTTACTACAAACTCAACAATATCAACTTTTTTGAAATGTTAATATGAAAATGCACTTTTTGGCATATTTTTCTTAAACACGGTGCTCTGAAAGATCTCATTTGTATAATTATATACTCATTGGTATTTATAAAACATTTTCTCGGTTATATTATTTTTTATTTATGTTATTCAAATTCAGAACCTAAATTTGAAAGTAGAGGGAAAAAGATGTATAACCAGCTATAACCTTGATTCTCATGACTTTGCTATCAGGCGATAAACGGTAAACTTTCAAAATCCATAATAAAGGTATTTTCTTCCGTTGGTAGTTGGTAGTAGGCATTAGTTAAAATTGTAATTATTTCGTAAAATATCTTTAAAATTAAAATAAGACATTAAACCTATTTTTTTTTTTTTGAAAGACATCAAAAAAGCACATTTCTACAATGATGCAGTAGCTGACTGTTTTACTGGACGTAGTCAGATAATTGTTCGTTTGAAATTTGTTATTTGTTGTGATATAATTGGTTTGGTTTTCACAATATAGTTTATATTTGCACGAAATCAAATTGGACTTTTAATTCATCGAATGACACTTGAAACTTCTCAAAGAGCAGGTCAAAGAAGAAATACTAGATTCATTTTCTATCACTTCTCGTAGAAATTTAAAAATTTTGTATAAGCTCTGTAGTATTATTTACAATTATACACAAAATCCAAAATCTAAAAAGAATCTGAAAAACTTGAAACGTAATCAATAAGTCGAAAAACCAAAAAAGATTTGGATAGATTGGATTATACCATGGTTTAATAATAAAATAGAAAGTGTATAAAACTTTCAGACAAAATATAAACAAACTAATGGGATTTATAGCATTCAAACGACACATCCTTATACACTTAAAGTATTAATTTTTTTGATTCTCTAGAAATTGTTTAGAATATACCTTACTCAGCAAAACAACGTTTGCCGGGTCAGCTAGTATATATGTATTTATATTTATTTAAATATTTATTTATATTTTCATTCATATTTATATTTATATTACTAACAAACCTTAACCTATAACGAACTATATATTACTAACAAACAAACTTCGTAATATAAATATAAATATGAATGAAAATATAAATAAATATTTAAATAAATATAAATATATATACTAGATGACCCGGCAAACGTTGTTTTGCTAAGTAAGGTATATTCTAAACAATTTCTAGAGAATCAAAAAAATTAGTACTTTAAGTGTATAAGGATGTGCTGTTTGACCTACTTATAAGTCTATTG
>NW_020539725.1:61027336-61043915 GCF_003426905.1 Ctenocephalides felis | reverse complement strand
ACAAAAAAAAAAACAAAATCAAATTAATTGTCGAAACAGAGTTGCCACAAATTGTCGTGTATTTAACATTATACATTTGTGTTAGCGTTACAATACAGTATAATATTAAACCATAAGTCGTTAATAATAATAATAAATTTATGATAATGATGATACCTCAACCTCGAGACCTTTCTCTCCGTTAATATTTTTTTGTATTATTTTCATTGTATTTTCTTCCTGCTCCTGCTGCTGTTGTTTGCTGTTGTTTAGTTTAGTAGTGTTTATTGTGTGGTTGTGTCCTGGACAAGATAGACCTGGGATCCGGGCACCGATGATGTTGTGACGAAAGTGCGGTGCTTGGCCCTGATCAAGGTCAAGTTGCTCTCGGCGGTGTCGGCGCGGTCTTCGGCGGCCTCCAATTCGCGCTGGAAACGGCGCACGCGGGTCACACTTTGCTGGGAAACGCCCTCCTGGTAAAAGAATCAAAATTTGAAATAATAATCAAAAGTTGAAAATACTAGGATAGATTTCACCCTACTACTTAATTTTTTTGTTTATAAAGAAATGCTCGTTCTTACTTCTGGAAACACTTGACTTGGAATAAATATATACTGACTTAAGACTTAAGAGGATTGTTCGGTTTTTATTTATTTTTTTCGATTTTGAGATTTTTTGATATTATGAAAGCTAAAAACCTTAGAATTATTTAAAAAAAAAATCATTTCAATATCTAGTTTTTGACGAAGTTATAAATATATATATCTCTATATGTATGATCCTCTGAAACCGTTTCTTTCATCGCTCCGCGAGCTATTGAATGCCAGCTGCTCTCTTTTTCATTATAACACCTCATGCACATGACCTTTTTAATGTGTCAGCATCTTTGAACGCCATGGTGTATTTAGTACGTTAAATTAAATGGTGTATTTAGTACATTATATTAAAAGTTGTTATTATATTAACGTGTAATTTTATTTCAGTTAGTCCAAATCAAAGTATTAATTTGTGTGATTTTTACGGTTTGAATGAAAAGTAAAGCATGTAACTTACTAGTATTTGTAGTGTAGTCATATCTGTTTTGAAGTAAAACTTTTTTAAGTGCGACTAGAGTGTGTAAACAGTACAAATGCAACGGAAGTGTATCCGTACAAAAGATAAGACTCGTTAAGATTTTTTATTAATTTTTTAAGACTTTTATTCGAACTGAATTTTACTAGAACACACAAGAAATTTCTGGTTTATTCAAGTAAAACTTCTTTAGGCGCGTTACGGCAGATGAGATAAGATAAGAGTCGAGTGCTAATTATTCGTCATTCGCTCTCGATGATATCATTTCTATACGGGTCGATTGTGATTAGTCGTCGCGTATGTGAATAGAGATCTGTCGTTGTATAACAAGAAAATCGGCATAGATTAATAAACATTTTGAAGTTACATTGTAGTACAAATTTTGATTTAACGAAAAATGCCTCAATCAGAAGAATATTTTACCCTGTTCTTTGAAAATAATAAAACAAATTTAACATTTGTGCCGTGTACTAAACGTAAGTTTATTGATTAGAAATTATTTCTATATTATTAGTAAATAAAAAGGGACTCTACTGACGACCGAACTAAAAATGAAAAAAAGAGAGGGACTCTACTGACGAGCAAAATAAAAATTATATTCAAAAAGACTTTACTGATGATTTAATTAAAAATTAAAGAAAAGTGGACTCTACTGACGAGCATTCTAAAAATAACATTAAAAAAGGACTCTACTGACGAGCAAAACTAAAAATAAAATAAAAAATGAACTTGTAGTTTCTATAAATCTTTGAAGTCATTAAAATGGAAAATATTTTTTAGGCAAGACTAATATTACAGTTGTTCAAAGAATGAGATTGTATCGTCAGCGAAAAAGTAAAAAAAGTAAAATAAATACAAGCAGTCAATGAATGTATGTTAATTTTAATTACATGAAGTTCTTCAAACACAATTATTATGATGATGATGAGTAATATTTATTTGTTTAGGCGTTGTTTAAATCTTTGTCCACTGTGTGAACAAGTTTTATAGAACTTATTAATCAGCAATTATTTCATTTCTCTAATGAAAGTTCATTTCTAAATGCTAATTACAATGACAAACCGATCATGTCATATTTAAAGTATGACTTCAATTACAACGTGCTGCTCAATTTTTGGCAAGGGTTGGTCTAGACGTTTCAGAAAAACGGAGCAAAAAGCGCAGAAAATGTATATTAAGTTTTAGAGAGAACGGAGCATCAAATTTGAATGATTCAAAAAACATTACACTTGTATTGACGTAATAAAGAATTGATTAGATTTTTGGAAAAGCAGGTCTGGCAACGCCATTTAGCGGTCAGAAATGACACATTAGACATATGCACATCAAATTATCAGATATTTTATGGAGATTTTAATAATGTGTATCATTTTTTTACACTTCTATGGGTTGTGCACTTGCCTGTTCCTGCAATTGCCTCTTGTAGATGTTCAATTTCTGTGTGGTCTTGTCCAACGAGTCTTGTAACAAGGCAATGTTCTTTTGGTCTTCCTCGCATTGGATCATCACCTAAATGAAAACAAAATATAGTAACCGAGCCAACTTGCAAAATATATTGGTAATATATCTGACCTCCTTGACGGTGCGTTCCTTCTTTCTCAAAATCTTGATGGTCTCGGCATGCCTCCTCTTCTCTTCGTCCAATTCCAATTCCAAATCGCGCATACGAGCCTCCAATTTGCTGATGGCACGTCTGCTTCCGGCCAAGGCATTGACCTCTACTTCTTCCAAACGGACAGTCAAATTCTACAAATAAAACGAAAAACTTACTTTTGACACTTTAAGAGCAATTCGGTCTACAGAGCATGTTATTGTAGGGCGCAAACTCAATGCAATTATGTAAACTTGTTCGAACAAACATACTTCATCTTTCGCTTTTTTGACCCAACGACTAAACCGATTTGGCCAGTCTTAGTCTTGGAAAATTCGTGCTAATCACTGTAGGTTGTAGGAAAGGTGAGATATTATTTCAAAATCGCGTAGAAACTTTACATTTTTAATTTGAACATTTCTGTAGAAGCTTAATTTAAATAAAACAATAGACGGTGGCTAATACGTCAAATGTCAAATGTTTTTGACAGATGTTCAATTAGGTTTAACAGGATGTTTTACGTAAATATTATTTAATTATTATTAAATTGTAGTAAGTAATTTTGTTTGTAGTTTTATTTATATACAAAAACGTTAGTAAACGTTTTGACGTAAACAAATTGACGGCTTAAAATATATTTTAAAAATATAAAGCGTTGTAATACAGTTATGAAATTATAGTATGTTATTCCCTAATATATGTACTAAATTATAAAAATATAAAATAAAATATGTTTTCAACAGAAGATACTCTATTCTTGCATACTCTATTTTTATTAGTTACGAATCGACGGTTGGATATGATATAAGAAGTACTTTTGAAAAATGTTTTAAAAATATACAATTTATACTAGAGCTATAAAATTTTGGTATGTTATTTTTTAATATATGTACTCAATTATAATAATATAAAATCACATATGTTTCTAACAAAAAAAGCTATAAATGTGCAATTTTGTAAACAAATGCGCTCTTGCATATCTAGTTTCTGATAATTGCAAACCGTGGAGTTTGATGAATATTTTGAAAAATATTTAAAAATATAAAACGTTATACTAGAGTTACAAAATTTTAGTATGTTATTTCTTAATATGTGTACTAAACTATAAAAATATAAAATCACATATGTTTCTTACAAAAACAGCTATAAATTTGCAATTCAGTAAAATCATGTAGTAGAGCTGCAAGTGTTACTACAAACTCAACAATATCAACTTTTTTGAAATGTTAATATGAAAATGCACTTTTTGGCGTTCTAGCACTCTCTTTTGCAAATTATTAATATTTTTCTCAAACACGGTGCTCTGAAAGATCTCATTTGTATGATTATATACTCATTGGTGTTTATAAAACATTTTCTAGGTGATATTATTTTTTATTTATGTTATTTAAATTCAAAACCTAAATTTGGTATCGATCAAAGGGACATTTGTCGAATAACATTTTCCCAATTATAATTTTCCAGAATTTATCGAAGAATAGATAGTAACATATAAAGGTCCACCACCGATGCATCAAAAACCAGTAAAGTTAAGCATTGTTTAACAACAATATTTGAAAGTAGATGTAGTGTGTATTTTACTTAGCAAAACAACGTTTGCCGGGTCAGCTAGTATATATATATATATATATATATATATATACAGTAGCGGCGCGAGGCGTCGGCGGTGTCGGCGGCCGCCGACGGCCTCGCGCCTGGGGGGGCCTCGCAAGAGGCCCCGGAAAAATTTTAATTATTTAAAATTTAGTTAATTTTCATACGGATGTGCGAGTAAAAAAGGTGATTAGTGGTTTACAGGCACTATCATTTTACTCTTTTATCTTTTATGGACATTATCTAATATCGTCTGTCAACACTATAGATTATTAAATCTAAACAACTTTGCGCAAGCTAATTCTCTGGTTGTTCATATTTGTGTATTTCTTATGTGAGCACTATGTAAATCATCGAAACAGTAAATAAATATTCGAGGAATAAAAGTAATCAATGTTCAATAAAAATTTATCAGTGAGAAATAACAATGAGATAATAGCAAAAACTGTTAATTTGAAACTAATCATTGTTTCACACCGTCAACACAAGCAACATATTTTTTTAAACATTCTATTGGGATGATCAGTTCTTTCAAATAAAATTCATAACCTTTTAAACTTTTTTTGTGTCTCCAAAACCGCTAAACCTGCCTTTGACAATTTATCAACACAAATCGAATGTTTTTAAATGTTTTAAATCGGTTGATCGGCTCTGATGTCATCGACAGAAAATTAAAGCGTCTTAAAAAAACGACATTTTGACATTTTTGAACCAATTTTAAAAATTCAAAAACTAATCGAAAGTTTTCAGTTGGCGATCGTCCTGAATTGTTGCGACAAGATCGACCGCACAGTTTCTTCGTAATTTATTGTAAAAATCTTTTTTCAAAAACTTGTTAGTATCATCTAACATAAATTTTATGGAACTACGATAAATGATTAATTATAAAAACTCATTAACTTTTAGAATAATGGGACGAGCTTTTAGACCATGTGTACCTACTATGTGATGTACGGATTTGTGCACTCAAATTAGTATGAACATAGATTTTTTAAATCTAATTAATCACTTGCAGATTGCAAAATTTTGTCTAATTAGTTATTAAGACGGTGATTTCAAACCATTTTTTAACTTCCCGTAGGGTAAGTTATTGTAATGGGCCGAAAATCGGAATTGAAAATTTTTACATTTCTCGACGTTTTGAAGGTTTCTGAACGTTTTGGCATACCTCAGAAAAAATGGATGTGTGTGTGTGTGTGTGTGTGTGTGTGTGTGTGTGTGTATGTATGTATGGATACAAATTTTCGTCCACGTTTTCGGGCGTACGGATCAACCGATTTGAATGGTTTAAAAAACATTCGATTCCTATTAATAAGGAGAAGAGCTGATTAGTTTTTGGCAAAGACAGGTCCAGCAGTTACGGAGATAAGGAGCAAAGAGTGCAGAAAATAGAAATCGAGTTTTTGAGAGAACGGAGCATCCGATTTGAATTATCTGAAAAACATTCCATTAGTAATGATTGGGAGAAAGGGTTATTAGTTTTTCGCAAAGGCAGGCCCAGCCATTTCGGAGATACAGAGCTAAATGTACAAAAAATGGCAGTTTTTGAGAGAACTAAGCGTCCGATTCAATTGATTCAAAGAACTTTCTGCTTGTCTTAACAAAATAATTGATTTTGGAAAAAAAAAATTTGTACCATTTTTTTTTTTTTTTTTTTTTTTTTAATTTTTGTATATCGAAAATAATTCAGATTTTATTTTTAATTCTGACTATAGTTCTAATATACTTTAAACAAATAATTTCAACTCTGCAATTCAGTTTATATAATTCTTATAAATATTAGACAATAATACAATATTTATAATAATCTATTTGAAAACATTCAATATTCCTCGAACGTTTCGTTACGGTACGGGAAGTTCCAGCAATTTGCCTTAAGGCACGATGCCACCCACCCCACTAGTTATTCATAATGATCGAGAAAACATAAAATTTACGAATCAAATGGTTGGGCAAAGGAAACTTTTTTGCGATAAATATTTAATTTTAGTGCTTTTTTAATAGCTGGAGAACTAACCATTTTTGCCGAAGAGTTTGTTTATTTTAACTTGTGTAATTTTTGTCTATTTCAATTGGTGTATTTATCTGATTAAAAATAAATCTTATATACAGTTATAGTAATCGCAAAAAAATCTAAAACATAAAATTTTATATATCTTCAAAGATTTCTGAACATTTTGGCAAATTTTCGTCGACGATTTCGCGAACATGGATCAACCAATTTGAAAAATTCAGAAAACATTTGTGAGAAGACGTGCTGATTAGATTTTGGCAAAGACAGGATAAGCCGTTTCGAATATACGGGACAAAAAATGCCAAACTGATTACATTTTTAGGAAGGCAGGTCTAGCGGTTTGGGAATCCAGTAAAAAGCACAACAAAAGCCATTTGGCATATGCACATCAAATTATCAGATATTTTATAAAGATTTTAATTAATAGTGAGTTAAGTTAGACTGCAACGCGCCGTTTACGCGCCGTTTACGCGCTTCGATATTTCGTCTCTAAGCAGCTAACGCGACGTGATTGCTTTGAAAAAAAGTTCGAAATTTTCAACAAAATATTTCAAATTAAAAACTTAACTTTTCAAATTTTTTAAAAGCTTTTCAAAAATTTAAATTACGGCACGAAAAGTTTCAGCAATTTGCCTTTAGGCATGATGCCATGTACCACTAGCAACTTGCAACTGGCAAAAAAGAGGGGCCTCGCAAACGAATTTCGCCGACTCCCACGAATGGTCTAGCGCCGCCACTGTATATATATATATATATATATGTATGTAGCGGCCTGTCAACACGCATCGCATTTCTACTGGACAGATAGGCTCATATAGTGACAGCACGGAGGAAACAAAATAATTCAAGTGTCAGATCTGATCTCGCTTTTGTTTCTCCCCGAGTCTAATGGCCAAAATTATTTTTCTTGAAACCTTTTCTTTTCAATTGTAAATACGCAAATACCAACTATATATTATAAACGATAAATATGATTACACATAGTGTTGTCAATATTAATCTTACATAAAATAAACCAAATATAAAACATAATATGTCTACAATTTGGATCATTTTGGTATTACTTATGGACCACTACCTCCATATATATATATATATATATATATATATATATATATATAATATATATATATATATATATATATATATATATATGAGTCTATTATTACCCTCTCACCTTGATTTCGATCTCCAAGCTCTTCTTGATGGCCTCGATCTTGACAATCCTCTCCTGTTCCTCGTGCAGCATCTCGACCGTAGATTTCAGATCGACCTGGACGCGCTGGTACCTCTCGTCGCTAACTCTCAATTCCTGGGTAACCTGCTCGTAGTCTCCGCTCAAAGTCGACAATTCCTGCTCGATTTTGCTCTTGGAACTGGCCAAATTGACGTTGATTACCGTCAACTCGTTAATGCGGGCGACGCTCTCCTCGTACTGCTGTTCGACTTGGCGTTTGGCGCGCGACAACTAGGGGAATAGATAGAGGATACAGTAGGACAAATTGCTGGAACTTACCGTGTCGTAATGAATTGTTTCGAGGAATGTTTTCAAATATATTATTATACAAATACGACTCTAACTTTCATTATTATTGCTATCTTGTTTGTTATATCTGATAGTGAGCAAATCAAATGTAAATCATAAATCATAAATCAATTTGTCTCCAGATCATTAACAATCGTCATTTCATTTCGAATTCAATTTCAAAAAAAAATTAGTTGCCTTAATTTACACAAAATTGGAAAAGTGCTCCCGCACAGTCACAGTCTAAACGCATTTGCAAACAATTCTGTGCGACATTTTCACTTATACAGTGCTTGGCTCGGTGGCAGTTTCACATTTTTCAATAGTTTTTTCACAAAATTGTAAAAGTGCTCCAGATCATAAACAGTCTAAACGCACTTGGGTAAACATTTGTACCAGAGTGGAGCTTAGACTGCGCTTAGCCTGGGTGATTTTTTCAATTTTTAATCCAAAATTACAAAAATATTTTATGGAAAATAAAAAAAATAAAAGGGACTTTACTGATGAGCATATTGAAATGCCAATACAAATAGAGACTTTACTGACAAGAATATTTAAAAAAGGGACTCTACTAACAAGCAAATTAAAGTGTCAATAAAATAAAGGAACTCTACTGATGGGCAAATTTAAAATGTCATTACAAAAAGGAATTCTACCGACGAGTATATTAGAAAAGGAACTCTACTGACGAGCGAATTAAAATATCAATACACTAAAGAACTTCACTGACGAGCAAATTAATATTTAAGTAGAAGAAGGGACTGTACTGACAAGCAAATTTAAAATTTCAGTACAAAAAGGGACTCTACTGACGAGCACATTAAAATGTCCTTAAAAGAGACTCTACTGACGACCAATTATACAAAAAGGGACTCGACTGGCGAGCAAATTAAAATTTATGTTTAAAAGGGGACTCTACTGATGAGTATAATAAAAATTCTAATACAAAAAGAGACTCTACTGAAGAGCAAATAAAAATTATATTACAAAGAAGGACTTTACTAACAAGCAAATAAAAATTTTAGTACAAAAAAGGGACTCTACTGATGACTAAATTATACAAAAAGAGACTCTACTGACGTCCAAATTAAGATTTTAAGTACAAAAAGGGATTCTACTGACGAGCTAATAAAAATTTCAGTACAAAAAAGTAACTTTACTTATGGGCAATTGAGAATGTCAATAGTAATGGGAACTCCACTGACGTACAAATTAAAATGTCAAAAGCAAAAAGGGACTCTACTGACGAGAAAATTAAAATTTCAATACATTTGCAAATAATACTGTGCGACATTTTCACTTATATTGTGCTTTCACATTTTTTGATAGTTTTCACAAAATTGGAAAAGTGCTCCAGTACATAAACAGTCTAAACGCACTCGGGTAAACATTTGTACCAGAGCGGCGCTTAGACCGTGCTTAGCCTGGGTCATTTTTTGAATTTTTTGAAAATCCAACATTACAAAAATATTGTATGGAAAATAGAAAAATATGTAATAATTTTTTATCCTCAAAAGCAATTGTTTTGTCAGCATATGTAAGGCCCGGAATAAAAAATAAGTCATTGAACAGGAGGGTTATTATAACAACTAATATTGACGCAAGGGATGATTTAGTTGGAAAGTTAGTATATATGAAATTAAATACATTTTCCCAACCCTAGCTTTATCCGTTTCTACCAGTTTTCTCGTCTGTAGAGTCATTTTTATTGCAAAATTTTATTATTTCTCGTCAATAGAGTCATTTTCCTTAAGAAATCTTATATTCGACTATTGCTCGTCAGTAGAGTTCTTTTTCTAATGGAATCTAATTTAATTTTAATTATTTTATATTAAAGTTTTTGTCTCAAATGTTGGACTTTGCTCGTCAGTAGAGTTCTTTTCCTTACAAAATTTTACGTTCAACTATTGCTCGTCAGTAGTCATTTCTCTTATAAAATCTTATATTCGACTTTTGCTCGTCAGTAGAGTTCTTTCTTCAACAAAATCTAACTTAAAATTATTATTTTATATTGAATTTTTTGTCACTCTAATGAGTTTGCTCGTCAGTAGAGTCCGTTTCTGATACATAATTTTACTTTCGATAATTGCCTAAACGTTATTTGCAAATAATTCTGTGCGACATTTTCACTTATATTGTGCTTTCACATTTTTTGATAGTTTTCTCACAAAATTGGAAAATCTCTCCAGTACGCAAACAGTCTAAACGCACTTGGGTAAACATTTGTACCAGAGTGGCGCTTAGACTGTGCTTAGCCTGGGCAATTTTTTGAATTTTTAATCGAAAATTACAAAAATGTTTTACAAAGATGTAATAATTTTTTATCCTTACAGATTCGTAGTTGCTGCGCACTTCCTCGACTTCAGCAGTCAAAGATTGGACGCGTCTCTGGGAGACAGACAATTGGTCTAAGGTCACTTGCAATTGGCGTTGGACGTCATCGTAGGCGGCCTGGATCTCGGTCAACTGGGTAAAGGAAACATTATTTAAACATAAATAAATAAAACGTATTCCATCTACGAAGTCAACAATCCATTACCTGCAATGATTGCTTCTTGATGGTCTTCTGCAAATCGATGTTAGTCTTATTGGCAACGTCCAAAGACAATTCCAATTCGGTGATTTGGATCTGGAGCTTCTTCTTGATGCGTTGGACTTCGGTCTTCAATTTGGTTTCAGCCTCGGCAACGCGCATGTTCAATTGCTCGATTTCCAAGCTGGTCTGTTTGCTGAAAATAACAAAAAAAACAAAAATTAGAAATTGTAGTAAATTTGATGCGCAATACTCGACGTGAATGCTATAGCATTCATCTAGTATATAAAGATTGAAATATAATATCATGACTACCCTTATTAACTGTGTTGCATAAAATTTTAGAATTCATAACCATTAATTTTGTCCAATTTAAAAATAAAATGAATGACAATTGTTGTACCTTTGATTAGGACTTTGTACACCAGTACTAACTTATTTAACGTACTTTTTTCATATTTTGCGTTATTTTGTGTCTAATTTATTCAACAACATATAAACTATTATACATAATTAAATAGCCTATTAAATAGTCTAAAGAACTGTATACAACATTTTCAAACTTTTGGAATAAAACTATCTGTAAAAATTTGGATCTTGAACACCAGTACTGACTTTAAAATATATACAGTTTTAGTGTACTTTGTTGCGTTATTTTATGTATAAAATATTTAAAAACATATAAACTAGGGAATGCAATACCGATCGAAAATTTCAATACTGGTATTTCGGTAATTTTTCATTTTAAAACCGGAATACCGGTAAATTACCGGTATTTTTATTATTTAAAACAAACGTAAACAAAATTGAAAGTTACTAGTACAAATATAAAAAAATGTATATTCAACTAAACAATAAAATAAAACAATAAGTTTATTCTTTTAAATAATAATTTAACAGAATTATATCCAATTTAATTTATTCATTATCACTATCGAGTATATTGAGTACTTTTCACCAAAAACAAACTTATGAGTAAGAAAGACCAAAAACTCATAAGAGATCATATTACATTATTATAATAAACTGTATTGTCTGTATCCGATGTGTTAAATTAGCATAATCTTCAATATTTTGAGAAAATAATTTTTCTACACTAATTTAAGATCGGATTCATTGTCGAGATAAATAATAAGTTACTATAATTGTAGAGTATTGTTATTTAAAATAATGTGATGCTTCTATTGTATTTTTAAACTTCGAAACGTTTTCGAAAAATAATATTTTATAATTGTAATGAGAAGCAAAAAATATTAAGTAATTATCATAATTATTATGTATAAAGTTAGAAAAAAAAAAAATAAAGATTATGCAGGGGTATGTCCTGTATGATATAAAATATTTTAGCGCAAATATCACTTAAAAAACCGTTACATTTTTACAAAAGATGAAACAAACATCATTATCTATCAGTTCAATTGTATTTATTGTAACACGATATGAAGCCCTTTGGAAAGCAATAAATATTCAGTTTAATGACGTGTTGAGATAATATTTGACATTTGTTTATCCTATAGAATCACTTGAAGATACAGCTGTTTATGGAATTACGGAATTTAAAGATAAATTTGTTCCGAGAAATTTAAACTTCAGGGTATTATGTATCAAATAGCGCTTATGTAAAAATACCGAAAACACCGGTATTTTTGGGGTAAAAATACCGCCGAAATATCAGGCGGTTTACCGGTAATTCGGTGTACCGGTATATTGGTATTGCATTCCCTAACCAGTACTAACTTATTTAGTGTACTTTTTTCATATTTTGCGTTATTTTGTATATAATCTATTCAACAACATATAAACTATTATACATCGTTAAATAGCTTATTAGATAGCCTAAACGACTGTATACAAAATTTTTAAACTTTTGGAACAAAATTATTTGTAAAAAAAATTTGTAAAACAGTTATCGGTGGCGATGCAAGAATTAGGCATTTAAGGGGCACAACTAGTGTGAAATTTTCAAAAAACCGAATTCTCATTTTTTTCATATTTTAATAGGATATATTATTAAAAATAACATACCAAAATTTTAAATCGATATCTTGAATAGTTTTTGAGTCACAGGCATTTAAAGAGTATATATATAGTATATAGTATAACGATTATTTAATCTTTAAACGCGTTTTTCTCGAAACAGCATTTTCCGAATTTGCTGCAGCAATTACTCAAAAACAAACGATTACTATCAATTTTTTTACATGTTCTATATATAGTTCTACGTAAAATGAACTATCGATTTTTTGATCGAATCTAAAATCGAATTGTGGCAGTCCAAAAACGACCAAAATTTAGGGTTAAATTCGACTTTTTTTTAAAAAAAACGCCGCCATTTTGTCAATTTTTGGTTTTTTTCTTTATCGTAGTTCATTTTACAGACAATATTATCTAGTTGAACGAGAATTTTTTCGTTTTAAATTTCATCCACGTAGAAGGCCGGAATCACTGCAGCAGTGAAGGGCCGTTGGAGATCAACGATAACTTAAAAATATTTAATTTTTTTCTTCAAAAATTTTACTATGCATTCTTAAAACATGTATAAATATATTCCTAAAATTTTCAAATGATTGATAAAGTAGTTTTTTGAATATAAATTCCCAAAAATCAACTTTTTTTAAGGCGCTTACACTAGTTGTGCCCCTTAACAATTGATTTCTCTGTGCAATCTACCTTTGATCAGTAACTTGTCTAAAATTCCTATCACAAAATCCGACTAAATCATTCTTAACCAAAGTCAACGATCCCAAAGCATCTTGCAAATCATCTTTATCATCCTTCATCTTTTCCTGCAAAACTTGTTTGAAACTCCTAACCGGCAACTCCATAGCCGATTTGCTCCTCTCCAACTTTCTCTGATTGTCCAAATTTTGCTCAGCCTGCTGCAAAAGCTGGGTTTCGATAGCTTTTGCTGATTTTCCTCTCATCGGATTAATCGGAGGCTTGCTAGAAGTCACATCCAGCTGCTCCAAATTGGCAGAAACAACTTGTCTGTTGACTCTGACTTTGGTTCTCCTCATTACAACTTGCTCGTTCTGGGCAAATTTTGAGAGGACACATTTGCTGCACTTGATGACTTGGATAAAATATTTTTACCCAAATCCACCAACTCTCCACCACTAGCAGATCTTCTTAATACATTACTACGTTTTGTACCAATTGTAGCCAAACCTTTCCGGACGATTCTGTCGGTATCTTTAGCAAGCTCCTGAATCTCTTGTTCTGTGTAAGGTTTGATTTTTTTTGAAGGATCATATGGAGGCAAAGCCCTTTCATCGGTGTAGGGAAGATGTGGATATCTGGCATTGCCTTTAGATCGTTTTTCATCTAAATAATCGATCATTGGCTGGTAAAAATTGACGGCGTAGCCGAAATTGTTTTCGTAGACTGATGTCTGTGGACGTTGCCATTGGTTGGAGATCACTTTTAGGGACGACATTAGTAATAGATATATTTGATGTAGTAATAGCTAAAAGTACAAAGTTTGGCAGTTGTGAAATTATTTTGTTCTTTAATTTTGTTTGGTTATTTTTAGGTTAACCAGAAGTTTCTTTAATCAATTGGCAGCTTGAGCTCACTAAATCACTAAAACTTATTTAGCAAATATATTTATCAACACTAAGTTTTTAACACATTTTATTCATCAGCTTTTTCTTTATCCAACAACTCTTCATCTACCAACTCATCACTTGTAGATCCTACCAAAGTTGGTTTTAAGAACTTGTTTTTAAAACAAGTGATATATTTAAAGACCAGACACTTTTCCTAATATTTCGCCCTATATTTGGTTTGTTTATTGTAATTATTTATATTAATAATTAATACTTGTAGATCCTACCAAAGTTGGTTTTAAGAACTTGTTTTTAAAACAAGTGATATATTTAAAGACCAGACTCTTTTCCTAATATTTTGCTCTTTATTTGGTTTGTTTATTATAATTATTTATATTAATAATTAATACTTGTATATCCTACCAAAGTTGGTTTTAAGAACTTGTTTTTAGACCAAGTAATATAGTTAAAGACCAGATTCTTTTCCTAATATTTCGCCCTATATTTGGTTTGTTTATTGTAATTATTTATATTAATAATTAATACTTGTAGATCCTACCAAAGTTGGTTTTAAGAACTTGTTTTTAGACCAAGTGATATAGTTAAAGACCAGACACTTTTCCTAATATTTCGCCCTATATTTGGTTTGTTTATTGTAATTATTTATATTAATAATTAATACTTGTAGATCCTACCAAAGTTGGTTTTAAGAACTTGTTTTTAGACCAAGTGATATATTTAAAGACCAGACTCTTTTCCTAATATTTCGCCCTTTATTTGGTTTGTTTATTATATTATTTATATTAATAATTAATACTTGTTATCCTACCAAAGTTGGTTTTAAGAACTTGTTTTTAGCCAAGTGATATATTAAGACCAGACACTTTTCCTAATATTTCGCCCTATATTTGGTTTGTTTATTGTAATTATTTATATTAATAATTAATACTTGTAGATCCTACCAAAGTTGGTTTTAAGAACTTGTTTTTAGACCAAGTGATATAGTTAAAGACCAGACACTTTTCCTAATATTTCGCCCTATATTTGGTTTGTTTATTGTAATTATTTATATTAATAATTAATACTTGTAGATCCTACCAAAGTTGGTTTTAAGAACTTGTTTTTAGACCAAGTGATATAATTAAAGACCAGACGCTTTTCCTAATATTTAGCCCTATATTTGGTTTGTTTATTGTAATTATTTATATTAATAATTAATACTTGTAGATCCTACCAAAGTTGGTTTTAAGAACTTGTTTTTAGACCAAGTGATATATTTAAAGACCAGACACTTTTCCTAATATTTCGCCCTATATTTGATTTGTTTATTGTAATTATTTATATTAATAATTAATACTTGTAGATCCTACAAGGTATCCATACTCCATACTCCATAGGTTTTAAGAACTTGTTTTTAAAACAAGTGATATATTTAAAGACCAGACTCTTTTCCTAATATTTCGCTCTTTATTTGGTTTGTTTATTATAATTATTTATATTAATAATTAATACTTGTATATCCTACCAAAGTTGGTTTTAAGAACTTGTTTTTAGACCAAGTGATATAGTTAAAGACCAGACACTTTTCCTAATATTTCGCCCTATATTTGGTTTGTTTATTGTAATTATTTATATTAATAATTAATACTTGTAGATCCTACCAAAGTTGGTTTTAAGAACTTGTTTTTAGACCAAGTGATATAGTTAAAGACCAGACACTTTTCCTAATATTTCGCCCTATATTTGGTTTGTTTATTGTAATTATTTATATTAATATTAATACTTGTAGATCCTACCAAAGTTGGTTTTAAGAACTTGTTTTTAGACCAAGTGATATAATTAAAGACCAGACGCTTTTCCTAATATTTCGCCCTATATTTGGTTTGTTTATTGTAATTATTTATATTAATAATTAATACTTGTAGATCCTACCAAAGTTGGTTTTAAGAACTTGTTTTTAGACCAAGTGATATATTTAAAGACCAGACACTTTTCCTAATATTTCGCCCTATATTTGGTTTGTTTATTGTAATTATTTATATTAATAATTAATACTTGTAGATCCTACCAAAGTTGGTTTTAAGAACTTGTTTTTAGACCAAGTGATATATTTAAAGACCAGACACTTTTCCTAATATTTCGCCCTATATTTGATTTGTTTATTGTAATTATTTATATTAATAATTAATACTTGTAGATCCTACCAAAGTTGGTTTTAAGAACTTGTTTTTAAAACAAGTGATATATTTAAAGACCAGACTCTTTTCCTAATATTTCGCTCTTTATTTGGTTTGTTTATTGTAATTATTTATATTAATAATTAATACTTGTAGATCCTACCAAAGTTGGTTTTAAGAACTTGTTTTTAGACCAAGTGATATAATTAAAGACCAGACTCTTTTCCTAATATTTCGCCCTATATTTGGTTTGTTTATTGTAATTATTTATATTAATAATTAATACTTGTAGATCCTACCAAAGTTGGTTTTAAGAACTTGTTTTTAGACCAAGTGATATATTAAAGACCAGACGCTTTTCTAACATTTCGCCCTATATTTGGTTTGTTTTATGTAATTATTTATATTAATAATTAATACTTGTAGATCCTACCAAAGTTGTTTTAAGAACTTGTTTTAGACCAAGTGATATAGTTAAAGACCAGACACTTTCCTAATATTTCGCCCTATATTTGGTTTGTTTATTGTAATTATTTATATTAATAATT
>NW_020539725.1:61012399-61026336 GCF_003426905.1 Ctenocephalides felis | reverse complement strand
CTGAATACATAAGTGGTTCTCATTGTTACATTGTATCGACGCATACGATTATTTTTCCAATTGTAGAAAACGATGATATTATTATAACTTGATTAAAGTAAAGAATTTCTTTGTCATTTCACGACCTGGAGACGAAGATATTTTCTTCCTAGGCGAGGCTTCATATGTTTTTTCGATTTTTGATTTTTCAAAATCGGTTCGGTAGGATGAGCTTAAATGTGGACGAAAAGTTAACACTTTTTTTCAACAGTTAATTACAAGAAAACGGCTCGGTAGATTTTCACCTAAAATTAATCAGCATCATTCCCAACTAATATCTTTCGAACAGTTTTTGATTTTTCAAAATCGGTTCGGTAGGATGAGCTTAAATGTGGACGAAAATTTAACACTTTTTTTCAACAGTTAATTACAAGAAAACGGCTCGGTAGATTTTCACCTAAATTAATCAGCATCATTCCCCTAATATCTTTCGAACAGTTTTTGATTTTTCAAAATCGGTTCGGTAGGATGAGCTTAAATGTGGACGAAAATTTAACACTTTTTTTCAACAGTTAATTACAAGAAAATGGGCTCGGTAGATTTTCACCTAAAATTAATCAGCATCATTCCCAACTAATATCTTTCGAACAGTTTTTGATTTTTCAAAATCGGTTCGGTAGGATGAGCTTAAATGTGGACGAAAATTTAACACTTTTTTTCAACAGTTAATTACAAGAAAACGGCTCTCGGTAGATTTTCACCTAAAATTAATCAGCATCATATTCCCAACTAATATCTTTCGAACAGTTTTTGATTTTTCAAAATCGGTTCGGTAGGATGAGCTTAAATGTGGACGAAATTTAACACTTTTTTTCAACAGTTAATTACAAGAAATGGCTCGGTAGATTTTCACCTAAAATTATCAGCATCATTCCCAACTAATATCTTTCGAACAGTTTTTGATTTTTCAAAATCGGTTCGGTAGGATGAGCTTAAATGTGGACGAAAATTTAACACTTTTTTTCAACAGTTAATTACAAGAAAATGGCTCGGTAGATTTTCACCTAAAATTAATCAGCATCATTCCAACTAATATCTTTCGAACAGTTTTTGATTTTTCAAAATCGGTTCGGTAGGATGAGCTTAAATGTGGACGAAAATTTAACACTTTTTTTCAACAGTTAATTACAAGAAAATGGCTCGGTAGATTTTCACCTAAAATTAATCAGCATCATTCCCAACTAATATCTTTCGAACAGTTTTTATTTTTCAAAATCGGTTCGGTAGGATGAGCTTAAATGTGGACGAAAATTTAACACTTTTTTTCAACAGTTAATTACAAGAAAACGGCTCGGTAGATTTTCACCTAAAATTAATCAGCATCACATTCCCAACTAATATCTTTCGAACAGTTTTTGATTTTTCAAAAATCGGTTCGGTAGGATGAGCTTAAATGTGGACGAAAATTTAACACTTTTTTTCAACAGTTAATTACAAGAAAACGGCTCGGTAGATTTTCACCTAAAATTAATCAGCATCATTCCCAACTAATATCTTTCGAACAGTTTTTGATTTTTCAAAATCGGTTCGGTAGGATGAGCTTAAATGTGGACGAAAATTTAACACTTTTTTTTCAACAGTTAATTACAAGAAAATGGCTCGGTAGATTTTCACCTAAAATTAATCAGCATCATTCCCAACTAATATCTTTCGAACAGTTTTTGATTTTTTCAAAATCGGTTCGGTAGGATGAGCTTAAATGTGGACGAAAATTTAACACTTTTTTTCAACAGTTAATTACAAGAAAATGGCTCGGTAGATTTTCACCTAAAATTAATCAGCATCATTCCCAACTATATCTTTCGAACAGTTTTTGATTTTCAAAATCGGTTCGGTAGGATGAGCTTGAATGTGGACGAAAATTTAACACTTTTTTTCAACAGTTAATTACAAGAAAACAGCTCGGTAGATTTTCACCTAAATTAATCAGCACCATTCCCAACTAATATCTTTCGAACAGTTTTTGATTTTTAAAATCGTTCGGTAGGATGAGCTTAAATGTGGACGAAAAGTTTTTTTCAAATTACAAAGAAACGGCTTGGCAGATCGTTGCACAAAACTGACAAACGATAGTCCTCACCGAAATACATCAAATGGCTTTTAAATTTCTAAAATCGGTTCAGGCGTTTTTGAGAAAACGTCGATCAAAAGTCTAATTTTGACAAATGCCAAAAAGACCATACTGATTTTTGCAAACTTTGACGAATTTTTAAAGCTGAACCAGTTGTCGTAGAGCCGTAATATTTTAGTATGACCTAGAAAACTATGGTATCTTTCGTCAAAAAATAATCATAAAAATCGTCAAAATTTTTTTTTAAAAAACTTTATTACAAGAAAACGGCCCGGCCGATCTTTACCAAAAACTAATCAGCACGATTCCCAACCAATATCTATCGAACGGTTTTTGAATTTTCAGAATCGATTCAGAGTTGCGCGGGCTAAAACGTGGACGAAAAATTTTTCTTTTTTCTGCAATTACAAAGAAACGGCCCGGCCGTTCGCCGCACAAAACTCAGAGACGATAGTCCTCATCGAGATACATCAAATGGCTTTTAAATTTTTGAAATCGGTCCAGCCGTTTTGGAGAAAACGTCGATTTACGGGCAAAAATCTTTCACAACACACACCACACAAACACACACACACCCACAACACACACACACACACACACACACACACATACTTTTTCCATTTGGTCTCATTCGATTCAGAATGGCTTGAAACGTCCAGAAAACATAAAATTAGCGATTCGGATTTTTTGATGAAAACATAAACTTCTCCTTCGGGAAGTTAAAAATTACCCAGGCTAAGCACAGTCTAAGCCCCACTCTGGTACAAATGTTTACCCAAGTGCGTTTAGACTGTCTATGTACTGGAGCACTTTTCCAATTTTGTGAAAACTATTGAAAAATGTAAAAATGCCGCCAAGCTAAGCACAGTCTAAGTGATAATGTCGCACAGAATTATTGACAAATGTATTGAAATTTTAATTTGCTCGTCAGTAGAGTCCCTTTTTGTACTGAAATTTTAAATTTGCTCGTCAGCAAAATTCCTTCTGCATTGCCATTTTAAATTTGTTCGTCAGTAGAGTCCCTTCTTGTACTTAAATATTAATTTGCTCGTCAGTAAAGTTCTTTAGTGTATTGATATTTTAATACGCTCGTCAGTAGAGTTCCTTTTCTAATATACTCGTCGGTAGAATCCCTTTTTATAATGACATTTTGAATTTGCCCATCAGTAGAGTTCCTTTATTTTATTGACACTTTAATTTGCTTGTTAGTAGAGTCCCTTTTTTAATATTCTCGTCAGTAAAGTCTCTATTTGCATTGACGTTGCAATATGCTCATCAGCAAAGTCCCTTTTTCTGTCAACATTTTAATTTACTCGTCAGTAGAGTCCCTTTTAATTTTTTTATTTTCTATAAAATATTTTTGTAATTTTGGATTAAAAATTCAAAAATTACCCAGGCTAAGCACAGTCTAAGCGCCACTCTGGTACAAATGTTTAGCCAAGTGCGTTTAGACTGTTTATGTACTGGAGCACTTTTCCAATTTTATGAAAAATTGATTTGATTGAAAAATGTGAAAATGCCGCCAAGTTAAGCACAGTATAATTGAAAATGTCGCACAGAATTATTTGCAATTGCGTTTAGACTGTGACTATGCGGTAGCACTTTTTCAATTTTGTGTAAATTTTAGGCAACTATTTTGTTTTTGAAATAATGAAAAGAAAAAGAAAATAATGAAAGGACTCTACTGACGAGCAAACTGATGAATTGATAAATTGACTATTGGCGGAATTATGACAAAAAATAGAACTCTACTGACAAGCAAATTAGTGAACAATCTAGAAGTTACAAAGTGGTCTTTACTAAAGATTCTACTGACGAGCAAAACTGGTCACTAAATAAAAAATGGACTATACTGACGAGCAAACCGATAAATTGATAAATTTACTAGCAATTTCGACAAAAAATAGGACTCTACTGACGAGCAAATTATTAAACAACCTAGAAAATTAAGAGGACTCTACTGACGAGCAACTTAAATATAATCATAGATGATGAAGAAAGGACTCCACTGACGACCAGTTTATAATTAAATCTTAGAAAACAAAATAAGGACTCCACTGACAAGCAAACTAAATATAGACATAAAAGGTAAAAATGGACTCTACTAACGAGCAAATTAAATATCGACCTGAAAGACAAAAATAGGACTCTACTGACGAGCAAATTAATAAATAACCTAGAAGATTAAAATAGGACTCTGAAATTTGACAATGATAAAAGGACTCTACTGACGAGCAAATTAAGACTTTAAAAATTGTAAATAAAAACCTGAAACATTTGCTACATTTGGAGCACAATTCCAAATATGAACTCTTAGAAAAGGAACACTACTGACGAGCAAGGTAATAATCACATTTTGCGGATCAGAGACATGGACTCTATGATTTATGAAAGAAATTAGCTCAAAAATTGCTCTTTATATATATGTATATATCAAAAAATCTAAAACACCTTTTTCAAATGATTTATATATGCAATAAAATTACTGCATATATATATATATATATATATATATATATATATATATATATATATAATTATTACATTATTTTTTATTTTCCATAAAATATTTTTGTAATTTTGGATTAAAAATTCAAAAAATTACCCAGGCTAAGCACAGTCTAAGCGCCACTCTGGTACAAATGTTTACACAAGTGCGTTTAGGCTGTTTATGTACTGGAGCACTTTTCCAATTTTATGAAAAATTGATTTGATTGAAAAATGCGAAAATGCCGCCAAACTAAGCACAGTATAAGTGAAAATGACTGTGAACATACGGGAGCACTTTTTCACTTTTGTGTAATTTCGGCAACTTTTTTTTTGAAATTGAATTCGAAATGAAATGACGATTGTTAATGTAATAATTGATTTATGATTTACATTTGATTTATTCAGATATGACAAGATGGCAAAAATAATTAACCTTACAGTATTTGTTATTAACGTTTAAAACTTCTCGAATATTTCATTACGATACGGGAAGTTCCAGCAATTTGCCTTAAGGTTTTTATTACCTGTTTATGTACTGGAATCGGAATAGGTTTCTCGACTTTCTTGTGATGATGATGATGATGATGATCATCGCTGTGTAAATCTTCGTGTCCGGAATGAAATTGCGGTTTTCCGCCGTCGTACTCTTCGGCTCCGTCTTGGCTACCGGACATTTGTCCTCCGGAAATTTGACCCTGAACCATCTGCTCCTGCTGGTCTTTGGAGTCGCCAGCCAAAGCCATGGAATAGCCCTTGATTTTGTTAAAGTACTCCTCGAAACCCTTCATGTAGTTGGGGTACTTGATTTCTGTCAACTGGAGGTTACCGGATTCGAAAGAAGGAGTTCCTGGGGGGAAAATATAATAGATATCATTGCAATCGTCCAAAAATCGAAATTGAAAATTTTTGCATATCTTTAAGTTTCAAATTTCATTCTTTGAATATTTCATTATGGTACGGAAAATTTCAACAATTTTCTTTAAGGCACGATGCCATACACCGCTAGTTTACTTCCCGTAGGGTAGTTATAGTAATGGGCCGAAAAACGAAAATGAAAATTTTTGCATTTCACGACGTTTTAAAGGTTTCTGAACATTTTTAAGGGGCATACCTCAGAAACTAAATGGATGTAGTGTGTGTTTTGTATATCCGCATTTTTTCGTCCACTTCATACTTTTGAACCAGCTAGATTTCTATTTATTTATTTATAACTTTCAAACGATTTGTCCGAGTGTTTTGTAATATTCAGCAAATTTTTAGCCAATTAAATAATCTACAACTTTTATTAATAACAAAATTTTGTATCTCTTATTCTTTTACCCAAAATTTGCAATGAAACAGGTTGTTGTTAAATTTTGGAGGTTGCATCAGTATATCTTGCTTCATACTTTTGGACTGGCTCGATTTTTATTTATTTGTTTATAACTTCAAAACGAAATGTCCCACCATTTTGCAATATTCAGCAAATTTATAGCCAATTAAATTATCTACAACTTTTATTAACAACAAAAATTGGTATCTCTTGTCCTTTTATCAAAAAATTTACATTTAAAAAGGTAGTTGCACTAGTGTTTTATATCTCTCTCTCATTTTCTCATTGTATGCTATTGTCTTTTTTTCGCACCAGAACAGATTCTACATGCGACTCTATATTGCGACTTAAGAAGTTTTACTTCAAAAATAAAATTCTATTTTACTAATTTATACATCGCCAACCTAAGAAGTTTTACTTCAAAATTAAATTTTATATTACATATTATTTATTTGCGGTAAAATTTATATGTGGCCAATCTAAGAAGTTTTACTTTAAAATTTAAATTTTATTTTACTTATTTATTTACGATAAAATTCATACGTTTTCAACCTAGGAAGTCTTACTTCAGAAATGAAATGTCAAGAAGTTTTACTTATTATTAAAAAAAAATATTTTTTCACTATTATTTATTTTCGATAAAATGTTCATATGCTAACCTAAAATGTTTTACTTCCAAAATAATTTTACTTATTTATTTACCTAAAATTTATCAAAAATATTTTTTTTATTTATTTACCTAAGAAGTTTTACTTCAAAAAACATTTTTTTAACTTCCCGCAGGCCGAAAATCGAAAATGAAAATTTTTGCATTTCTCGACGTTTCGAAGGTTTCTGAACATTTTTAAGGGACATGCCTCAGAAACTAAATCGATGTGTGTGTGTGTTTTGTATGTCCGCATTTTTAGTATAAAAAAGGGACTCTACTGACGAGCAAAAGCTAAAATATATAAAAGGAGACTCTACTGACGAGCAGACGAGTATTTCAGTTTTCTTGTGAGTTCATATAATGCAAAATACAGTTTTCTTGTCAGTAGAGTTCTTTTTATTTTCATGTCTGGTAAAATACAGTTGATGATGAAAAATACTGAATACAAAAATTCAAAAAATGACCCAGGCTAAGCACCGTCTAAGCGCCACTCTGGTACAAATGTTGATCCAAGTGCGTTTAGACTGTTTATGAACCGGGGCACTTTTCCGATTTTGTGGAAAACTATTGAAAAAATGCGAAAATGCCGCCAAGCTAAGTGCAGTATAAGTGAAAATGTCGCACAGAATTATTTGCAAATTCGTTAAGACTGTGACTATACGGGAGCACTTTTTGTGTAAATTAGGCATTTTTTTTTTTTTTTGAAATTGAATTCGAAATGAAATACACGATGAAGGAGTAAAGTTTTAGATTTTTTTTTATAAATTTTGTGTTTGTTGTAGAGTGTTGTAATTTTAATATGTTATACATCAATATGTCTACAATGATAACAAATATAAAAATTGATAGGCTGTCTTTTAAATTTTAAAGATATTTATAATTATACGAAGAAAGTACACGAAAGCCTTAGACCAGAATAGAACTCATAAACCAAAGTAGATACTGTTGTAATTTTTTAAAAATACTATTGTTTATTGTAGAATGTTGAAATTTCACTTTAATATATCTACTATAAGAGCAAATACTAAAATTGATAAGTTCTTTTGAAAATTTTTAAATTATTTACAATTTTATGAGTAAAATACTAACAACGGAGGAGTAAAGTTTAATTTTTCTTTAATATTTGTGTTTGTTGTAGAATGCTGTAAATTTAGTATGTTATACTTCGATATATCTATAATAAAAACAAATACTAAAATTGATAAGTTTTCTTAAAAAGTTTTAAGATATGTATAATTACATAAAAAAGAACACGAAAACCTTCGACAAAAATACTCAAAAACTAAAGTAGATACGTAGTAATTTTTTTAAAAATATTTTCGTTTGTTCTATAATCTTGTAATGTTTCTGGAGAGATTGTTAATGTTCTGAAAATAAATTGATTTATGATTTATGATTTTCATTTGATTTGCTCAGATATAACAAACTAGAGCAAAAATAATGAAGCTTACAGTATTTGTAATACCACGTTTAAAATTTCTCGAACATTTCGTTACGGTACGGAAAGTTCCAGCAATTTGCCTTAAGACACGATGCCATACACCACTAGTTTGTATTTCTATTTCTATTTACCGAACGAGTGTCCTCCTCCTCCAAGTTCAGCCCCATGTCCGCCCAAACCGGATTGTCCCAAGGATTCAAAAGTGTGCTCCACCATATCTCCTGATCCTCCTGCTATACCTGAATGTCCTGAACTTTGGCCTAGATCCGATCCTGATAGACCGGAATGTCCTGAATTCGAGTATCCTTTGATGAAGGATTCGAAGTTGTGCTCGTTGAGGGAATGGGTTGACGGCGCACCGTGAGAACTGCCTCCTGGGAAAAAGAAATAGATAATAGAAATTGATAGGGCCAAATTTGATAGTTATTAATAATTATTAAGCAAACTGAATTTAAAATCAAAAAAGGACTCTACCGACGAGCGAACTGAATTGAGAAGTGAAAAGAGGACTCTACTGACGAGCAAACTGAATTTAGAAATGCAAAAAGGACTCTACTGACTCTACTGTTTTTGAATTTTCAAAATCGATTCAGAATTGCGGGCTAAAACGTGAACAAATTTTGTTTCACTTTTCTGCTATTTACAAAGAAACGGTTTGGCTGATCGCCGCGCAAATTTGATAAACGCTAGTTCTCACCGAGATACATCGTAAGGCTTTTAAATTTTTGAAATCGGTCCAGCCGTTTTTGAGAAAACGTCGATTTACGGCAAAAAATCTGTTTACACACTCACACATACTTTTTCTAAATTTGTTTTCATTCGATTCAGAATGACTTGAAACGTTTGAATGAGCAAACTAAATTTAAAATTAAAAAAGGACTCTACTGACGAGCAAACTGAATTTAAAACCAAAAAAGGACTCTACTGACAAGCAAACTGAATTTAAAAACGCAAAAAGAACTCACCTGTCGCAACCACATGTCCCAACCCGTGCTCCTTCAGAAACGAATCCAAACTCAAACTGCCACTCGAAATTCCTCCACCATTTTTGGAAGAGTAATCACCCAAAGAACCACCAGAAGAACCTATCTGACCACCTCCAAAATGCCCCGGAGTCGAATGATGGACTCCAAAATGCCCTACACTTACATCACCACCACCAAAATGATGTCCACCAGTCTGATAGTGACCCTGGCTATAAGATCTAAATTCGCTGTCCAGATCTTCACCGCCAGAAAAGGCGGATTTACCAGTATCGTAGTCTTCGGAAAATTCGCCCGATCGTTCCACCTGGCGTTGGTTTCTTGGTTTTAGGTGCAGAGATTGGTGGTTGGTGGTTATTGTGGAGGTTTGTGGTTGTTGTAGGATTGATGATGATGTTCCTAGTTGGTGGGCTGGTGTTGAGTTGCAGAAGGCGACCAGAGCGAGGAGTGCTATGCTGGTTAGAGCATGCATTTTGGAGGTTTGTTGGATGTACTTTTTAAGGTTTTGTAGGTGAATTTGTTGGCGTTTTGAAAAAATTGTTGTTTTTCTGTGAATAGATAAAAATTGTTGAAATTTTTTGTTGCCTATGTTTTGTTTATTAAAAAATTTTAGCAATTTTCAATTATTATTTTTTTTTTGACTCAGTTTTATTTAGCATTCAGAAATACATAAAGATTTCTATGAGCTAAAATGACAATATTTAAGAGCGATGCCTAAGAAGAATTCCAATGAGAATTTCTCAGTTTTACAATTAATATGATAATATATTATTTTCAAAATTGTGGTTGTAATTATGATTATATTTTTTTTAAACCTAATCTTATTTATTTAAATTTATGTTATTATTTATCAATATTCCTAGATGTTGACTATTTAACAGTTGTACTAAATATTGTAATTAAATATATATATATATATATATATATATATATATATATAATTTTTTTTTTAATTTTATTTTCAAACTATTTTTTTTACAAGCTATTTTATTTTACGTTTGCTTTTATTTTTGTTACAACATAAATTGACTTATGAATTTAAAAAAAACTGCTATATACAATTTTTACACAAAATTGAATTTAAAATCAAAAAAGAACTCTACTGACGAGCAAACTGAATTTAGAAATGCCAAAAGGACTCTACTGACGAGCAAACTGAATTTAAAAACAAAAAAGGACTACTGATGAGCAAACTAGTTTCCTCGTCTGTAGAGTCCTTTTTTGATTTTAAGTTTGCTCGTCAGTAGAGCCCTTTCTGCATTTCTAAATTTAGTTCGCTCATTGTCAGTAGAGTCCTTTTTGTATTTAAAATTAGACTCTACTGACGAGCTAACTGAATTGTAAATAAAAAAGGACTCTACTGACGTGCAAACTGAATTTAAAATCTGAAAAGGACTCTATTGATGAGCAAACTGAATTTGAAATAAAAATGGACTCTACTGACGAGCAAACTGAATTTAAAAACAAAAAAGGACTCCACTGACAATTAAACTAAATTCAAATACAAAAGGAGGACTCTACTGACGAGCAAACTGAATTTAAAATAAAAAGGACTCTACTGGCGAGTAAACTAAGTTTACAAATGCAAAAAGGACTCTATTGACGAAGAAACTGAATGTAAAAACAAAAGAGGACTCTACTGACGAGGAAACTAAATTTAAAAACCAAAAAGGACTCTACTGACCAGCAAATTGATTTTAAAAATTAAAAAAGGACTCTACTGACGAGCAAACTGAGTTTACAAACAACAAAGAGACTCTACTGAAATGTATTTTCCTAAAAATCCGAATTACTAATTCTATGTTTTTTTCGACATTTTTGGTAATTCTGAATCGCTTGAAATCAAAATAGTAAATAGTTTGTGTGTGTTACTTTTAGTCGTCGTTTTGTCAAAAACGGCTGAACCGATTTTAAAAATTTGAAAACCATTTGGTAATATTCGATGAGGTCACATTATATATTAATAATTAATTAATTAAAAAAAAATATTGCCGAAACAAACTGTTCAGTTTTTTTTGTCTACATAGTTAAATCTTTATTCTTATTGATTTATGCAATTTGTTTTAAGAAAAAATACCACTTGAAACTTGTCAGATTTTTTTATCAATGCTAAATACTTTGTATATCATTTTTTTCATTATTTATTGTTATATTTAACTAATAAACCACACTCTTGTTGATTAATAATTTTTTAATAAAACTTTAATTATATAAATATATAAAATAAATAACAATGAAAATATTTAAAATATTTTCAAAAGAATTTACCGCACTGATTGCAAAGCACACTGTTGTAATGTGAAAATCACTTTTCTTTATAATTAATCAAAGTAGTTCGTATGTATATTTATACTTTAGCCAGTTATATGTATTTGTTTAAATGAATTGTTGCAATAATTGCGCAATTTACACAAATATATACATACATATATGTGTATATAAATAATTTTCTTAGTACTTTCACATTCGCTAAAAAATCTATTCCGTCGAGAATCCGATTTGAATGAAAATTATGGTAAAATTTGTAATTATTTAGTTAATGTTGTTCCCAAATATTAATTAGGTGCAAGTAGGATTTTACCTTAAGGCAAGTTGTAACTAGCTGTAAGTGGAATTCTGTCTTAAGGCAATTAGGGCATCGTGCCTTAAGGCAAATTGCTGGAACTTCCCGTACCAAAAATTATTATTTTTTTAAAAACGATTAACATTTTTGAAAAAAAAATAAGATTTCTGAGAAACTATAATTTGACAAAAAATTACTTTTTTTTGAAAAAAAAATTTATATGAAAAAAAAATTTTTTTTTGAAAAAAAAATTTTTTTTTTGGATACAAAAAATTTTTTTGAAAAAAATGTTTTCTTCATTTTGATATATTGCTGCATAGAGACGAAATGTCAAAGCGCGCATGTGCCGCGCCGCCGTCTAACGCATAAGCTTGGTACGGAACCCATAAAAATGTAAAAAAAAAAATATACTTATTGTTAAAATCTCTAAAAATATCTGATAATTTGATGTGCATATGTCTAATGATAATTTTTAACCGCCGAATGGCATTATTTTTTACTTTTTTCATTAGATCTCCGAAACCGCTAGACCTGCCTCCATGAAAATTTGATCAATTCTACATCTTGTCAATACAAGTAAAATGTTTTTTGAATTATTCAAATCGGACGCTCCGTTCTCTTAAAAACGGAGGTACCGTTCTTGGCACTTTTTGCCCCGTATCTTCGGAACGGCTAGACCTGCCTTTGCCAAAAACTAATCAGCACGTCTCCTTATCAATACGAATCGAATGTTTTTTGAATTATTCAAATCGGTTGATCCGTGTTCCCAAAATCGTCGACGAAAAATTTGTATCCGCACATACATACACACACATACATACATACATACATACATACATACATACATACATACATACATACACACCACCACACACACACACACACAACATACATCCATTTTTTCTAAGGTATGCCAAAATGTTCAGAAGGTTTTGAAACGTCGAGAAATGCAAAAATTTTCATTTTCGATTTTTTTTGCGATTACTATAACTTACCCTACGGGAAGTTAAAAACTTCTCGATAAAAAATTAATAAAAAAAATCAAATTTAGCAACGAAGTTGTCACTGTACAATTTCAAAATTTTGAAGTATTTTGGCAATTATTTAACTATTTTTGTATTTTATTCTTGACTGCATTCTTATGATTATTATTATAAAACTTAAAGGTATCATAGTTATTTTATTACTTTATTTTTCTCGCCCAAAGGCGAAAGTGATCTCAAGATCAAGTTCTTGAAGTCGTTTTGTCAATCTATATGTTATTAAAATCGTTTCTGGTCTTGACTTGATGCAAAACTGGAAAACTATTCATTTCCTATATAATATTGATAAGATAGATCGATTAAATGATATGACAAGTAATGAACCTTTTATTACTCTAATCATAATAAGTCCTAAGAATTCTAATTAAATTACTGTAAAATATATTTTACAAAATTTTAACTTGGATGGATTCCTGAATAAAATTTGTCTTAGCTTTTACTATAAATTTAAATATTATAAAAATTTATAAACTTTACATAATTCTTACTTATTACTATTGAGATTTAACTATGAACTAGAATGATATTCAATACTTAAATTTTGCCTCGAAGATGGTACAAATTGGGATACGAAACGTTAATTAACTTCCCGTAGGGTAGTTATAGTAATGGGCCGAAAATCGAAAATGAAAATTTTTGCATTTCTCGACGTTTTGAAGGTTTCTGAACATTTTTAAGGGGCATACCTCAAAAACTAAATGGATGTGTTTGTGTGTTTTGTATGTCCGCGTTTTTTCGTCCACGTTTTCGGGCGCATGGATCAACCGATTTGAATGGTTTAAAAAACATTCAATTCCTATTAAAAGGGAGATGTGCTGATTAGTTTTTGGCAAAGGCAGGTTCAGCCGTTACGGAAATAAAGAGCAAAGAGTGCCGAAAATAGAAATAGAGATTTTGAGAGAACGGGGCATCCGATTTGAATTATCTAAAAAGCATTTAGTTCGTAATGATGGGGAGAAGTGGTGATTACTATTTGGCATAGGCAGGTCTAGCCGTTTTGGAGTTACTGAGCTAAATGTGCAAAAAATGACAGTTTTTGAGTCCGATTTGAATGATTCATAAAACTTTTTGCTTGTTCCAACAAGATAATTGCTTTTGGAAAAAAATTGTTTCTAATTTTTTTTCAAAAATTTTTTGTAATTTTGGATTAAAAAAAATTCAGAAAATTCCCCAGGCTAAGCACAGTCTAAGCGCCACTCTTGTACAAATGTTTACCCGAGTGCGTTTAGACTGTTATGTACTAGAGCACTTTTCTAATTTTGTGAAAAATCGTATTGAAAAATGTGAAAATGCCGCCAAGTTAAGCACAGTATAAGTGAAAATGCCGCACAGAATTGTTTGCAAAA
>NW_020539725.1:60983836-61011399 GCF_003426905.1 Ctenocephalides felis | reverse complement strand
TTTTCGAATAAATGAAATAATACATTTTTAAATAAAAAAAAATCATTAAATTAAAAAAAAATTAGATACATACTAGTTAATATAAATTTTAGTTTTCAAAAACAATTAAGCTAAATACGGGTATTGTCTGTTTCGAGCAATTTTAATTAATTAATTTTAAACATTCTAATTGTTTTTTGTTTAATACAATATGATTCGAAAAAACTGAGAACGTCTATCAAATTGCTACTTAGTCTATCAAATGCTAAATAAGATATCAAATGCTATTGAACCGATATGTTTTCAAGAATCAAAACGCTTTCATCTATCTTTTATATTTGGCTATATGTGTCATTTTCCATGTATACAGTGAAAACCGACTTTATGCACTCAAAAACCGGTTTTCGAATTCCATAATTTTCGCCAAAAAAACGGTTTTTAAAACTTTAGTTAAGATGATTCCTTTTTGTAATAATTCACTTAAAAATATAGCCCTAACATAATTGATGTATATAAGTCAAATTTTCCATTTTCACTCTTTGCATTCTATTACAATTCTTAATTTTTCTACTACTACCTCTCAGTTTTTTTTTCTCTAACTAATGTCAACTTTAGATATTTGTTTCCATTTTCAATATTTAATAGTTTTTATTATTTTTATCAGAATACATAAAGAAAGAAGGATGTTAAGGTAATTTTTGCATTATGCATTTTATTAAAAGTTGTGTATATTATGTATAAAACAGGACTCTGCGAAACGTCTCTGACTTGTGACGTAAAACTGTTGCAACACAAAATTTAAGACACGATTTTAACTATTTGTTCGATTTTTAATTTTATTTCTCGAGCTATTTTAAAATTCTAAAGTATAACCCATGTATATTATGTGGCAATTATCACAATTTATTTTACGAGGGATTTCAAATAAGAAAGCAAAAATACACTCATTTAACGGAGTTAGTTTTTTCTTATAAGGAGTGTAAATTGGAGGTAGAAGTTAGGAATTATTTTTTCAGTTTGAAATTATTTGAAAATATAAATTTAAATGTTTCCAAGTGAAAATAATACAAGCATTATGATGCTTTCGGAATGCCTTTTAAAAAAGCTGATAGTTTCGAAGAAAAATCATCACAAAATACCAAAACCAACCAACAAATGTAGACAAGTATGTATTGCCCTAAATTTGTCATATTAATCTCAATTATCGTTATTATTGTTAACCAAAAACTTTTACAATTGACTCGTAATTTATCATAAAAAAATTTTCTCACCTTGCTCTGGCTTTGGTGAGCTGATCGATTTGATCCTGGTAATCGGCGATGATTTCCTGGTGCTTTTTCTTCAATAAATGTGCAGTTTCTTCGGACTCCAAATGGACATCTTCTAACAATTTACGCAACTTGGTCAATTCGGTGTCGCGTTTGCGATTAATTTCAAACTGAAAAATAATAAAAAATGAAATATTGACAGTGGAAACAAATATCTAAAGTTCACATAGTAGTAGAAAAATTAAGAATTGTACTAGAATGCAAAAGGTAAATGAATTTTACTTTATATTTAAGCTAATTACTACAAGAAGGAATCATCAGAGCACATAAAGAAAGAAGGATGTTAAGGTACTTTTTGCATAAAGCAGAAGTATTATGCATTTTATTAAAAGTTGTGTATATTATGTATAAAACAGGACTCTGCAAAACGTCTCTGACTTGTGATGTAAAACTGTTGCAACATAAAATTTAAGACATGATTTTAACCATCTGTATCCATTATTTGATTTTAAATTTTATTCTAAAGGTAACCCACGTAAGTTACGGTACAATCTTCACAATTTATTTCAGAAGGTATTTCTAAGAAAGCAAAAATGGACTCATTTAACGGAGTTAGATTTTTTTTTTAAAGAGTGTAAGTTGGAGGTAGATGTTAGGAATTATTTTATAAATTATTTTTATTTATTACCTGGCTTTCGGCACCTCCTTCGGCCTCTTCTAACCTTTCTGACAGTTGAATGACTTGTACACTCAAATCTGCCTTCTCGCGCTCGATCTAAACCCAAAAAAATAAATAAAAATATATTGATATATCGAAAAACACTCGCATTTGGCTAAGCAAATAATAGTTAAATTATTTAACATTAATAAATAAATAAAATAAACAAAAATAAATATCGTTGGAAAAAATAACATTAATTTCTGGATCTTCTCAGAGAATATTCCTGGTATAAGTATGTAGTAAATCTTCAAATCTTTAGCACATTTGCATTATAAGTATTTAATTCCTAAATCTCATCTGTATTTATTAATTAATAAAATATAATATTATATCTTCCTTAAATCAATTTAACAAACTAGTTTCAATGTATTGCAAGTTTTCCACTGTTATGACAATAAAAAAGTGCGGAATCATAAGATAATAATTATTGATATGGTTATTAATACAGACACAACTTCTGGCAAAGATAAATATTTGTATGAGTACAACTAATATAAAAACGTATTTTATGTATTTGTATTTTTAAAAATATTTATAACAAAATAATAAACTCACCCTGGCACGGAGTTCCCTTTCGGATTCGAGGTCATCGTGTAAAAGACGAATTTTATCCTGCAAAAAAAAATTAAAGTTCTTGTTATATCAAAAAATCTGTTGCCAAAAAAATTTTGAAGGTAAATAATTTTTACTACTAAACTTATATTTTTCTACATATCTTTTTTCTATGCTAAGAATGCTAAGACTTCCTAAAAGCCATGTCAGACATACATGTCTGACATAATAATTTGATAAGAGGAAAATAGAAGTTTTAATAAAGGTCCATGTCAATCATATGTGTGATAAAAATAGTGTTTTTCCAGATATTTTGGCAAAAATGATTTTTTTCTATACATTAAATTTTCTTGATACCTTTTTGACTTATTTTCTATTATTACAGATATTACCGTGGCGATTTGTTATTTTATAAAAATTGTTTTTGATAAAAACATAAATCTGATGTTTCATCTGATGATGAAACGTATCTAGTTCCGAAACGTCGTTATCTACAAAAAACTAATTATTTTTCATTGAGTTTCATCTGATGATGAAACGTATCTAGTTCCGAAACGTCGTAATCTACAAAAAAACTAATTATTTTTAATATATTGGTTCAATTGTTCGGAAAAGAAACCTAAATCTATTTTATATAAGTGCTAATGTGTAATAATTCTATGTGTATTAATGTAAATAATGTTAGTAATGTGTAATAATTCTATATATGTATTAATGTAAATAATAAGCTAGCTGTAAGTGGCATGTTTTTGCCTTAAGGCAAGTAGCATGAATTTGTTATTATTTATTATTAATCAATATATGAATTTGATATATCAATATATGAATACAGAAATCTTGTAGAAAATTCATATTAAAAAATATTTTTGCAGAATGTTCAACATAAAATTAGTAAAAACAAATTATCTAGTTGATGGAACCTTTAAATGATATTTTATAGATCTCTCTTAGAACTTCACTTAATTATGTTCATCTGTGTATCAAGTTTAATTATTTGTTTCTAATAGTGTGTTTATTGTAATGTCTATTATCCAAATACATTTTTCAGCTATAATTTTTCTATTTCAGTTATCCATAAATCTTTTTACACCATTGTAATGTGTGTTATCCAAGAAGCACTTTTTCGTTTTTCACATTCCGTAGCACCTTTTTTTTATTTTTGGCACAGTTTATTTTTCAACAAAACCGCACACATTTTTTTTCATGAAATTTATTTCGGTCTCAAACACAGTCTGGTCTTATGAGTACATCGATCTTGCATCACCACTTTATTTTTAACACTTATTGTTAGATTCACAAGATTTAAAATTAATTAAACAAAAATCTAGTTAGGTTCCATCATTAGAACAACAAATATATATTTTTTTAACATGAATTATATAAAAATTTGGAAGATATCGACATGAGCTTTGATATAAAAATATCATTGTACAGCCAGTAATAATAGATATATATTATAATCATTGTTAGGGGTTTATTAGGTTAAGTAAAAGTTTTATCAGTTAGTGAATTATAAATAAATTATTTTATTATCAGGATTTATCTATAAGACCACAAATGCCAGAACAAGTAAATCCATATTAATCATACTTTAAAAATTGGAAAATACTTTTATTAAACTGTATCGTTGTTCTTAAAACTTTATTTAATTAGTCATAAATAATACTTCATTATAATAAAATATTAATTAGTATCTTAGAAACTAATCAATTTTGTGAAATTTGAATTTTGAGGAATGATAAGTAAATATTGTACTCAAATCTTACATTGCATTTATTACATAAAATAATCAATCAACTTCTTAGTAATTATTAACTTTCCGTAGGGCAAGTTAAAGTGATCGCAGAAAAATCGAAAATAAAAATTTTTATATATCTTCACGTTTCAAAACCTTCTGAACATTTTGGCATACCTTAGAAAAAGGATGTGCGTGTGTGCGTGTGTGTCAACCGATTTGAGTAATTCAGAAAACATTCGATTGTTGTATAAAACAGGACTCTGCAAAACGTCTCTGACATGTGATGTAAAATTGCGCGCTTCAATATTTCGATTTCCAAATCAGCTAGACAGCGCGATTGTTTTAAAAAAATGTTCAAAACAAAATCAAAATATAAAAAAAAAAACAATTTTCTCAAAAAAGTCAAATTTTTTCAAAAATTTCTCAAAAATCTAATTTTTTCAAAGTTTTGCCAAGTTTTTTTCAAATTTATTTTTTGGTACAGGAAGTTCCCTCAATATTCCTGAAAGCACATTGGCATGCACCACTAGTTTAAATTCAATTTCACAAATATTTGAATGATTTCTAATTGTTTTAAAAATATTAACACTGAAAACCGCGCGTCCCAGGCGAAACCGGTACGTCCTGTGTTGCTTAACCCGAAACAATGCCCTGTTTCAGGTCAAATGCATATTCGGCCTACGGTTTAATATGGATAGATATATTTCTTAATCTATTATAGAAATATAGCTTACTCTATTCTATCTACGCGGAAATGAATTTTTTGAAACTTTATATATTAAAAACTGCGATTTTGATATGAACTACAATATATAGCATTTACAACGTTTTTGTTGTAATTATTAGTGATATAAAGGAAAGTATAGGATGAAATAAATTGCCGGTCGTCGAATTTGCCAGCACGCTACAAAAAAATATTTCTAACATTTTAATTGTTGGTAAGTAATATAAAATAAATAAAAAGCTATGAGATTTTCGCCAACAATACTAAAAATGACGCAACCAGAAATATGTCGGATTCTTGTTAACTAACTTAACCGCCTTCGCTAAGTTTAAGTGGATGTTACAGTTAACACCTTACACTTGTAAAAGTAAATATACATATATATTTATATGTATCTATGTATATGTATAAAATAAGTTTATAATTGTACGAGTAAGAGCTCTATGAGATCGCTTCTAAAAACGGCGCCGAATTCGAAAATAGAACGCGATTTCTCGAACGAAACGATCCGACTCAATTTACACAACTTGCATGCATTTGAAATGTCACATTTTTAATAGAATATAATATAAAATAGAATAATTTTAGAAATTAAATTTGATATAGGGTTAAATAGTAAATTTTGATCTATATCAAGATTATTCAGTAGAGGCATAATTATAAAAGTATCACTATCGCTAAACTAATTAATATAATAATAACTAAAATAATTAATAAATATAATAACTAATAGGAACATCCAAATAAAAAATAAAAATTATATATATATATATATATATATATATATACGTGGTCTGTCAAAAAGTACCCGGAATTTTCGTTTTTTCAAAAAAATATTTATTTATTCGTCTACATTAATGTGGTCCCCTTCAAAGTAGTCCCCCCCAGATATAATACACTTATGCCAGCGTTTTTTCCAATTTTCGAAGCACCCTTGATATTCACTTTTTGATATGTCCTTGAGCACTCTCAGCGATTCGGCCTTTATTTCTTCAATCGAGGAAAACCGCCGTCCTTTCATGGGTCTCTTCAACTTTGGGAATAGGAAAAAGTCACACGGAGCCATATCTGGTGAATTTTTGCACTTTGCAACACTTTATTTCATTTTTTACGCAAAATTTAATACAAATTCTTTGACTTTTCAATTCTTCCATTGTAAAAATCGCCGAGCTCAGAAAAACACGTCGAACCTTAGCGACTACCACAGACAAAGTAAACAGTGAATATAGCTGAAAATTTCATCATACTTTAGGGGCATGTATACCAACACAATAAAAAAAAAATTTGACAATCAGACACTCCAGACCCGCGAAATTTAATTATTAGTAATTCCGGGTACTTTTTGAACAGACCACGTATATGTAATTTAAAAGAAAGAAAATTTTTATAAATTTAAGAATGCAAATTATATTCGGAGCCTGAAATTTCGTTCCTGTATAACATTAACAATATGTTTTATTTCTTGCCGAAAATGCTGTTTCTATTTATTTATAATCTATATTTATATTTCAATCAATCTGTACGACTAAAGTTTAACATTTTGAATCAACTTTGATAAATTTTTATAACCAAAATGCACAGTGCTACCATGTAATTTTTTTTGTTCTAAAAACCAATCAGCAAAATCCCATAAAACTATCGCGTTCGTTTATAATTTTAGTATGAAAAAAAGTTTGTGAGAATGTAAAAAAGTTTGTATTCCGAAATATTAATAAACATTTGTGGCAAATGCAAGAAAAACTTCAATATTACTTCAGTTCATCTGACTTACAAAATATATGATTTTTTTGTTTACACAAGCATAAATATATTTGAAGAAAATGTGTGTCATCCAATATTTTTTATGTTAGGTCAGTAATAGTTTGGCTTAATTACATTTCATAATATTATTTCAATCTATTGATGTCATTTTTATACCTACAAGTGGCAAACAATTATTCAAAACGTAGTGTAAATCCGAATTACCTTATGGCAAAATGTCGAAAAAAAATTATCAAAAAAATACATTATAAATATTATTTGAAAGTTTTGTTTTTTAGAAAATATTGTTATTTAATATATTTTTAAATTTAAGCGAAAAATTGCGGTTAAAGTTAATGGTATACAGGTTTTTCAAATAAAATTTATAAAGTTTATTAATAAAGCATGAAAAAATTTTCAAAAATTTTGCAGAGCGTCGAATTTTCAATAAAAAGTTACACAAATTTTCACTTTTATTATTATTATTATTATTATTATCTTACTATTTCTATTATTGTTATTTTGTTATATTTTATTATTTTTCTAGTATTAATTTATTATTCTGAAATTTTATTTATATTATTTATTAATCTTATTTTTATTATTATTTGCTTATATTTTACATTAAATCATATTACGGATATTATTTTCATGTAAATTTTATCCTTTGCTCTTTTATTTATTTAAATTTATATTATTATTTATCAATATTACTTAATGTTAATAAATTAGCAGTTGTAACAATTATTGAAATTAAAAAAAAAAAAAAAAAAAAATCACTTTTAATTTTTTCCATGCTATTTCTATACAAAGTTTGATTGAATTGCGCTCTATCTAAAAGTTAAAATAATAAGAGCTAAAACTTTCAGAGAATTGTTTTTTTTTATCAATTTGGAACCATTTGAGCCCTTGGGAGCAAGGAAATTCGAAAATGTGCATATTAAGGACCACCCTAATATATATATATATATATATATATATATATATATATATATATGCATTTCTTGCAAAGATGTACAACCACCTACTTTTTAATTTTGCGCCTAATCTATGGTATCCAAGCCATAATTAGCATACCAAAAATTTTACAATAACAATAAAAAACCATGATTTATGACTAAATTATAGTTTATCCCAAGGTAACGCGATATCCGTCTCTGTGACCAAATATCGGTCGACAGGTGAATTGAACGAACGCAGGCGTCTTGCTTCTATTTCGGGAGCAACTCGTTTCGTTCTGCTCCAATTTTAAAATGGAAATATTTCGAAAAATTATCAGAACAAGATAATCAAATATTTACATTAGATTATCTAGGACAAATCAAAGCAAAAATAACAATCCCTGGAACTACGTACGCAATAATTTTTTTTAACTGTGTTTTATTCAGCAATCAGAAATACATAAGGATTATTATAAGCTAAAATGACAATATTTGAGAGCTATGTCTAAGAAGAACTCCAGTTTAACATTTAAAAAGATAATGTTATATTGAAGCTAATCTAATTAATATATAGCATTCCCGGTTTCAATAAAGTTGCTTATAATTTTTATAATTTCGTACCATATTTTAACTATTTTTTAGTAATTTCTAATATCTAAATTACATTTTTCTCACGAATAATTCAATATACATTGTTACCTAAGTTCATATTTGAAGTGAATTAATTTGTCAAATTTTGTTCACATGTGCTCTATTCAACCTACGATCAACAAAATTATTGCAGTAAATCAAGAGGAAAAAAGAGTGTGCCCTGCGATTTTTTTACTGTGCTCCAATTTGATTGATATTTTGGAAATAGGCTAATCTTAATCTTGAGTTCAGAAGTGAAAACTCTTCTTCAAAAACGATTATAATTCTTTTAATTCTGAATTTATCAAAACTTGCACTATACTATTTTAAAAATAATTAAAAAAATAATTGGGAACAAAGTCTCTGGAATGGTATGATGCTTTTCATATTTATTCGGATTAATATACAAATTGCAATAGTTGTTTAAAAATCTTAAATAATAAATAAATTTTAAACATTTAAAAATCTTAAACAATAATATTTTTTTTATATAACGCCGCGACTATACTAGTATATCAGTCAGAATTAAAGACTTTTAGGCTATTGAAAAATTTTAATCTAGACCTGTATTTCAATTATTTTTTAATTGTTGATGATTGTGCAAAGACTAAATTACTGGTTATAGTAAGCTTCTGATGTTTCAATTTGTAAAGATTAAATTGTAATTTTTCATCACCCACACTTTTAAACAAGCAAGTATTTTTTTTTAATTTTCAATTTATTTAATTTAATATAATTTAATTTAGTATTCAATTAATTAGATATTATTGTTTACTTTATGGTATCACCAATTCTTAAAATATTTTATTATAATTTTTTATTGTGTCAAAGATAATTGGATCAGCCAATGACCCTAAGGTTCTAAAATTTCATACTCGTCAATACATATATATATATTAGGGTGGTACTTAATATGGGCATTTTTGAATTTTCTTGCTCCCAATCATTTAGCAAACAAAATGATTGATGATTTGATGATGAGGGTAATAAGGACATAAAATGGTAAATTATTATTATGATTTGAAAGATCTTCACATTAATAGATGATATAAATACAATTTTAGATTCCAAATATTTTTGTTCCTGTCAATTTCTGAATAAAATTTTTACACGCATGCACTATTGTTTAGTTTTTCTATTACTATATTGTGATAAGAGTCATGTACTAGAAAAGCAAATTTCGTTTATTAACGCAAAGAGAGTTTAAAAAGATAAATACAGATTCAGCAAATTTTCTGAGGTCAACATTCTTTTCCTTATGTAAAATAATAGGATTTATTGTATTAAATGTATGGTTTGAACTAACGACATGTTCCGAAATCATTGTCTTAAACTGAATATTATTTTTTGTATTGCATTCTCTTATAAATATATTGCGATCTTTCACCAATATAACAACAATTACAATCATTGCAATTCATTTTATAAACAACATCAGTAACAAGCTCAACTGGAGTTCTAGAGTTTAGGGGAGTAAAAAGTGAGTTTATTTATTTGTTATCTATTAGAAAATTGTTTATGTTTTGAATTAAACAAAATTGTTTAAATTATTTGTTCCTGGAAATATACATGTATGTATATTAGGGTGGTCCTTAATATGGTCATTTTCGATTTTCCTTGCTCCCAGGGGCTCAAACGGTTCCAAATTAATAAAAAACAAATCTCTGAATGTTTTAGTTTCGACTTCAATCAAACTTCGTTTGGAAATGGAAAAAATGTTGAAGATTAAAAGAAAAAAATTTTAGGTATAACTTAGCGACAAATGAATTAAAAGTGAAAAACGTGTCATTTTTTATTGAAATTTCGACGCTGTGCAAAATTTTTGAAATTTTTTTTTTGAACAAAATTTTGATTGAATTCTATCTAAAAGACAATATTAAGAGCTAAAACTGTGAGAAAATTGTTTTTTATCAATTTAGAACCATTTGAGCCCTTGGGACAGGAACAAAAATATTTGGAATTAAAAATTCTATTTGTATTATCTCTTAATGTGAAGATCCTTCAAATAATAATTTAACATTATATGTCCTTATTACCCTCATTATCAAACCATCAATCATTTTGTTTGATAAATGATTAACTAATATTTCTTAAAAGTCGCTAATTATAATAATAAATATGAAGTATTGCCAAACGAGACTACAAAAACTGTTTTCTTAATGTTGGTCGAAGATCAGCCAAAACGTTTCTTTCAACACAAACTAACATTTAAACTTATTATGATGATATTAAGATGACCAATGATGACGATAAATTTAAAAGAAAAATAAAGAAATACTATAAGGAAATTGAAGACAAAGAAGACTTATATATGAAGATTTTTAATTATATATAGATATTATATTAATGAAATAGATATTATAGTCAAATGAAATGTATATATTATATAAAAACTGTTTTTCATAATCTCTCATACCAGGCACCTCTGCCTGACTGAGATATGAAAATAATGTATAAGAAAAAAAAACACATATTTTAAACCTGCGATAAAAAATATTTTTTGTAGACGATTCTAGAAAGAGTTCGAAACTCCAAAAAATTGCTAGTGCTATATTAACCTTAAGAACTGCAAAATAACACACATCACTATTTAGGAACTAAGTTTGTTCATAGACCTAAAGACGAGACTACAGTTTCCAAATTTTTTAGGGCACTTGGCTGAGCTAGCAGGTTATTTAACACACATCCCTTTGCATTTGGATCCTAATCTATCAATCTATCAATAAATCAATTATCTATCCCTTATTACCTCCAATCTGGTGAGGGCACTGAGATCAGCACTGTACTCGATGCTGACATCAGCGTTTCCTCCGCCGGTCGATCTGTAAGAATACTTCGAAGTTTTCGTCGTGGACGCCATCTCTCCAAACAATAACTATTGATTGATATCAAATAATCCTCACAAAACTAATATAAATAAATAAATAATAAATGAGACCACTACTACTAGTTAGAGCTATCACTTTTCGAGCAGGAACCCTCGGGAGTACCTGACGCCGCGACGCTTCGTTTGCGAATAAGCGAATCGTTTTGGGAATTCGTTCGGACGGGAAATGTTCCTTCTTTCGAACGAGACCGAGATTCGGCACCAAAAGCACCAGGACGGACAGACGGACAGACGGATGTGTGGGTGATTATAGGCGACAGTAGGCGAAGAGCGGCGTTCCCAACGCCGAGGCTAAAAATATAGATTTGTGTGCGGCCATGGGCGCCTCATAGACATTCGGGAGCAAGGAGCAGTTCTCTCAAAAGCTGACATTTTAATAATTCTTGCTACATATCTCCGAAGCCGCTGGACCTGTTTTCGTCAAAAACTAATCAACACAACACCCTATCAATAAGAATCGAATGGTAAAAGAATCATTCAAATTGGTTGATTCGTGTGCCCGAAAACGTCGTTAGAAAATTTGTATCCGCACACACACACATCCATTTTTTCTGAGGTATGCCAAAATGTTCAGAAACCTGTGAAACGAAGATATGCAAAAATTTTCATTTTCGAGTTTTGGCACATTACTATAACTTACACTAAGTGCGAATTATAAGCTTACCCTTATGAACAAAATTGTTAAACTCGGCATATAAATACATATTTATTAAACTCGACAAATATTATAAATATTATAAATGCCCAACGAAGATGCAAATTATTCGATCCCTATTGATATGGAGATGTGCTGATTAGTTTTTGGCAAAGGCAGGTCCAGCAGTTTAGGAGATATAGAGCAAAGAGTGCAGAAAATAGAAATCGAGTTTTTGAGAGAACGGATTATCCGATTTGTATGATCAAAAAAACATTCAGTTCGTAATGACGGGAAAAAGTGGTTATTAGTTTTTGGCAGAGGCAGGCCCAGCCATTTCGAAGATACAGAGCTAAATGTGCAAAAAATGGCAGTTTTTGAGTGAACTAAGCGTCCGATTTGAATGATCTAAAAAAACTTTCGGCTTGTATTGACAAAACAATTGCTTTTGAGGATAAATGGAAAATTATTACATTTTTTTTATTTTCCATAAAATATTTTTGTGATTTTGGATTTAAAAAAATTCAACAAATGGCCCAGGCTAAGCACAGTCTAAGCGCCACTCTGGTACAAATGTATTCGCAAGTGCGTTTAGGCTGTTTATGTATTTGAGCAATTTTCCAATTTTGTGAAAAATAAATTGAAAAATGTGTAAATGCCACCAAGCTAAGCACAGTATAAGTGAGAGTGTCGCACAGAATTATTTGCAAAAGCATATAGACTGTGACTATACGGGAGCACTTTTTCAATTTTGTGCAAATTAGGAAACTTTTTTTTGTTTTTGAAATTGAATTCGAAATGAAATAACGATTGTTGTTAATGTTCTGAAGATAAATTGATTTATGATTTACATTTGATTTGCTCGGATAAAACAATAAAAAAGCAAAAAAATAATTAGATTTTTTGTGGTTGTTGATATTCTTTACTTTTTGTAGTAAAGCGTTACTGGTTATCAAAGATGTCAAATAATTTGATTACCATTGTGGTGTCAAAATGATGAGACTATAGTGTTATTGTTTATTTTGAAATGCTTCCAAAGAATTAGGTGGTAAATTTAGAAGTTCACAGTTAATGAATGGAATCGGGTGAAGCAATCTAAAGAATCAATGATGTCAACATTGAAAAATCATGAAGTAATAAAAAACTTTTGTTTGGTGAGAAAAATGGAGACTGTAAGAAACTCATTGCCGAAGTCTACTGTCAATTTTCATTGAAACTGGATGAAACATCTAAATAATAAAGCTGACGAAATTGTTTTTGGATGACCTTGTGCAAAAAGCATGTATTTTACAGTAAGAACTTTAGTGGATATGAACCAAATCGCAAAAATAGTGACTTCTGCACTGATCAGATTTATTTTTTTTTTCTATTAGATTTATTATTTCCTATCTAGTTCCTCTTTGTAGAAAGAAAACTTTTGTAGAACTTTATTAGATATGCTATTGGAACGAAAAGGCAACATTGGCAAAGCCAGAGAAGAATACCTTTTGCACAACTTCAACAATCGCGTAAAGAAAATATTTATCTACCAACTGGTGGTGGTGTTTATTAGTACAGTCAAGTGGCCTGAGTCATTTTATCTGTCGTCGCCTTCTGGTGGTCGAAGTTTAAATTTAACTTTTGCCTTTTGGCGGATTCTGCGCAATTCTCTCTACTCTGCTCTGGTCCACTCTGAACAAGATTTCGCGCGATCATCGAGCAACGCGGAAATATTCTATTTGACTCATACGAAATATTTCACAGTGACGGAGATTCGGAAAATAAAATTGGAAAATAAAATGTAACCAGAAAAAAAACGATAGCAGTTATAGAAAGTATCACTAAATATGTAATGCCTAAAGCAACCCTGAATTTAACCCATTACCATGTTTAGAAATATGCAAATTGTCTTCTAACATTCTTGAAGTCAAATGAAATATATACATAAATATATATATATATATATATATATATATATAAAATATTAACTGTTTTTCATAATCTCTCATACCAGGCACCTCTGTCTGACTGAGATATGAAAATAATGTATATATGTATATATATATATATAAATAAAAAAAAATAGTTATATGGTAAGTTCTAGGATAATAATAAAAAAGTCTGGTCATTTTGCCAATGTTGCAAGCTGAATGGATCTAAGTCAAAATTTAAATTTTGTGACAATCTCTGATTCGAAATCGGAATATTTTATATTTTTTATTTTTGCTTGAAAATTATTGAGTCCTATAAAAATTTATGTTCATACCTGTAATCTAATTAAAAAATAGGCATCATACTTAGCCTATGAGCAAAACAGTTCCTAATTCTGTTGATTACGAATAATAAGATGTGCATAGCATTTGAATGTAATATTTGTCAAAAACTTTTCCCTATTCGATATAAAAGTTTTGAAAAAAAAAAACGATTTTGAATTCGACATTTCATTCTTAAGCAATAAATATAGAAAATTCGGGACATTTTTTTAGGTTTTTGTCAAATAACTTAAAAATTTCATATGAAACCACCCTTTTTCAGTTAGATCGGGTGAAATAAGATAAAGTTTACTACTTTCCCTTAGAAACAGTTATATACATTCCAATATAAAAGTTTTGAATAAAACGACTTTTTTGAATTCGACATTTCATTCTTTAGCAATAAATAGAAAATTCGGGACATTTTCTTGGTTTTTGTCAAATAATTCAAAAATTTCATATGAAACCACCCCTTTTTAGTTAGATCGGGTAAAATTAGATAAAAATTACTACATTTCCTCTAAAACAGTTATACACATTCCGATATAAAAGTTTTGGATAAAACGACTTTGAATTCGATATTTTATATTTAAGCAATAAATATAGAAAATTCGGGACATTTTCTTGGTTTTTGACAAATAATTCAAAAACTTCACATAGAACCACCCCTTTTCAGTTAGATAGGGTGAAATTAGATAAAATTTACTATAATCTCTTGGAAATAGTTATATACATTCCGATATAAAAGTTTTGGATAAAACGACTTTGAATTCGGCATTTCATTTTTAAGCATTAAATATAGAAAATTCGGGACATTTTCATGGCTTTTGTCAAATAACTTAAAAATTTCATATGAAACCACCCCTTTTCAGTTAGATAGGGTGAAACTAGATAAAATTTGCTACATTTCCTTGGGAACAGTTATACACATTCCGATATAAAAGTTTTGGATAAAACGACTTTAAATTCGATATTTCATTCTTTAGCAATAAATAAAAAAATTGGGACAGTTTTTTGGTTTTTGTTCAGCAATAAATAAAAAATTTGGGACAGTTTTTTGGTTTGTCAAATAACTCAAAAATTTCGTCAAAGTAACATGTAAACTAAAATGTTGTCAGTCGTCTACAAGATCCACTTGTAGATTTTCTAAATATAAATGTTTTTGTCACATTCTCTGTGTCTAACATTTTATGATTCACCATTTCGACGAACAGCGAAGAGAATTTTTATTACTCGTATAAATTATATATATATATATATATATATATATATATACTAGTATATCAACCTGAGTTTCGTGTTGTAGAAGAAACTATAAACATAAAATGCTACATTTGCTGTTTATGGAGCAGAGACATGGATTTTAAGAAAAAAAAACGCAACCAACAAAATTGATGCATTTTCCACATTAGTTATTTCACTCTGCGTGGATTAGAGACATAGACTCTGAAAAATGATGCAAAACCAATATAAATGCAAACTTATGCATTTTCTACATTTGGAGTAGAATCAGAATTTTGAATTCTGATAGAAAGAACACTACATCTACACTATATTTTTAGTATGACAAGTCTAATGATCAGATCTTTGGACCTTGAAAATAAAATCACTTCTAACAAACAAACTAACGTTAGACATATTTTCACAACCAGAGGATAGCTAATTGACCATATATGTATTTTTCATAAAAGCGTGATTTTGGGAAAAAATCATCACCTACAATTAATGACTAATTATATCCGTGAGTCTTTCTATATGTGTCGTCAATTTTCTATTTTGTTTACCGCCGTTGATATTACTAAGTCATCCTATTTTTAGACAGCCATTAAGGTGAAAGGTGATACACGGGATAATTTTAGATCGGATTTTGCATCAGCACGACCAAAATAGATCATCAATCACTTGATGCAATTCATTAATTTTAAATCTTGATTGAAACACGAATTTTTAGATGCTGATGAAGTGATGACTCTCTTTGGATTGTTTTGATGTTGTTTTTTGTTGACATCTGATATTGGTAAAAACAATATTATATAGAAATGCCAACGTGACCGAATTGGATTATTAGCCAAACTTATTATTGTTTTTTTAAATAAAATTATGTTTATGAAACATAACCAATACTCAAAGATGACCAACAGAAGTTGATAATAATCATGTGGAATACCTATAATTAAACTGTGCATATGATTTATTGGAAGATCTGAAAAGGGTTAAGATTATGAAATAAATATTTTGAAGTCCTTAAGGATTTCGGTATTTAGATAATAATTCAAATATATATATATATATAAGTATACGATAGAACTTGAGCAAGCACTCTAGGAAAATTAATGGAACCAAAATTGGCAAATTAGGAAGAAATTTGACTTTTCGATATTTATGCAGCACTACCATTGTGACTTTAGAGCAGAATTATTTCATACAAAGTTCCATCTTATGAGATTTTCGGACAGAGTCAAAAATTATCATAAACGAGGTTTTGATCACAATCAGCTTCTAAACAAATTTAACTTTTTTTCTCGTCAAAAGTCGATATTTCATTTAAAAAATTTAAACAAAGTTTAAACTTAAACTAGTGGGGAGTATGGCATCGTGCCTTAAGGCAAATTGGTGGAACTTCCCGTACCGTAACGAAATGTTCGAGAAATACTGATTATTGTAACGTTGTGTAATATTTATAAGAATTATATAAACTGAATTGCAAAGTTAAAATTATTTGTTTAAAGTATATTAGACCTTTAGTCAGAATTAAAAATATAATCTGTTATTTTCGATATACAAAAAACTCTAAAAAAAAAAAATAATACAATTTTTTTTTCCAAAATCAATTATTTTGTTAAAACAAGCTGAAAGTTCTTTGAATCATTTGAATTGGATGCTTAGTTCTCTCAAAAACTGCCATTTTTTGCACATTTAGCTCTGTATCTTCGAAATGGCTGGGCTGCCGTTGCCAAAACTAATAATCACTTCTCCCAATCATTACTAATTGAATGTTTTTTAGATCATTCAAATCCGATACTACGTTCTCTCAAAAACTCGATTTCTATTTTCTGCACTCTTTGCTCCATATCTCCGTAACTGCTGGACCTGCCTTTGCCAAAAACTAATCAGCATGTTGAATGTTTTTTGAACCATTCAAATCGGTTGATCCATGCGCCCGCAAACGTGAACAAAAAATTGTATCCATACATACATACATACACACACACATCCATTTTTACTGAGATATGTTCAGAAACCTTCAAAACGTCGAGAAATGTAAAAATTTTCAATGTCGATTTTCGGCCCATTACAATAACTTACCCTACGGGAAGTTAAAAATTAGTAGTGCATGGTATCATGTTTTAAGGCAAATGGCTGGAACTTTCCATTCCGTAATAAACTATGCAAAAAATAAATAAATACTGAATCATTAAAATCAGGCATCGTTTCTCAAAAACTTCCATTTTTTGCAATATCTTTGCAAAAAACTAACAAGCAGGTCTCCTTTTCAAAAGAAATCTCCCAAAATCGTCGACGAAAAATTGTATCTGCATACACACATCCATTTTTTCTAAGGTATGCCAAAATGTTCAAAAACTTTAGAAACGTAAAAAATTTTGATATTTGATTTTTGGACAATTACAATAACTTACTCTACGATAAGATAACATCTCCAAACAAACATTATCATTTTATTTGAAAAAGTTTAAACTTTGGACTAATATTATAAGATGCTTCAAGCAGCTTATTCCTAAGTCTAAAGCTCGATAAATTCACCTATAATAGTCGTTTAACTCTATTTTACATCGTAGCAACCTGTCTGTACAAATAGTAGTTAGTTTGTACAAGTTCGAAATGAGAAAAGAATAACCATAACCTCTTCTTTCGGGTATTCAAAAATCAAGCTTTATTACAAATTGCATAAAAAGTTGCATAAATCGTTCTTCACCAGTTGTCCCTAAAAGACAGTAGTAATCGATCGATCAGTAGTTATTAAGTAGTTGTCATATTTGTTTTTCTAAGATAATTTGTTTCTCCGGTGCTCGCTTAATCTCGAATCTAGTTAAATCGTCTGTATCATCGCAATCGCAATAGTTTCGTCGGTTCGGTTGTTTGTTACGAGGTTGGTTCCTTCATCCAAAAATAGCCTACGAAGTCGGAATGGAATGCGTTCATTTGAGAGGAGAGCATCGGCATCAGGAGGAGCAGGAGGAGCAGGAGGAAATCTGGGACGAATTCAATACTACTTACTACTAAACGAACGACCGAAACATTCGAATGATGGCGAATTATTCGCATTTTTTAATTTGCAATAGGATAAGGGTAATGGAGTCGTGATCCTACCCAGAAATCTCAACGTGAGAATAAAAATTGGCTTAGTTAAATAGAATTATGCTGATTGGATAAAAGGGCACAAAAGACAAATATTGGTTGAAAACAAAATTAAACTAGTGTAAGTGGTATGAAATTGCTGGAACTTCCCGTACCAAAAATTATTTTTTTTTCAAAAGATTAACATCTTTGAAACAAAATTACTCTGAAAAAATTACATTTTGGAGAGTGTGGGAGTAGTAATGTATATGAAAGTATAAACTACACTTGTATAATAATATTTAAAACTTACTGATTATATAAATATTACGATATCAAAAATGACAAGTCCAATTGTTTTCTCTCTCATGACTAGCCTGCTTGATCCCCACAAGAAACTATTAATTTTTGACAAAAATTCACTTTTTTTTCTTTGAAGAACAAAAAGACTTTTTGAAGTAAAAATTTATTTTAAAATATTTTGGAAATTCTGAATTTTTTTAAGGCAATCGTACTGCTTTAACTGCATAGAGACGAAATATCCAAGCGCGTAAGCGACGCGTCGCCGTCTAACGGATAAACATTGGTACGGAACCCATAGGAATGCAAACAAAATTTATACTTATTGTTAAAATCTCTATAAAATATCTGATAATTTGATGTGCATATGTCTAATAATCATTTTTGACCACTAAATAGCATTTTTTTACTTTTTTCATTGGATCGAAACCGCTAGACCTGCCTTTATGAAAATTTGATCAGTTCTTCATCTTGTTAATACAAGTGAAATGTTTTTTGAATTATTAAAATCAGACGCTCCGTTCTCTTAAAAACTGAGTTACCGTTTTCGGCACTTTTTGCCCCGTATTTTCGGAACGGCTAGACCTGCCTACGCCAAAAACTAATTAGCACGTCTCCTTATCAATACGAATCGAATGTTTTTTTTAATTATTCAAATCGCTTCATCCGTGTTCCCGAAATCGTCGACAAAAGTTTGCATCCGCACACACACACATACATCAATTTTTTCTAATGTATGCCAATATATTCAGAAACCTTGGAAACGTAAAGATATATAAAAAATTTCATTTTCGATTTTTTTGCGATTACTATAACTTGCCCTACGGGAAGTTAACAAATCTATATTTGTGATATAATCTATATTTGAAAAAAGTTTAGATATAAATTATTTAAAATCTCTTGAATTCCTTTAGAGGGCCGTCTATTAATCAAGTGAGGTTTTTAAGGAAAGGGATGGTTTAACAAAATATCGCAAAATATCACATGGGGGATGAAGGGATATAGTAATACATCACATGTATTTTTCAAAAAAAAAAAAATACATAATATTTTCTCGTACACAATACATTTTTGGGAGAATGGGGATGATTTTGAATATCACCACATAAAACCAAGTGTGAGGGATGATCAAAAAAACCCTTAAAAAACGATAACGTGATTAATGGACTCCCCCTTCGTGTAATATCATTATAAAAGTTATTATATGGAGCTCTTTATATTTACATCAAATCTAATAATATGAAATTATAAATGCAATATACATAAAACAATGATATATATGTAAGAGATAGTGTAGATATTATGTAATTTAGTATATGGCTAATGTACCAGTTTATAAAGCCAATAAAATAATAAAAAAAAAAAAAAAAAGTACAAGAGTTTTTATGTTGTGGGGAAACCAAGCAGGATAGACTTGGAGTAAAAACAATATAACTTGTCATTTTTATTTATCATGAAATTTTGTAATTAATAAATCGTTTATATTTTCATCCAATGATTTTTATATATTCATATTCATAACTTTTGCCTACAATGTCAATTAGGCGGTATTAGGAGTGTGAATAATTAGCTTAAAGTTATTTATAAGTATCCTGAAACTAATGCAAATTATTTAGTTTTGTACAATTCAATTCAGTTTTATACAATGTTCTAAATAAGAAAATAAATAGCGTTTTTTTTAAGAATTAGAATTTCGTAAACATTTGAAAAATTTGAATTTTGAATAAAAAACGGTCAAAAAATATTACAACGTAACAACCTTCAGACCAATGTGAAACTGTCAAATCAAAACTGTCATCCACTCTTTCAACTGTCAAACATGTCTGCCGCATCCATCTTTAAAATAAAACGTGAAAGTGACAGTTGTTCTAACCCACAAGATTCGATTATTCCATTGTGATATAATTTTGCGTAAATAATAACAAATCTCAAAATGAGGCACATTTTGAAACAACTAACACCAATTCTACAAAAATCCCTATCACACACTTCAAATAAACAGTACATAAACGTTACGCAAATTATAGGTTATCCGCATCAAATTCGATTCTGTTCAACAGAAGTCAAAGACAAAAGAGGCACTGAAATCTATTGTGGAGCCCTATCACCGCAAATTAAATCTGTTAAATTGTTTTCTATAACGACAAGTATTGCTGGGATAATTGGACAACCTATATTGTTGTCGAAGACAGCAGAATTGGGTAAAATAGCTACGGGGGCTGCTTTTTGTTTTGTAGGATTCTTTACGTTTGTAACACCTATTCTGTTGCATTTGATCACTAAGAAATATGTTACAACTTTACATTATAATGAGGAAAGGGATACGTATACTGCTACTACGATTACAATGTTCTTGACCAAACGAGAGGTAATAATAGTCTAGCTTTATACTTCTTGATATATATATATATATATATATATATATATATATATATATATATCTATTACTATGTCTATTATCTTTTAGTTGGAGTTCAAACAAAGCGATGTAGTCGTCCCAGATGTTCCAGGAATGTTCACAACATTCATGGTAAACGAAACCCCATTATTCATCGAGCCAAATCAATTTACAGATCCCGAACACTATATCAAACTAATGGGATTTGATAAACCGATGGATTTCAAACTTAATTTAGATGCTACTGAATATAATAAAGAAACTAAACAGCAATAGTTATAGTGTATATATAGAATGTAGATTGTGTGTAATGTGATAAATGTTATAATAATTATTAGTTATATACATTGTTTTTGTTTACATGTTTTTTATAAATTTTGTTGCATGTTTTCAGATTGTGTAATATTCACAAGATATTATTATATTTATATCTTCAAATAATACTCAATTTAAGTCAAAATTTAACTAGTGGTGCATGACATCGTGCCTTAAGGCAAACTGCTGGTACTTTTCTGTATCAAAATTAAATATTTCAGCAAAAAAAATTAATAATCAATAAATATTGATCAATGATTAATAACAATTGTTTCAAATAATTTTAAAGAAATAATTATAATTGCTATAAATTTATTTGTTTATATAATTTGATGATATTATCGCTCAAAACACTTAAGAATATTTAAGAAATAATTATAATTGCTATATATATATTTGTTCATACAATTTGATGATATTATCGCTCAAAATACTTAAGAATGTTTACATTGACAAGAGATGCCGAATGAATCCATCTGAGGATATATTTCTTATGAGTAAAATAACGCATACGAAATATATACATTTTTGAACTGAATTGTAAATATAAAATTTATATTTCAAGTATAAAATTTTGTATATTTTTGAAAATTTTGATAAAAAAACTTGAAATGCTTGAAAATGTTTACATTAACAAGAGATGCCAAATGAATTCATCTGAGGATATATTTTTTACAAGTAAAATAACGCACATGAAATATATACATTTTTAAACTGAAGTGTAAATTTAAAATTTATATTTTTAGTATGAAATTTTGTATATTTTTGAAAATTTTGAAAAAAAAAACTTGAAATGCTTGAAAATGTTTACATTAACAGGAGATGCCGAATGAATTCATCTGAGGATATATTTTTTACAAGTAAAATAACGCATAAGAAATATATACATTTTTAAACTAAAATGTAAATTTAAAATTCATATTAAAAGTATAAAATTTTGTATATTTTTGAATATTTTGAAAAAAAAAAACTTCTGAAAATTTTGAACTTTGTATGAACTGTATAAGTAAACTTTAAATTATTAAAAATCTTGGTACGGAACCCAAAAAAATTGTGACAAAATTAGTACACATGTTTAAAATATCTGATAATTTGATTTGCATATGTCTAATGATCATTTTTACCGCAAATATCACTTTTTTTACGTTTTCGTCTGTATCTCCAAAACCGCTAGACCTGCCGTTTCAAAAATGTAAAACAAGTAAAATGTTTTTTGAATCATTCAAATCGGGCGCTCCATTCTTTTGAAAACTAAATTACAATTTTTGGCACTTTTTGCTCCGTATCTTCGAAACGGCTAGACCTGCCTTTGCCAAAAATTAATCAGCACGTCTTCATATCAATCGAAATCGAATATTTTTTGAATCATTCTAATCGGTTGATCCGTGTTCACGAAGTCGTCAACGAAAATTTATATCCGCACACACACATACATCCATTTTTTCTAAGGTATGCCAAAATGTTTAGAAGGTTTTGAAACCTAAAGATATATAAAAGTTTTCATTTTCGATTTTTTCGCGATCACTATAACTTGCCTTACGGGAAGTTAATTAGTATACATTTTTTTAAAATCTTTAAATATCTTTTCTTTTAATCTTTCTTTGTATCTCCAAAACCGCTAGAACTGCAATTCTGAAAATTGAAACAATTCTTCCTTTCGTCAATACGTTTTTTTGAATCATTCAAATCGGGTTCTCCCTTCTCTAAAAAACTGAATTACTGCTTTCGGCACTTTTTGCCCCGTATCTCCGAAACCGCTAGACCTACCTTTCCAAAATTTAATCAACTCTTCATGTTGTCAATACGAGTAAAATGTTTTTTGAATCATTCAAATCGGTTGAATGATGAGACACATCTAGTCTCAAAATGTATAAAAAATTAAAATAAACGAAATATTGTATCCAAAAATGCACACATACACACGCACATACATACATCAATTTTTTCTAAGGTATGCCAAAATGTTCAGAAGGTTTTGAAACGTAAAGATATAAAAAAAAAACATTTTTGATTTTTTACCCTAAGGCAAGTTAAGAATTTGTCTATAAAATAAAAATAAAAATTGTTGTATATCTAATAATCTAGTTCTATTTATATGACTGTTATTGTTAAAATACTTAAAAATTAGTTAACTAAAAACTTATAATTTAAAAACACTTAAAAAATTGTGAAACAAAATATTTCTTTCATCAAAGTACCTAAAAATTTGTAAAAGAAAGAACTTATATTGTAAAAATACTTGATAAAAATAATAAAAGCGATAATGATAGTATAAACAATAATAATATTAATAATAATAAAAATAATATAAGACACTTAAATTTGTTAAAATATCATAAAATAACCTAAAATTTGTTAAATAAAATAATTATATTGTAAAAATTATTAAAATACTTATTAAATTTAAAAAAAAAATTACTTCCAACAAACAAATTAGTTATATTTAAAAATAATTAAAATTAACTAAATGTAAATAAGTTTATAGTAAATAAATTAAATACTAAATGAATAAGTAATGAAATAGCTAATAGTTAATTAAATCATATTAAACCTGTAAAATATTGACTTGAGCCTTATTATAATATTATTATACCGACGGCTTGTAAAATAAATAAAAATAAATATTTGAAAGCATTTAACACTTCCCGAATATCACACGTGAATTTGGGAAGTTCCAGCAATTTGCCTTACGGCACGGTACAGTTATATAATATTTTTCAAATTTAAAAATTCAAATTTCAAATTTCAAATTCGCCGCCATTTCGCCCAAAACCCCTTCCGCCATGTTGTCACATTGACTGTCAACTTTCAGTAATGGCGACGTAAACAAAATCAATGAAATGTTATTTATTATTGATTTTTTTGTTATGTTTATCTTTAAACTGTTATTAACATGTTAACTAATTAATTAAATTTATAAAAAAATAAAAATATCTATCACTTAATTATCTTATGGTTATTTAGTTTATTATTATTATAACTTGTTGAGTTTAATAAAATGTCTTTCGAATCTGTTGCTTTACAACAAAATTATGAAATTGAAAACGATTTGACATTCTTGGTCGATCCTAAAAGTTCGGAAAGTGTCGATTATGTGTTTAAGGACGATGAAGAATTTGAGGAGGAATTGTTGCATGATAAATCATTTATGTCAAATGTAAGGGTAAAAGATAATTTATATATTATATATATATATATATATATATATATATATATATAATATATATAGATGAGTAAGTTCTTCAAGGGCAATACATCAAATAAAAGGCAAAGATTTAGAAGTTAATCTTTAATTTTTTCCAAACGTTTCGACATAGGATTTTATGTCATCAGTGGATCTACAGAATGAACATTCAAAAATTAATATAAACTAGGAAAAAATTACAGAAATTGGAAAAAGAACTATAGATACAAGTATTATAATTATAACAATAACAATTATAACTAAACAGATAGACAAAACATAAGAAATGAAAAGTAAAAAGAAATATATACAAACATACAAAAGCGTAATATATATACATAAATATACATATAAACAGACATATATATATATATATATATATATATATATATACACACATAATATATATAAAGGTGTTGTAATATGTGTTAGTGAAGTGTGTTTTTTCCTGATCTGGTGTGTATAATTTGTTGTTTTTTTCAATTAATTTTTTCAATGTATAAATTCATTTTTTTAAATTTTTTCTTTATAATGTAAATTTCTTTTAGCTGAATGATAAGACACACCTAGTCTCGAAACTTATAAAAAATTAAAATAAATTTTCTACATTCGACGCATTGGCTGTTTTATTCATTTCAATATGTTTCAACATCGAACAAAATATATATATATATATATATATATATATAATAGCCAGTTATAATATATATATATGTATATATATATATATATATATATATATATTATGTTAATAATTAGTTGCAATACATCCTACGGACTTATGGAGTGTTATGTTATATGTTTTTATAATGTTATATATTACCCGATAAATTTTAACTATCTGAATTTTATGCTTTCAAAGACTAGTCTAGACCATTATAAATTCTATTCTTTTTATTCTGCTAAAATATCATCTACCATCCTACATTTTCACCCTCCTACAACAAAACCAATTTTGTAATAAAATATTTGGTGTTTAAATTAGTAATCAAAGCATTTATCATTACGTATCATTTTCATTACTAATAATGATAATGATACTTTTTATTTTGCTACTAAATCATCACATGTATAATATGTAAAATATTTTTATTATATATAATATTTCTTTTTTCAGAGTTCTGGACCAGAACCAGAAGTTGATACACCGACATCAAGTCTTATAGATGAGATTGAATTGTAAGTGTTTGATATGATACACGAATTAAGTCAAAAATGATTTATATGTTGTAATTGATTTTGAAGCACTAATGTATTATATATGCTGTAACTTTAAAACCATTTGTTTAATATATATGATATTCAAGAAATTTGTACGAAATTGATCAATCTACAAATGTTTCGAATGATGAAACACTCTAAAACAGCTCGGTATATTTTAAAATCGCAATTAAAATGAAGCAAATATTCTTAGTATAAAGTATACTTGTTTCCAAACAAACTGAAGGTTTTGAAAAATTTTCTACATAGTGTTTGTAGTGACATCTTGTTTTGGAATTCAGTACACGTAGTGCGTATTTTTAGTTAATTGCTTGTAACTTCTAAACTATTATTTTGATTTAAATTATGTCTTAGGCGAATTTGTTTAAAATTAAATATTTAATAATCTAATATTTTGACGCTCTATACCAACTCGGTATACTATAAAACGCATTTGAAAGTATACAACTTTGTTTCCGCCTTTATTAGAAAGAATTCGTATAGTAAAAACGGCGGAAGCAAAGTTGTACACTAAATACTTATAAAAGTGTTGAACTAATGTAATATATATGCTTATAATTCTAAAACCATTCGTTTAATATTAATGATGTATTCGAGGAATTTGTTCAAAATTAAACAATCTACAAAAGTTTCTAACAATAAATGACTCTAAAGCAACTCGGTATATTTAAAAAACGCAATTGAATAAAGTAATTATTTGAAGTATAAGATTCATTATGCCTAGAAGATATTTTTATTTTATTGCATATAACTTCTAAACCATTCGTTTAAAATGAATGATGTATTCTACAAATTTGTTTAAAATTAAATAAATAACGATGTTGTCTAACATTATATCACCTTACGGCAACTCGGTATACTTTAAAGTCTAAATTATAAACACAAAATTAATCTCAGCGCGTTCATAGTACATTTATTTCTTCAATCTTTCATAAATCTCAAACCATTCGATTAATATTGTTGAGGCGTGAGGCAAACTTGTACAAAATTAAACAATCTGGAATCTTTACTAACATTATGAATCTTCTAACCAACTCGGTATACTTTAAAATCTCATTTGAAAAATACAACTTTGCTTGCGCCTTATTGTTAAAGAACTCGCTTAGTAAAACCGGCGAGAGCAAAGTTGTACGTACTAATGTATTATATATGCCTATAATTCGAAAACTATTTGTTTAATACGAATGAGATATTTCGGCGAATTTGTTTAAAATAAATAATATACAAATGTTTCTAATAATAAATGACTCTACAGCAACTCGGTATACTAACAAAAACGCAATGGAAACTTAATAAATAATCTCTGCATCAGGCATACTAATTTCCAAAACAAACTGAAGGTTTTCAAAGATTTCTACATAGTGTTTGTATTGACATCTTGCTTTGGAACTTAGTATTCCTAGTACGTATTTTTACTTTATTGCTTGTAACTTCTAAACTATTCGTTAAATATGAATGATGTATTTGGTGAATTTATACAAAATTAAATAATCAACAATGTTGTCTAATATATTTTGCTCTATAGCAACTCGGTAATACTTTAAAACGCATTTAAAAACATACAACTTTGCCTGCGCCTTTATTGTAAGAAGTCGTATAATTAATCTCGGCGGACGAAAAGTTGTACGTCGTAATACTTTTAAATGTCGTAATAATGTAATAGAAATGCCTATAACTTCTAAACCATTCGTTTAATATGAATGATGTCTTCGGCAAATTTGTTTAAATTAAACATTAACAATATTGTCTAACATCATAGGGCTCTAAAGCAACTCGGTGTACTTAAAAACGCATTTTAAAGCAT